>NC_085005.1:19006206-19053706 GCF_963854185.1 Sardina pilchardus
TCTTACACAGTGATGGATTTTACTGGATTTTTTTTCTTTCATACTATATATGTAGTTTCTGTTGGAATATTTCATTTCATAGCCACAATCTCAAAAAAGAAAAAAAAAAGAATGAATACTGCATTCAATAAAATTTGAAAAATCATTGTATAATATGATTCTGGATCTATTTTTTGCAAGAAAGCAAATTGGCACTGATATGTAAGCTGCTGACCAGTAATGCAGCACTGATTCACATTGAGAGCTGAATTTTGTATTTTGATGCCCCTTGTCTAATGACTGATTGGAAACGCTTATGCACTTGTGTGCAAGTTGTGTTGTTTGAGGGCAAAATCAGCTTTTGGTCCATATTTTAAATGTTTTGGAGGAGTTAGAGCCTTTTGCAGGCAAAATGAGTCATTTTGACCATTGGTGCCACTGTTTAGGCCTTTGCGTTAAGAGTTTTGAAAAATGTTTTTTTGAGTCGACTACTGCGTCAAAGCAATCAAATAAAACTGTAATATATTTCTTATAAAGTCTGTGGGCAACACCTCACAATACGGGAAATGTACTGGTCACTGGTGGAGGTGGCAGTCATGAAAAACTGACTTCTGCAATAATTAATCATTTTTTAAATATTGCGATGGAAACAAAAGGATGTATTTGTATGTTTGTGATTGAATGATTTCTACAGTTTAGTTACAAAATTGCAAAAACTAGGATAAATTATCTCTCTTTTGAAGTTGTTCTCTTAAAACACACGTTTCAATCCACATGAACCCACCTAATTGATGGGTAGTTGGTTGTTAACAGAGCAACTGAGAACAGTTATGAAGTCATCAATCAGAGAGCTTAGGACATTTTTCTTTTTTTTAAGTGTAAGACTTAAACTTATACTCGGTATTAAGGCAGTGGTCTAGGTAGAGGTGATCCTTCAATGGTCTGTTGAAGAGTCATGAAGATGACTCTAATCTAATAGTGAGGTCACAAATTGTATTACTTACATATATCACCGGAGAGTAGTCTCGACTGAGATTGACTATGGTGCAAGACACCATTCATTGATGGATCAAGATGGATGAGGGCTCACTGATGCAGGTGAAAAGCAGTTAAACGTGGATGACAGGGCTCAGATAGTGGATTGCAGCTCTCGTGGCTACTCTGCAGGTGAGTTTCAGTGACTTGAATTGGAAGCAGGCAGCTACAGGGATCTTGAGACGGCAGATAAACGTCGAAGAGACATCTGCCCTTTTTTGGGCTGATTGACCATCTGGACAATCCACCGAGGTTTCAACATGTGTGCCATTTTTTCACTAGCCTGGCAGAGGACCACTGAAGCACTCAAGCTTTGACATGACCAGAGTATGTGTGAGGACTCAAGTTAACAGACTCGACTGGGAGAGAAAATGAGAAGCTTAGCTGGCTAATAAAAAAAAAGATAAAAGAAAAGGCTGGGCATTGAGCGACCAGACACTTGTCCAAAGCCAGCACTCAGAACTTGAACCTGGGATGACTGCTTTCAAGGTGGCAATGGTTACCACAGCACTATCATGACCTATGATCGAATTGTACAGATTGTTTGGAAGGGGCTTTCAAGAGTTCAGTCTTTGAGTGTGTTTCATTCTTCATCCACATGTAAACTATGTCCTGGGTTTGTTTGCTGGTGGACTCCTCAACTTTGAAATAAACGAGCTGGGATGGATACACTCAAAAACAGTTAATTTAAAGGAACATTAATCATGTCTTTTTTCAAATCAGGGAGTCACTAGTTCACATCAACACCAAATCACAGTGGTGAATTTCCAACATTAGAATTTTACTATTACCTCTGCTAAGGAGGTTATTCATCGGGGTTTGTTTGTCTGTTTGTTTGTTTGTTTGTTTGTTTGTTGGCAAGATAACTCAAATTGTTACGGATGGATTTCAATGAAATTTTCAAGAAAGGTCTGAGATGACCCAAGGAAGAAACCATTACATTTTTGGAGTGATCTGTATCACCGTCTGGATCACTTGGTGGAGGTCTGCGCTCTGTGATTGCTTTTCTAGTTTTTTAAAGGAACTTTGATTTAATCGCCATGTCTTTTTCAAATGAGAGAGTCACTAGTTCACATTACTGTAACACCAAATCACAGTGGTGAATTTCCAACATTAGAATATTATCATTGTTTATAAATCTACACTTTATTATTCAGGACATACAGTAAATGTTTGTGCTTGCATGCACAAACATGCACTGTGCATTAGTTATTCTTAGTTACTTTAGAATAATCCACGTTTCCATCTGTTCAGCACATACTGTATCTGTACTTGGACTGTTGAGTCTTGCCGCAAGGAGGGCAGAAGGGCATGGAGTTGATTATCACAAATGTCTCCACAGCTATAATGAGGGTTTATGTGCTGTTTACACAGTGTGGGGACACAAAGACCACAGTATATCCAATAATGATTACTCTAAGTGATGCCCAGGGGCTCATGATAGATGTGATTAGGCTTTTATGTAAGCCTAGTATAAGAAACACAGCCTAACACACCCTGTGTTATTGAATGATGTGGCCACTTGTTTTGGCCACAATATACACTCTAGAACAGCGGTTCTCAAACGTTTTACAATGAGTACCGCCATCAGTACCACCATTATGACCAGCATTAAAACACAGTAGCGTGGGCCAATTCAATATATTTCACATTACTGTTTTGCATTGTTTTGTTTTTTTTGAGAAAGATAAAAAACTAGTTTCAATTTAAAAAAAATCATTATATATATTTTTTTATATCATTTGAAGTGATTATTTTGTCTTCATGAAATAAATCATCTAGACTCCCAGAGTACCACGACAGAGAGTCCGCGCACCACCAGTGGTACCTGTACCACAGTTTGAGAACCACTGCTCTAGAATGCTGCTGGTTGATAATTATTCAAACAGACAGTGAAAATGTGCCAACTGTAAAACATGTTACACAGATAGCTTTTTGTTGAGTGTTAGAAGGATCAATTTATTCGCTAATGTTGTAAATATTAACAAATGGAAAAACACACACACACACACACACACACACACACAAACAATTTAAATGTTAGTATAGTACTCTAAAATGGCATGGGAACAGTCTGTAAATGTGCTGCTCTCCCCTTAGCCTGTCTTCCTCTCAAAAGTAAATCAAGTAAATTTACTGTGCTCCCTCTCTCTGCCCTGGTCTGCACACATCGCTGATCCGTTGCTGTGGCAACCCTGGAAGCAGCTCCACCACTGAGAGAGGGGATGGCTGTGGTGAGAACACAGGACACCTATTCCAGCATTTCACTCTCACAGGAGATAGTCATCTCGCTTTATTTAAACGCCATCCCCCCACCAGTGAAGCTGATGAGCACATATGACAGGCTATTCTGCTCTGTGTAACTCCTGTAACCAATTGGATTGGCTACTGTGTGTGGTGAGCCCGGCAATGACAGAGCTATAAAGGGGGAAATTATACAAAAACAAACACAGGTTCAGAGGAAATCTGTTATTTTACAGAGCTCCTTGTGGATCCATTCTCCCTCTGCGCTAATATCATAGAGCCCCACACATTGTGTGTGTGTGTGTGTGTGTGTGTGTGTGTGTGTGTAAGCCAACAGTGGTGCTCTGTACACTGATGCCATTAATCAAATGTCATGGGCTAAGTCTTCTGTGCAAATTCACGCACACACACACACACGCACACCCACACACACACACACACACACACACACACACACACACATAGTGGGGAAAAGGGACGAGCCTCCAAGTTCCGAGCTTCATGCTGCAGCGAATGGATCTGTTCCATCACTGCGCCGTGAGTTTGAGTGTGTGCCCTCGCGCCTCTTGTTTATCTCCAGATGAGACCCGTGAAAGGTCAGCCAAGCAAAATGGCCTCGGCCACACGTGAAAACAAGTTAATTCATTTGGAGCAGGCTGTGAAGAGGACAGGTGCCTTGGACTGCAAGGCATGACACTCGAAAGACGAAACACGACGTGCTGTTTTCTCCTCGCTGCCCGGAGAAACTCGCATGACAGACAATGGATGAACCATGAAATATACATTTGGCCACGCTTACATAACGCAGCGTTTGAAGGACATGGTGTCGTATGGAAATGTAGAAATTTAGACTCAATTCACTTGAACGGCAGCCAGCATGTTCTCCTAAAATGTTCTAGAGAGCCTACGTGAGGTAACTGCATGTATTGTGTTCCCTCGTATGGACATTCTCTCCATATTTATGGGTGTATGTGTGTGTGTGTATATATGCATTCTGCGAAGCGGACCTGTGTCTGCATAAGTCTCAGAATCGATCAAGCCATAACAGTGACCGCCCCCTCCCTCCCCTCCACCCTCCCCCTCTCCACCCCTGCCATCCAAAGGGCTGAACAGGAAAGAGTCCATATTTTTCCTGATAGTATTGGACAGTTCTAAAGTAGTGCCTGTCCTAGTTAATAACATATCTCTTCCCCCTTTGGCAAGGTTATCCGGGCTCTGGCACCTGTGTATTAGATTACATTTGGGCTGAAAACCATTGGAAATGTGATTGGGAGTATGGATGGCTCTCTGTCTGTGCGGTGCGCCCTCTTGACGGATGCCTCCCAGAGTAGTGGCGCTGGTGTTCCGGAGCTTTCACTCTTTTTGATTTTCATTTTTTGCAAGTGAATAATGACTGTAGAAGAATGGTGGTGCCTTATGCGAAAGCAAGAGAGAGAGAGAGAGAGAGACAGACAGAGAGAGCAAGTACATAAATGCAAGCCAATGTTACATGCAACCGAATGCAACCAAGAAAAGTGTGGTTGGTTTTTGCTTGGTTTGGCTGCAAATGTAAACAACAGGGTATATTTCATCGGATCTGAGCCTACAAATGGACGGCCAATCAAATGTCATTATGTCCAAAACAAACCAACAAACAGACATAATTTTCATGTTGAAATTAAATTAAAATGAAATTTCTGATCAGCAAGGAGATCCTTGTAATCTCCTTGTGCAATATTGGCCAACCTATTTTTTCCTTACGATTGGAAGTCTCAAAACACACTATATAATCATGGAATGGTTAAGGCGCTTTATCTTATTAAACACATGTATATTTATCTTTTCCAACTTGCCCATAGGTACTGTCACAAATGCAAACAAAATGTAATCATCTCATATTACAGTGTAGCTATACCTTGGATAAATATGTCTAACGTCTATGAGTCTATGACAGAGCCCTCTGAGACCTGCTGGTATAGGAGAGACCACGGGATCAAATATGGTCATGTTCCTGCCTCCTTGTACTTGTACACCTTGTCCTGACTCACGTACATAAACTCAATTATCTGTATTCATAATCTTTATCTAATACCGGCAACTCAGTTAATGAACTAAATTCAGCATATGTTTCATTTCAAATAACTACCTCACTCATAATCTATTTTTCTAAATAAAGTGAGACACTCAGTAAAAAAATATTATGATATTGTTTTCACTAAGCAAGACAACTATGTTCACCTACAAATTATGAATAGCCTATCCAATGGGAATAAGCAGTACATCCACTGAGACCACCTCTGGACATCCATTATAGCAGCCCACAGAGTGTGTGTGTGTGTGTGTGTGTGTGTGTGTGTGTGTGTGTGTGTGTGTGTGTGTGTGCGCGCAACATTAAAGCGCTCCCTGAATATATGACCCCTACAAGCCATCTCATTGATTACTGTCTCAGCAGAAGCATGGGTGGAGAAGAGCCAATTGTTCATCTCAGGCTTAATTACACTTCAGCCCAAATGACTTTTTATCATGAGAAAAAAAAGAGGACAGAAATATAGAGAAAGGCAATTTGACACAGTCAGGTTGCTCGATAACAAACAAGGCTTGTTTTACACATTTTTTTTCTTTTAAAGGGTATTCAATGTGTAATGCAATATTTTGACAGGGACACGTATATTTTCATGGAAATATATTTTTTAAGGTATAAGTATTGAATGTGTAAGCAATGTTTTGAGGTAGAAACTGTAATTTTCAGGGAAATATTTTTCAAAAAGATAGAAGAAGTATCCAACAATGTTTTGAGCCAGACACAGACACCTACAGCATGTTATATTTTCAGGAAAATCTATATAGACAGATAGATTTCTAAAGTGTATCATATGCTGACCCCCAGAGACAAGCGGGGCGGAGAGGCCAGATTCCACTGCACATGCTCATGGCCCTCTTCTTCCTGTCTCTCCTCCTGCTCCGCTCTGTCTCTCCCACTTTTCCTCACTTTTCCTCTTTTTCTTTTCCCTCACCCTCTCTGATCCCCCCACCCCCATCCCCCCGACTCACCACCACCACACCACTCTCCACTGTATTTATCTGGGTGAACTTGACTCCCCTTGTCAGCGGTGAATATATGACAGGTAACATCTCACCTTTAGCAAAGTGCCAGTATAGCCGCAGTAGCAGCACCATTTTTTTTTTGCTTCAGCAACCTTCAGCCCTGACACTCTTGATGTCTTGCTGTGACGACCCCCCACCCCCCCTCCCACACACACACACACACACACACACACATCCTCCTCTGCAGCTGTCTTGTGCTGACTTCTCTGTTAGGCCCCCATTCAGATGAAACACATGCTAATCAATACTGCTGCCTCTGCTTAAAAACTCCCAATTAGGGTCTAATTGTAATCACAGCCGTCCCGGAGTCAGTAACCCCTGTCAGAGGCCCTGCTGCGTGAGAGGGCGTCCGTGTTCAAACTTCCACAAGTCAGGTAGCGCCAAAGTCACCCGTGTAATCAGTCATGACTGGGGAAAAAACAACGAGAATGAATAATGCAGGTTAAACGCGGCTGCTGCCTTTAAGCAATTACAAGAGACGAGGAGGACACTTTTAATTGGACAACTTAACAACATCAGAATCATCCCGCTGGGACATTTGCTCTAAAGAGACAGACATGGCTGGGGTGAAGCACACGTGGGAAAAGCAACCAGCCTGATGAACCAACTTGTTTTGTTTCTCATGTCCCACCTTTTTATTTCTCCATTTCGTTTCGGTGTTACAGAGTGAATGAGTTTCCTCTAATGATTTTTAAAGTATGTCCAAAAATTGTGATTTCAGAAATTCTCTACATTTCTTTTTTTCAATAGGGAAAAGAAACCATATAGCATATTGTATCAAACAACAAGCCATTACTAGACCATTACAGGGGTAGAGACTGAGAAAAACACTCTGTGAATCAATTTGTATAGTTTTGACTGATGAAGACAATGATGAAGTATGAAGACTGGGCAGACTTCCACTGCCCTCTGTTTGAACAATTTCTTCTACTTTTACTTTTAAAAGTATACATCTTCCAGTAGGACATCATCCTGAGTTAGCTATTGCCCTCTGGCAAGTCGAGGAAATGGGGTAAAGACATCCACTCTCCCTGACATTGCAAAGTCAGTTCAAAACTAAACTTGTGAAACAATTCTGTGCTCTGAGTCCAGAAATGAACTAATTTGCCATCTGAAGTCCATACTGCTCTGATCCTCTGATTCATTCTGAACCACTCGAGCAGCCATTTCCCATTTATTGACGTTTTTGTGCCGCAGAAACGAAAACCACAATAGTTTGGCTGGATGCCCGCTGCAGTGGGGCTTAGCTTGTCCGAATGTAAATATTCCCTACCCCACCGCGGAACTCTCCGTGTCAGTATTCAGGGGATGTGCGAGAGAAAGCCCCTCGGAACGTCTGATCTTTTTGTGCGGGAACGTTCAGTACCTCCGTCCGATACTTGACAGTCTTGTGTGAGAGAGGAGAAAGCATCTTTGATGAAGTTTTCCAGTGGGGTTAAGAAATGTTGCTAGGCCCCCTATTGATACAACACTGACACCCACACCCAACCACCCACCCATCACCCACAAAACAGATCACAATATAGGATGGCTAGCTGACAAGTCTCAAGGGAGACTGGTGCAGTTATAAACTGGACATACACCGTGGACATAAGAATGGCATTACAGAGTACAATCGGACCTGTGGGCACTGAGGCAAATCTGTGCTGCTGTGCTCCCACTTGGGGGGAGAGGCGGCTTCTGGGCAGCAGCACCCCAAACGGAGCCCACGTGCTCCCAGGGACCCCTGGGTGCCCTTCGGCCCCGCCATGGTTGCCCGCTCATGTGGAGCGCTGCTCCGCTACCGCCTTCAGCTGGTCAAACTTCGAAATCTGCACTGTTGAAACAGCGAGGCTCTGTTTTAGCGAGGTGGAAAAATCACATAGACAGACTTGCGATTCATCACTGTGCTTTAAATATGCAAATTGATACCCAGCAACAGTCTCTTGGAGTTCATTAGCAAAGAATGTTTGCGGTGTGAGATAATATAAAATATAGAATCGCATTAGATTTAAGGAAAAGGAGAGACAAAGACTTCCATCTAAACAGGTCAGGTAGACAGAGAGAAAGTAGGTCCACAGAGACTGGCAGACCCTAGGGGTCATTCATTAGTGAAGTAATCTCCTTTGACCATCGATCTATACCTAACCCAATGACCTTGTCTGTGGAAAGGATATCCTGTCTGGACCTATGTGTCTATACGGTCACAGTGGCAGGGAATGTTTGTTGCCCTTCCTAATCAGAACCCTGAACTGCAGTGAATGCTGGGAAATATGAGGACATAATGAACAAGACCATTGGCCTCAATTCACCCTTCAGAAAAGAGACTTGCAGGAGAATCGTTCACATTTTTTATTCTACAGCACAGAGTTTGCTGCGTATTTACTAATGATGTGGTTCTGTCTTAACAATAGTTCCACCACGCTTGACTGTTTCACAGACCAGTGACTCATAACACTGAACTATATATAAGCAAATATAATTGGAAAGTTAATAAGATCACGACCCTGTAGTTTCAACCAAATGTTTCTTACTCATAGTTGGATGCAGAAAGGTATATTTTTTGCTGGAGCTGGAAATAGGCGATATGGAAATAGAATGAAGGGTGACGTCCTTCTAAATGTTATCTACTTTGTAATTATCCAAAAAAAAAACAAATCAATTTCCAGTAATGAACATTTGTACTTCCAGAATGCGATGCGGACTCCATAACTAATGAAAACAGTGAGCATTTCCTCATTTTCCTGTTTTGGGGGCAGGAGCGGCAGCTGTTGGCGAGTGCTTTTTCATGGCCACTGGTTTGCAAGTATTTGTTTAATTTCTTCCTCTCTTGCGTGCCTCATCATTTCGTTATCAACCACGAAGGTGCCTCATCATTTCCATTCCTTTTCCTTCTTCTTTTTTTTAATTCCCTCTTCCTCTGTGAAATTGAATTGCATTTCAGTTTGCATTCAAATGACATTCCGCTGTCTTGGACACCACCCCCACCCCCCCATTCCCCAACAACTAAAGAGGATCTATAGCACCGGTTCCTCCATTTGCATCCATGTCTGCAGTACAGCGAAACGCTTGTTTGCAAGTTGGTCAGCCCCACAAAGTTGAAATGGACCCATAGTTCTGCAGCTTCCTCCATCCATATCTCACCTACATCGACATTTATGGGATATTTAAGGCCGCAGCCCCATAGATAAGGGGGTGCATATATCACTCCATTAGCAATAAACCTGGCTAGGAAGTGTCCGACGCAGGGTTCCGACGGAACGACTCCATATTGATGTTTGTGTAAAACGAACAATATAAATGATGCACTTCATTCCGAATGAAATTGGATCTGCAACCCCAATGGTGCGAGCCATGCCTCAGGCCTACCACATGCACGGCCCATTCCTCTGCCCTGATCTCTGGCACGCCGTTAACAGAGAGGCTCGGCTTGAGCAAGATGGAGCCGACTGATTGACACAATCTTAGCCTGAATGGGAAAACAGAGGTAGTAAGTCACTATTTCTATTTACAGCACATGATGTGGTTCACAGGGCACTGGGCAAATATGGTTAGAACAGTGGACTTGCATGGTGGCTTCAAACCACTCCTCACTCCTCTTCCTATGTAGTTTTCACATCAATTGTGATGGAATGATGGAAGTGGAGGAACATTCTAGATGGTAACCTCTCTATTGTTTAATGATGGAAGTGAAAGAATGTTCTTAAGCCCTGTCCACACTTACCTAGGTAAAGCTAGAAACACATTAATATTTATCCCTTTATAGCCTGGCGATCGTTTTCATTGTGAATGCTCCTTCACCCTGCTACCATTTTTTATCACCCAAGCAACCTCTGCTATCAGGGATTTCTAGAGCTGTTGGCAGAGCTGTGTGTTCCTCTTGCCCTTCACATATGTAAGCAGAAATGTATCTGTCCCTCTACTTTGCACTAAATTATTACACGAGGCTTTGAAATGATAGTGACATGCTCGATATGTGTATTATGCCACATTAATATGTGCATGTATTTGAGTGTATAGAGCCGTCATGTTCAATGCTGCCATCTCCTTCAACAAGCAACTGAGGTCACCTTTGACGGGCTCTGGTCATTAAAAGCTGGTACGGCAGGATACGTCCTCAGACAGCTGTCGCGCTTTTTAAGTTCAACTTTGAAACGGAAGTCTTTCATAGCATCATCAAAACAAACAAATATCAAAAAAGCTCTCCACAAACAGAATATCTGTAAGCACTGAAGTTGGTAGACTTTCATGTGTGGTAGCGAACAGCTCATGCCTTACACTGTGAAGAGTGCCAATATAAGGGTGTATCAAGTCATTTTCATTGAGGTTACTGACCAAAAATATTAATATATAGCATAATACTGTATTTTGTTTAAAACATGTATGTCGATTTGGGTGTATTAGTTTAATTTCACATGACATCATAGATTTGCATGATACTGTATATTGATTATGATGCAGAAAAAAATATTAATTGTATGTTCCATATATGTAAACACTGTCAGTAAAATAGCTTATTTTCAAAGTGTGTGTAAACCAGGTAAGAAAAAAACGAGTTGCTAACTCCCCTCAGAAAAAAAAATCCTCTCATCAGCTGGGCCTAGATGCCAGTGCTGTGTCATTTCACATCTACCTCCTGAGCATCACTGTCTGTTAAGCTGAGGCAGAGGGCTAATCAGATATGGCATCATGTTTCAGTAAAGGAGCGTGTGTGTGTGTGTGTCTCTGTGTGTGTGTGTGTGAGTGAGTGAGAGGGAGAGAGAGAGAAAGAGAGAGAGAGAGAGAGAGCGTGTGTGTGTGTGTGTGTGTGTGTGAGTGTGTGTGTGTGTGTGTGAGAGAGAGAGTAGGTGTGTGTGTGTGTGTGTGTGTGTGTACGAGAGAGAGAGTGTGTGTGTGTGTGTGTGTGTGTGTGTGTGTGTGAGAGAGAGAGAGAGAGAGAGAGAGTGTGTGTGTGTGTGTGTGAGAGAGAGAGAGAGAGAGAGTGTGTGTGTGTGTGTGTGTGTGTGTGGTTCGTATTACATACCCACCTGTCTGTGCTGGCTGCTCTACTGCGGACCCAGTGGCCAGACTCCCGACCTTCATCTCTGCGGCTGCTGCTATGCACGGCCCGTATCAGAGGCTGTTGTGGCTGCCCGTGGTCGGCCTGCATAATGAGGACTTGGTGGAGGACTCCTGCGGGCAAATGGCAATGTATTACGACTCCTGAAACTCACCTATCCCAGTCTCTGTCCAGCAGTGTGACCTGAATGCCATTCCTCCGGTCAGGGGTCGCCATCAGTGGTGTGGACGGACGGACGTGCGTGGGGCTCATTCCGAGGGACAGGTTAGAGGGGAAGGTCAGAGGAGCTAGTGGGCTTTTCCGTTAAATTCCCAACCGACGTATGAAAATTCAAAAAAGATCTTATTTTGTGAAGCCGTGCACGTGTGACCTTCATTTGTATGCGGGGGAATTTCTGCAGTTCTAAGATAGAGAGAGCGTGTTCACATACATGTAAGTGAAAATCTCGGTTTAGTTGCAAAGGATGTGAAAACATGATCTATTTATCACAGGTACTGTAGTTTGGTGATTTTTCAGCTGCAGAGGACATTTCCCAAATTAAAATATTGACTGTCTACAATCATTAATCCGGAATAGTCTGATTTGAAATAGTCTGATGGGTATGTAAATACCCATATTTTAATTAATCTCAAGATTAATATTTAACCCTTTCATGCACGCATTATGAAAAAAAGTGTCTAGATTTTTTTAGTATTGATTTTATTACTCTATATGAGCCCAATATTGAAAATCAGTTGGAATTTTTAAAAAATATGCTTTTATATAGAAGTTATGTTATTGTCCACGTATGTGGACAGTGCGCAACAAAGGGGTAAAAAAGGATAAAATGTAATGACAGAAAATGTTGAAACTATGGCCCTCTACTTCCTCCATACTACCCACCCAGCCCTCTACTACCCCCATACTACCCACCAACCTCTCTACTACCTCCATACTACCCGCCCAACCCCTCTACTACCCCCATTATTGCTCACCGACCCTCACCCACCCCTCTACTACCCCCATATTACCCACCTCTACTACCACCACTACCCAACCACCCCTCTACTACATCCATACTACCCACCCCTCTACAACTAATCCACCCACACCTCTAGTACTCTCATACCCACCCCTCTACTACCCACCCAACCCTCTACTACCCCCATATTACCATACCACCTTGGCATTACCACATGTAATTAGGTCATTATTCATAAATATGTTTACCAAATGTTTGTTTCTTTGTAATTTAAAGCAATTAAAATCATATTTGAAAAAAAAAAAAAAAAAAAAAGTCCTAGTTGCAGAATCTAATTTTTGGCCATTTAACTCCTCTGTTGCGCAACGTCCACATACGTGGACAGTTGCTTTTTAGGGTCTACAAACTCTATTTTACATCCGATTTAATTTCTGAAAAGATAGAGTTGTTCAACACACTCTCCTGTACAGCATAATATTTTTTTTTACATGATTTTGCCTTCTTGAGTACTAGCTTTTTACAGATATGCCAGGAGCATTCAGCATATGGCCATTACTGTCACTCATGTTGAATTGATGATGTCATCAAGCAGTCAATATTCCAAATATAAGATGATACATATTGTTAATATATTGCCAAGGACCTACTAAAACTGCCCTGAAGTGGATTGGTGTATATCAACATGATAAATAAGTAGAAAACAGAGTTAAAGTTACTGTCCACGCATGTGGACGTTGCGCATGAAAGGGTTAAATTGCTTATTCAAAAAAAAAAAATTCTAATAAACTCAGGTTTGACCTCAGCATACGCGTTCAAATGGCCAGCGCCGTCCTGTTTAAACAGGATAATGAGGAGAAAGGAACTGAAATTAACACAGCCTAGTGGTGACGGAATGTGACTTTAACACAACCGCCGATGTATTTATAGATTCTAATTGCCTATTTGTCTGGCGGTGGCGTTCCACTTTAAAACTTCCCTCGGAGCGGCTTCACACTCACCCACTGAGTTCCTGGCGTCGGGTTCCATCACGCTGTCGGCCTGTCACCCATCACGACGCCTCAGATGCTGACAACGTTATTTGTCACGCCCCTGCGCGTCCCCCCAATGAGGGACAATTCCTCACTCTTACGCCCCTCTCCGTTACCTAAATTTGGACTTAATTAGCACCTAATAGGGCCATTTTTCACATTATGCCACTGAGCAGTCCCTAGGTAAACTCTGATTAAGCTGACAAGAAATGTCTCTTTTGTGACAAATGGACCCACGAGCCCTGATTTTGCCAAACAGCGTTTTTTAAAACAAATATTTTTATCAATATTTCTTATGTTGCTATTAAACAATACTAAACAAACTATTTTCTCTAATATTGTTTTTTATTTTGTTTTTAGGCCTACTTTGCACAAAAGTTGTTTTCATCAATGTTTATATCAGTCAAGATCAGTGGTTAGTTATTCTTATTGTTCATTGACATTTTATGTAGTGGTTTCCTGCATGTTGATGTTTCTGTAGTGGAAATTATATCCTTTGCCTATACATTGTATCACCACTGTTTTCTTAATTGAATATGGTAGTGATTAGGCTGGGTGAACCTGCCTGACCTACCGGCAAATTTAGATTTCGCCCAGCAGCTCAGGCTGGATACCTGCACATCTATCTCAGCTGCTTCCTGTCCACAACCTTTGGGTCCAATCACAAACTGTTCAATTTTAAAAGATTGAGCTTAGTATGAGGATAGCCAGACTAGGTAGTGATAATACGAATGGGACAGTCTGTCTAATTGCATCATTCTAAGTGCTGTTTAGAAGAAGGGAGTAACAGTAAGTGCAAATACTGAAGTACTGTACTCACACATTTTTCTGCCAACTTTTTACTTTCACTTATACGTTTGAATTGAAATATCTTTACTTTCTAATTCTCATTTTCAAAATAGGCTTACGTTTGCATTAATGCAATAGCGGGGAGTTATCTTGTTTTTTTGTTTTTTTTCACTTCATTGGGTGCATTCCCAATAACAAGGCCAATGTTCACTGTTCTGTACTTCTACTTGAATATGGAAAGTTTGTACTTCTGCTATCTCTGGAAATCTTGTGTTAAATATGCAATATGTGAGATCAAGTTTAGGAAGATTTTATTGCATTAGGAGACACCTCGTTACTGTCAAAATACTGACTAATATTTGACAGCTGCTCTTTGATTAGGCACTGGTGAAGTTATGCAGAAGTTATATATTCATGAACTGTCTGCTTTTCAGTTCAGTTTAGTTTGATCACACTCATTTCTCATAAGAGACAACTATCAGTGGAACGTCCACACACTTGAGCAGCAGATCAAACGTGATCAGTGTGATTAAAATCTGGCTAAAAAGCAAAAACGACAACGTTGACGCCGTTTACTGCTATTGAAGGCATTGATGAAATGGACATGAAGCTGGACTTGATGGGGGCGGTGGTGGGGTTGGCATAGTGGGTGTGGGGGGTGGGTAGTAGCGATGGCATTATGGCCCTCATGCCAAGAGAAGGCGACTGACTTAATTAAACTGCTGTTGTAAAACGGCCATCAGATGGAAGCGGGTGCAGTGCCTTCACAGCGAAGCGTAAATCTTGGCCGGCTCCTCCGTTGGTCCCCCGTGACAGCAGCTGTAAAAAGTCTTCTCCCCATCACTTACTGGCATCAGGATATACGGCGTATGCTGTTCGCACCCGGGCCGGGGAAGCAGAGGATTGTGGGAGCGGTGGGGCCGCGAGGGACTCGAAGGCATCTTCCGGAGGATTGGCTTTTCATTAGAGACGGCAGACGGTGACAGCTTTGTGGCCACGCGAGGGGGAATGAGGCTGTCTTTATATTCAAGAGACAAAGGGAAGTCACACCTGGAGCCAAAGTCAAGGTGACGCGGAAGAGCAACAGCAGGTGCGGACTGAGCGCCACAGGACTTTTGCGTATGCAAAATTGAAGTTTGTGTCGTGTCACATGGCCTTTAGAAATATTTCATTTCAGTTTCTCTGGCTGCCCAAAATGTGACTCTTAAAATAACATGATGTTATATGATGTTATATAATTTGACACAAAAAAAAAGATCACACTTACTCGTGACAACAATGTTACATGGTGCAATTCCAGGCTTTCTGGGCCCATATCAGCAATGTCAAAGACTCCATTCCCTTTGTTATTGTATTGTAAGTCGCTTAAGCATCAAAATGAGTTTGAAGCTGTTATTTTAAGGTACATGATCTACAGTACATCAAGTTGCTTTTCCTCACAAGGATCTTGTGGATAACAACCTCATTATCTCCTCCAAGCAGAGCGTTGCACAGTCGCACAAAGCGGTTCCTGATAAAGACCTCTCTTGTCAACGAGACATCAATTAAAAACCACCTCAGTGAGCGATTGCGAGGGCACATTTCCATGACATTTGAAATATTCACCTGACCCTCATCATAAAATCTTCCCGTCACCATCATGCAGAGGTAAATTGCCCCTTTCGCCATAAACATCGACGGTGTCGTGCAATCAGTGGTCCCTAATGACCCCTCGCATGCTTGATTTGCATACTCGCAATCTTCCCCCGGCTTCTTCTCCTAGCAACCGGACTTGCGGCCGCGGGATCACACACGACTGACCGCATGCCATGTCTCATATATTACTAATCTGCCCGATCGGGGGGGTGGGAGTGGGGGTGGGGTGGATGAGGTGGAGTGGGGGGGGCAGATATTAAAGCCCCCTCGTGCCGGAACATGAGAGAGCCTCGGCCATCCATCAGGTTTAGAGCCACTCAATAAGTGGCCAAAGATTTAAACAACGTACCCCTGGAGCTATAAAGCTGGGGGCCTACGATTCATCACTGGTAGCCCAGTCTGGATGAACACGTTGAGCTCCTGGTGGCATGATTTGCGGGCAAGGTTGTGGAACGCTTGACGTGGTGACAAATTCGAAAATTGTGTCACGCCATGCCATGCAGGCAAGTCAGGCCTTTGTGTTTGCTGGACGTGGTTGCTCCCAGCGGATCCGACTGTTTTTCGGAGAACCGGGCGATTTGGGAAATAGAGAGAAAGTGACTCTTTCCGTGGTTGTTGCTTTTTGGATCGATGTGGGGGGCCGACACAGGGCCGATCCCGAGGGTCTCGTGCACCCAATCGAGCGTCTCTGCTTGTTGATGGCGGTTGCCGGGGCTCACTGGACAGAACGAGAGTTTGTCTCTTGCGCGGAGGCGGCGCGGGACATGGCCACCGCCACAATTATCCCGTCATCCATCAGGTCCGAGCGCGGAGAGCACCGTGTCACGGAAACCCAGAGGAGCATTAGAGGAGATTAGGATGCTGGCATTCCCATGGAAACCTGCGTGGTCACCCGTGACGGCAGTCGGCAGGCATGGCGAGTTAAAGCAGGACGCAGGAGCGGCTGTTTTACTTGCCCTTGTTGCTCGCTTAGGGATTTGTGTGTTTGTGTTTTCAAACATGTCCTCCGCACTATTCGCCTTTTAAGTCATGATGTAATAATGGGATAGTAAATCTCGGCTTTCAGACTAACATGTTTTTCTCCGTAAAAAAAAAAAAATCTGCCATTCTGAATAGCCTTTAAGAAAATTGTCGTGACGTCGGACTGAAGAACTGAATAGGCCTACCGATCTTTGTCAACCAGATGTCCGACCCTTCGGGGTGATGCAGATATGATGCTTACATGTGGACATTATGTGTAAACAACACCGAAGCACATGAACATGTTCTTCTCTTTTTTTTCAGACATGAGCTCACGTATATAGCCTAATGTCAGTCCAAAATACTAGGAGGGGATTATAGTGTTAGAGCCGCCTAAGTTCAGAGCTCCAAATGTCGGGATATATGTGTGTATGGGGGTGGGGGGCAATAATTAGGGTAATGGGGCAGTGCGGGCTCGTGTGGAGCACCACGAGGAGGCAACTCTACTCCTCTAAGCACAGCCATCAGCCCCACATGCGCGATCCAATTTAGCCATTAGCCTTGTATGTGCTATTCCGGTTGGCAATTAGCCCTGCATGCTCTACCCCAGTTAGCCATTAGCCCTGCATACGCTAGCCTGGTTAGCAATTAACCCTGCATGCGCTATCCCAGTTAGCCATTAGCTCTGCATGCGCTATCACAGAGTGGTGGGTTACGGGCTAGCCAGCGGGTTCCTGGCTTGGGCTGGGTTCGGTAGGCTGGTATCCACCTCCAGCCTTCACCAGTCAGCATCCAGCCAGTCCATACTACAATCCTCCCCCATACACTCACCAGCACACCCACCCATGGTCTAAACACTGACGGTCTAAACATATCTGCACATACACACAGATGGACACATACACATTTGTCTCACATTGTTCTAGAGAGTGTGTTAGACAGAGTGAGGCAGAGAGAGAGAAAGAGAGGCAGATGAAAAGAGGAGTGAAAGAAAGAGGTAGAGAGATAAATGTAGAGGGGGTGAGAGAGAGAGAGAGAGAGAGAGAGAGAGGAGAGAGAGAGAGAGAGAGAGAGAGAGAGAGAGAGAGAGAGAGAGAGAGAGAGAGAGATAAAGAGATCCAGATAAGGGATGATCCCTGTATCCATTTCACTTTTCATTCAAAACCCAAAATTCAGTATTAAAATTCCATACAGAAATGCACCACAGGCGATGTTTTAGCCTGACTGTGTGCCTCTCACAGGGACTTATTCATACAAATTAAAATTACCTCTTTGTACCAGTATGAGTGTGAGTGTGTGTGCGAGTGTGTGTGTGTGTGTGTGTGTGTGTGCGCGCACAAGTGTGAAGGTGTGTGTGTGTGTGTGTGTGGTAAGAGGCCTCGCTTGTTTGTCCATCCCGAATCAGCAGTGCACCGTTAACCTCAAATATGATACAGTATAGTCATCAGGAGAGCCTTCACCACAGGCCATATCCCCAGCATCAGCTTGTTCAGGGTAACTGGAGATGCAGCAGACAGCACTCTCCTCTGTTGAGCCCTGGCCAGCCACTTTAACAGCCCCTGCATTTTACCTGCCCACAGAGAACGGACTGGCCGACGGACTGATCGACAGCAGGCCCGGCGGGTTACAAGGCTATAGCAGCCGACTGCTTGGAGGACACTCAACTTGACCTTGATAGAACTCCCAACTTGGGGGGGATTTCATGGATGGTAATAATAGAACTCGGCATAAACAGTTTGGATAAGTAGAAAGACACAGCCGATATGTCCATAATAATAAGTTATACATTCTCTGCCAAAACATGGGCCTCAGGGCCAGATGGCGCTTCTGTTAGGATGGCGTGATATGTTGTTTTAAATCTGTATAGCGTGATACATTTACAGAATATGACATTCTTTTTCAGTGAACCAATACATTCAGTCTTTGGGTTCTCTTGTCAACATTTCTGGTTAATACACCATTAGGGAAGTGCAATTGGACAAACAGGGAAAGACAGAGTGGAAAAAAGCATCAGGATGTCATTTCATGACATTTGACACAGGAAGTGTTGTTTGATTGGCTCATATATTGTTATGGCTTTCTTTTAGTCTCTGCCGGTCCCTGGACTAGGGAAATCAATGCCGCTGAATGGTTGGTCCCTGAGTTCCCAAAGTGATAAATATCATCGGGTCTTTCTTGCCTTGAAGCTATTAAAGGGCCATCTTTTATTCCAGTTATGAGAAAACATGATGTCTACAACATCTACAACACCCACCCACACAAATACACACACAATCCAAATGACTCGTAAAAGACTAGTAAGGAGAAAATAAAGTTTATGAACCATAATCTTGCAGACAAATGATGTTAGCATATCTAAACCGTACAACAATATGGTAGCCTGATGAGCCAGACCCACATCAAGATGTAGGGTCTGGGAACTCACCGTAGTCAGGGCTCAATCGGAGGGGTGGGATAAACAGTTGTTTTTCAATCTCCGCAAAAGGATAACGCTAAACGAATCATCTTCTTGTTTTCAAGTAGCAACACAGTCTCACCCAACTCGTCGAACGAAGACGCATGGTCAAGCCCCCTGGCGTCAATATCGGAAGCCGAAGGTGCCCCCGCGCGTTCATATGCGACGCGAAGGGCGGACAAGATGGCGTCAAATGTAGACGCAACCTACTTTATACACGCTGTGATTGGTTTGCTTGATTTTCCAGTTCTCAGCTCCTAAGCTCTATGGATCGTGCCTAGACTGCCCCGCCAGGCAAATTCCATTTGCTGCCGCTAGGGGGCGTCTAGATTTCTAGGCTAACAATATGGTGCAGTGATTCAGCAGCGGCAGTAGCATGAGTCATCAGTCTCCAAACATACTCGTTTACCCACAGAGAACTGTAGAGGAGGTAGCTATATGTATGTCTGACAGACCGAACTCCTGGTGTCAATGCGAAAATGATATATCATTTGTTCAATTAGGCATATGGCCCCCATGGTCAAACTCAGTGATCAAATGTTCCATAAAATCTGTCCAATCTCGGTGGAAGGTTTTACTATAGGCCTGGAGAGTGGCTGTTAACCTTGAAGCAGTAGGGAATGACTGACAGCAACCCAACACCCCTATAGATTAAAACTGCGGTACGACCGTTCCTTTTCCTCCGTAATGAAGCAGCCACCAACCAACCATCCTCGTGAAAGGAGTGGAAGGAGGGACCGGCCACTTAGTTATATGAGGACTCATTTCTCTTCGCTCAGAGCGTGACAGTAAAGTATGTTTCCACTCTCGCTCCCTCGTTCTTTTCACCTGCGTGCGAGAACAGTGCCAGTCAGTAGCCTGTCAGCATCGCTTTTGACAGTGCTTTGTCATTTTAGATGAAAGGACATGATTGCTTGGAAGTGTGCCGTGAGTTGTGTTGTGTATGCATGTGATGGGAAATGGGAATAAAGTTTTTTATACTGTAACTCTTGCAGGTAGAAATGCCATCAATGAAATTATACACAGTAAAGCTTCCCCTACTGTGCAATACAATCCCTATACAGTCCACATAACAGTCTCATATAGCAATTAAGAACCTATTGCATGTCAATGGCTTGCACTCTGTCAGTCGTTATGCATACAAAGCACTAACCTGCATCCCTTGCAATCACTCAATACAAAATGAATTAGCGCAACAAACAAGAGAACATCACCCGACCTGATCGGAATGCGGTTGTAATGGCCTACGCCATGGGGTCTCACCAGGCTGATTGACCAGAAAAGGAGGGGGACTCATAAAAAGGAGAGAGAGAGATAGATAGAGAGATAAAGAGATGGAGGAAGAGAGTGAGCAAGAGAGAGAGAGAGAGAGAGAGACACTTTAATAGATGGAGTGGAAGACGTCTGGCAAACGAGTGCTGGCCAATCGGCCCATTCAATCTCCAAAGGTTTATGAGGCATGTCTGCGCTTTTAGCAATGGGGGGGGGGGGGGGGTGGAGGGGAGGGCAATCAGTATTGCAAGCAATTAGCTCTGGTATTACTGCGGCCCGTCTGCACAGGGAGGCTAATTGTTCCAGGATGCATGGGGTGCTTCACATCTATTCCCCACACCATCCCAAATTGACCAGGTGGCTTCCTCAATTGCAGGTTAAGAGCGAACTCAATTTTTGGACCTGAATTGCAGTCAATACACAGTATAAAGGCAAACTGTTACTTTGTGTTGGGCCTTGCATTAATGTGGGGCATATTTTTTTTATGTTAGCGATGTTAACATGAGTCCCTCTGTTGCCTGAATTTGTATCGTTTTCTTTATCAAAACAGTAACCGCCCAAAAATATGTAGATTCTTATTCCCCTACTCTGGTTTCACATGCATTTTACTATTTGCAAAATGAAATGACCTGACACATATCATGCACTCTTAACTTGTCATATACAGTAATAGCCTAAAAATAGTATATAATATTACATTCAGTAAGTTTAATATGAAACACTACTCCTCATATTCCTGATTCATTCAAAGTCATGCTGTGGCATAAGACCTTATATTGACCATGCACATCAGCTACACCCTACCCTCTCCACCTACAGTACATCCATCCTCCCTATTACCCATCTGACCTCAGGGCAAGGTGAGCCGGTGCTGACTAAATTGCCCTTTGACTTTGAGAGCCGGGTGAGCGACACCCATATGTAATCGTGGAACATTGCTGACCTGCTCTGTTCCATCCTCCGCCCCAGGGAGGAGAGTCCAGAGAGGTCAAGCGGACACTCAGCACCCAAAGGCTACTACTGTCCATGCGCAGCATGATTGACCCGCTATAGACATTAATCAGCAGAGAAAGCATAAAACAGACTGAAGATAGATGAAGAGTGCATTAGAATGGGGTCCTATATGGGATACCACCTCTGGGGCTCCATACCTCTCTGTTTCTCAAACATCCTGCTGCATTCTGACATTAAAGGGATGTATTGATGGTGATGCCGCGACGCTCTCAAAATGCATGCTTTCAATGTATAAGTTTTGTAAGAGGATTTTTTTTTTCAGATAAAGAAAAAGGAATGAAAAATGCTCAAGATCTCAACCTGGAAAATAAGCTTTCATTTGCATCCATTTTTTTTTATTATTGTTTGCTGACTTTGTCCGACAGGGCTACTTCAATTTGGAATATCCTTATCACATGACCATTTCATTCAGATATCCATTCCCATAATGTGATACTGGTTGAGTAGCAAACGCAGCTAATGCAGAACTGCAGAGAGGACAGAGGATGAGACATTGCTAATTGCTGATCGTCAGAGCTCCGTCTCAGTGTTTCAGCGGCTTCGTGCATCCGTCGTCCCCCGTTTGAAATGTACAGCCCTTTCCAAATCAAATTTCATCCTTAAGTGCCCTTCCCGTGGTGGGAGTGTAATTGTTGCATCTTGTGATTTCAAAGAGCACTAGAGGGGGAAAAAAATCCTTCTATTAAAGCAGACTGCAAAGTGCTCCAAGGACGTCTTGTCCGCCGTCAGTGAGATTTTGAGTGAAGTTGAGCAAGATTGGATTAGAACGACAGTGTTAGCTTTGCAGGGTGTATCCGTTCAGCCAACGCTTTTATAATGAGGGCAGAATGTTTATTCGTCCTCTGGGAAGACGTACTGCCTTCATCCTTTTTTTGGGACATCTGTTTTGTTTTTTTCTCCCCAGATGTGTCCCTCAAAGGCAAAAAGAAATAAACACAAAAATTTGATTTGTGGCGGGGAGATTTGAAATTGAATTGGTATAATTTGAGTCTGGCAAAGCCAGAGCAGGCCTTCTGACATGAAACCATACCCTCAGGGTCATTTAGCTGCACTCATTAGCCAAGAAAACCTAATGATAGTCTCTTATTTACCCAGCTCTGGTCTCAATCAAATCCAACATTGACCCCATAGATATTTGGTAGATATATGGGTGAACATTTTCAATCAGAGACCTTGAGGAAAAACAGCATTGACATCCTGACTTAAGAATGACACAATCAGTGTCCTTTTTTTCTGTAAAAATCTTTTTTTTATAATCTTTTTGGTTTCCACTCTTTTTTGCATGACCATATGTACATATTTATGAAACTCAAACAGTTGATCACCAAAAAAAAAAAAACACAATCAAGGGGACACTGCAGCGCAACCACATTAGGGTCAAAGTGTCTGCGTGGACCAGGATTTGAGTCCACCCTGGGTCGTTTACCGTTCCTGTCACTCTCTCTACTGTCCTATCTCAATAAAAGCATACAAATAAAAGACCAAAAAACATACTTTAAGAAATAATAAAGAATGACAAAATCACTAAATCATTCTGAGACAGCGCAACAAGGACAAGCTGAAAGCATCACATTTGCCCTTTCGCTTCGTCCTTTTCAGATGGATTGATTTGACCCTGGGGTCACTCACAATGGCCCTGCACATAAACGTCATTACCAATCATGTACTAAAGACAGAGAGATGTGCTCTCCTTTCACTGGCTGCGTGATCTGTCCATCATAAGTGGGAGATCTTATATATGGACATCAACCAACCCATCAAATGGTTGTCTATCACATCACTGCTTCTCGTTTGTTTTTAGGGGCTACTCATTTGACAGGTTTGCCCTCATCATAGACAAGTGCAGTTACTTGTGCTGTGACTATAAAGAGTACTGTACGTTTTACACCTTATAAATGGCAAGCCATGACGTGGACGGTCACAAACGTCTCACTTGCCTGATGCCACTCGTCTGGCTCTAAGGTACAAAGAGATAATCACAAAAGTCTCTGCTCTTGCATCAATTAGAGCTGCAGTTCCGTGCAGTACGTGTGCGAGATCCTTAATAACCCCCCCTGTTCGAGCTCCGTGTGAGCGTTCCCATTCATCTCAACAGTGGCATTTCGGGCCTGGCATGACTGCTCTGGCTAGGGGTCATCTGCCCCACACAGCAGGGGCTCCTGTCTTTTCCGCCGGTGAAGAGCGTCCACACTCCCAGATCAAAGGTCTGAGGTTTTTAACCTTCGCCGGACGCCTCCGGCAGTAAGAGCGCTATAAAGTTGCACTACAAAGTGGTTTCGCCGGAGCGTCGTTTCTTTCCCCCCCCCCCCTCTCGTCTGTTGCATTCTGCCTGGAGTACTTTCCTCCCCATCACAGCACTTCTTCATGGGTAATTAGGTGGTAAAGCAGGAAAGGATAAAATGTACTTAAGGAGAGAGAAGAGGGACAAACAGAGCCACGAAAGAAGGTTTTGAAAGTGCTTGGAAGGAGAGATAGTCTGGGGGGGATGGATGGGGGGTTAGAAGTGATGAATGTATTTTGTGGGGGGGGGGGACTGTGATCTATCACGATCGTGCAAGAATTAGAGAAACACCGGCGGCGTGTTGTCTCTGCAACCTTCTTCTCATCTCGCTTTGATTTAAAGTCCCTGTCTCTTCTCTCCATCTCCATCCCCCGGAGGGGCCGCAGGGGCCAATCGCGTAGCCCGCCACCGACATCAAACGAGCGCATCAGCCGCGCTCGGAGGTCAGAACAGGAGTGGGTCTTAAACGCCCACTCGGGGGGGAAAGCCTGCGTGCGCCACAGAAAAGAGCAGGTGGCAGACTCAGGTGTCTCGTCCCGCACGCTCTCACTGAGACGGGGTGTTTGGACTAGACTGCACCAGCTTTGAGTGTGGCCTTATGGGAACCTGACACAGCCCACAGGCCCCTGCAGACGAAGTGGCATCATTACTATTTTTTTTAAGTATATTTTTTGGGCTTTTGTGGCTTTAATTTTGACAGGACAGTAGAAGTGAATGGGTGAGAGAGTTGGGGTGGGATCCGGAAAGGACCACGGGGCGGGAATCGAACCCGGGTCGCTGGCGTGCGGTGCAGGTGCCCCAGCCAGTTGCGCCACGGCTGGGGCCCATCATTACTATTGAACGTTGTAGAGGGAGTAACTAAACTTACTCAGGCCTTTATACAATATGTGATATGCCTAATATGTATTGTATGTCCTTTATATATTATTGGCCTGTGTATTATTCTATGATTCTAAAAAGTGCTACAAGTATTGTTAAGTATTTAGTCACATTTGCCTGTTTTCATTTGACAGTTCAAACCTAGCCACAGTAGGCTATGTAATGAAGACTCATGGCCATAATACTCGACTCCAAACAATCTGACAAAAGTTCAATCAAGAAAGCAGATTAACTAAGTGTAATCAAGTAGTAAGAATGTAGTAAGGCCACCTGGGTACAATATGGTGGATCTGGGGGAATCTACTGTATTATTAGACATTGAAATCAGATGATGTTGACAGAAGTGTATAATGCAATTGATAGGCATAGAGTTGGTTGCAATTCAGTAACCTTGCCACTACGCAGATGCCACTAAATCCTATACTCCTTTACCTATACACTAAATCCTATACACTAAATCCTATACTCCTATACCTATTCACTAAATCCTATACTCCTATACCTATACACTAAATCCTATACTTAGCATCTACTGTACAGTATGGACCAGGTCATGCAGAGCAGGAGCACATTTAAAGAAGCCTCCATGATGACAGAACAGATACTGATTTTGTTTTATCGTCGAGATTCATTAAAGCTGTCAGTATCAGCCTAGTCCTGGGTATGTAGCTGTCTCCTTTCAGAATCTGCCAGCAATGCAAGATCCCCATTTCACATCCAGGGAGTGTTATGTAAAGAAAACTGCCCCGTTGTTAAAAAAGTTGAAGCAGGGGTACACACAAAGTTTAACTATTTTTTTTTTCTTTTTCAACTTTGTAGCCGTCCGGCTCCACAAGAATAGGGGCGTGTGTGTGTGTGTGTGTGTGTGCGTGCGTGCGCTGCTTCTAATTTGAAAGGACCTTTTTAGTATCCTCTTTGGTCCGTCTCCAGCATGTAGGGTTCTCTCCCGCTGAAATAAACCCCAGCGCCATTAGCATAAATCAATAGCAGAGCATTGGTGCTGTTCTTGCCAGAAGTGCTCGGTCTGTCTCCCCAAGAGTGTTTAATCTCGGTAGAAACAATGAGAGAAAAAAACAGCCAAGATTTCAATGGTTACACAAGAGGACTGTCAACACCCTCTGCCATCAACAGTCCTGTCTCATATACTTCAGGATACTACAGTATTTATTTACTACGCGCTTGTTTTGCCTTGAAATATCATCTCAATATGCAATGATTATATTAGTGTCTTGATATGAAAGAAATGCCCATTACAAATAGTGCTTTATACTACTATACAGTACATTATAACAGAGTAGTGAATGTGTGCAAATAAATCATATCTCTGAACAGCCGTAAAGCGGCAACAGTAGGCTAATGCTATTAATGTCCGTGTATGGTGACACCAGTCACTGGGTGACTGACATGTCCTTGTTAGCATCAAGGTGATTCATTCCACACCATATGTTGTGCTTCCTTGTTAATCAACTGACATAAAGGTCTAGTTTCAACTAATTCGATTATATGTCATCTAAAAATGGCGTACCACGCATATGTTGACCAATCCTCCACAGAGAACGAGAACCTGAAGTGAACTCTTATTCAAATGACACGCAGATTTATTTATTTAGCTAATATTTATCCAAGCTGATATACCATATTTTTGCGTCGATCCCATGCTAGTATCTTGTCCTTCCAGTTGAGCTTTGATGTTGTTGGCACTTTTTACAGGAATATACAGGACATTCCTATAGGCTATTACGTAGTAACTAACTATATTAGGCTAGGATTTGTCTGATTGAGATTCTAGGGATGCACACACCTCTATAGAAAATCCTACTATCTAACAGAATCAATGAATGAATGAATGAATGGACAAATGGATGGATGGATGAATGGATAGATGAATGAAAGATGGATGGATGGCAAATTGATGGCTAGGCAAATGGTTTCTCCTATAATCTGTAATATGTGGTTGAAACCCCTTTGGGAGAAATGAGTGAATATGACATTCCTCTGCTGGCAGCATGAGCATCGCTTAAGTGTGACTCATTGGCATTTATCACCAAATGGAATGAGCTGAGAGAGATTGCGATAAGTTCAAACCTGCTGGACTGGTGTATTCCTGGAATCATTCACTTTTCACGCAAATGCGCTAGAATTTATACAAAGCATAAACATAAAGCTCCAGTAAATGCTGATATGGCTACGCACGCACGCACACACACGCACACACACGTACGCACGCACGCACGCACACACGCACACACACACACACACACACACACACACACACACTCACAGACACACAAATTATGCCAGTATATATCACAGAGGCCAATGTGTTTATCCCCGGGGGAAGTATATTGCAACAATACCTATATGAAAATGCAGTTTTGATGACATGCTCCTAAACCTATTTAAAAGCAGAACAGCTGATCAAGATATGCATCACTGTTTCAATAGTGAATATGCTTGAATGAAACTCATCATTTCGTAAAAAAGGCCTTATCTTTTGCTTACATATATGTGACTATGTGCATATCTGCATGCATTTTTGTATGCATTTTTTTTGTATGCATGTATTGGTGCATGGGTGTGTGTGTGTGTGTGTGTGTGTGTGTGTATGTGTACCTGTTTCCGCTCAGTGCAGATAGCGATGCCTCATTTGACCAGGAATAGTGCATGAACTCATACAGTGAAAACATGCCAGCACCTTTGCCATGGCAGTTTCCAGAATCGCTTTTTATACCGGTACAGCTGAATAAAACTCTCAACAAAAAAAAGAAAACAAATAATCAACAACCCCATTTCTGTTCCTTTTTATATTTTTCTATTTAGAGGTCATTTAAAACATCTGAGAATGCATCTGGATTCACTTTTTGAGATGACGACATGGCGATCCTCGTGGGAAAGGACTTTGTTTATATTTGGAGTGAGAGAGAAAGAGAAAAGAGAGAAGGTTCTGCCAGCTCTGAAAAGGTCTCTTCCTGTCTCATTTGGCTCGGCGGAACACCTTGAGCGCACATGTAGACTAAACAGGGCTTCACAGTCCCCTCACTGTTTAGGTCAGCCAGCAGCACTCGCCGCAGATCTGGGCAGACAGTCAGGTTTAATGGTGTAACAGTTGTATGCGTTGTGTTGTAAATAGCACAGCAGACACGAACTCCCAGTCGAGGGTTTTATTATTCTGAAGATGGACAACAAAGTTGTATCACACGACTGTCCAACCACTTGCGCGGGCAAGATGAACTGGGGCACAACTAGATATATTCATAAAAACAAACATGTACCTGAAGATGGACAACAAAGTTGTATCACACGACTGTCCAACCTGGCGAGAATGCCATTCAAAGTATAGAGTCACTGTTAGCATACATGGAATATACTGTACACTTTACAAACCAACAGTCTATTTACTGGACAGTCATAAACACATAGTTCTGTTCTCACTTAATGAAAATCGAATTCTAGGTACATGTAGATTGAGATAAAGGATATATATGCAATTAAAAGTATTAAAATATCATAAATTTTCTCCAGTGTGTAAAACTCACAACCTACCACTTGCGCGGGCAAGATGAACTGGGAAGAGCAGAACGCCTCGTTCCCATACCAACCATTTTCTTAAAGGTGCAGAACACCATTACAACATTACAGGGGCAAGTGGAAGCACTAAACCTGTTACATTCTCCCCCTCTGAATTCCACTTGCCCACAAAAGTTAAACATGAGGCCTGCAAAGCCCTGCATTTACATGCTACCAAATATTCCTGTTTACAAAACCATTCCATACCAGAATGAGGGATCCCACACAAATCCCTAGGTAAACATGCCCATTACATGTTAAGTACACTTGGTAACAAAGTAATAAAAGGCCCCAATGAGAGAGAAAAAGAAAAAGAAAATACCAAAACCTGAGAAATAAAATGATTGTATCATGACCCAAATATCTCAAAGCACAACCCCAAATAGTCCTAGACCCATACAGCTATCTTTTTAAACTCATTACCCCAGACCCTCTGCGTCTGCATCGTTTCGATGAGTCTTTTAACAGGCTTTATGTACCGCCCAGCCCTCGATATGATGCCTGAACT
Organism: Sardina pilchardus; assembly: GCF_963854185.1. Classification (NCBI taxonomy): domain Eukaryota; kingdom Metazoa; phylum Chordata; class Actinopteri; order Clupeiformes; family Clupeidae; genus Sardina; species Sardina pilchardus. The sequence continues at coordinate 19,034,936 of NC_085005.1, forward strand.
AGTCTCTACTGTCCGGCAGTCAGAAACAGGAGCTTGAGCAGCAGTCAGTCCATAGTCATGGTCAGAGTCAGAGTGTCGGGATTGTGCCAGGTCACAGGTCAGGGTCAGAGGGTCAGCAGCTTTTGACACACAGGAGCCAGAGTTGTCATGTCCAGACACAGAGTCTGTAAGTCTAGAGTCAGAGTCGGGAGCCATCAAAGCTCCATTCACAGCATCTTCTCCAGGCAACAGGTCAGGCGCCGGCATCGGCTCATCCTCCTTACTCAACATGCAGTCTTCTTCCACAGAATCTGGCCTCTCATCCTCTGACACATCACTGGTTATCTCCGACACCCAGACACTAGTTCTCTCATCGGCATTCATGTCATCTGCCGGTGAGTTACTCTCTGCCGAACAACTGACCCCCTCAATCATCTCCTCCGGTGTGTCACACAATGGCAGGAAATTGACAGGCATAATAAGATTGCGGTGCACAGTTTTCTCCTGTCCAGTGGAGAGGTTGTGGATCTTGTACACGTGAATGTCACTATTCTTCTCTGCAACAACATAGAGGGCGTTCTCCCACCTGTCAGCAAGTTTCCTCTTCCCACGCTCTCCCTTATTCGCCAGCAGCACACGATCCCCAACTTCCACAGGGGCCCCTCTGACTCTTCTGTTATACAAGTCCGCATGCCTCCTCAACTGCCTATCAGCAGACGTCTGTGCAGCCAGTATGGCCTCTTGCAGGTCACGTCTGAGGCACTGGACATACTCATCATAATCCACCACATCTGGGTCCTGCAAGACCTCCCCAAACAGCATATCCACAGGTAAGCGAGGTGTTCTCCCGAACATTAGGTGGAATGGGGCATATCCAGTGGTCTCATGTATGGTGCAATTATAGGCAAAGGTCAGCGATTTGAGCATCTGAGGCCACCTGTGTTTTGCTCTGGAAGGCAGTGCCCGGATCATATTGCCCAAAGTCCTATATTAAATCTTTCAACCCCACCATTGCCCATTGGGTGGTAAGGTGTCGTATGGGACTTCTCCACCCCAGCCACACTGAGAAGCTCTGCAATGAGATTGCTCTCAAAGTTGGCTCCTTGGTCAGAATGAATGCGGCGTGGGAACCCATAGACACAAAAGATGTTGTTCCACAGCTGACGCGCAACAGATTTTGCAGATTGATTGGGGCACAAAAAGGCATGAGCCAATTTGGTAAAATGGTCAGTGACAACAAGGACATCAAGGGACTTGTTAGAAGCATCCTCAGCGCACCAAAAATCCACACAGACGAGGTCAAGTGGCTCTGTGCTGACAATGGTTCCTAAAGGTGCCCTGGCCTCAGGCTCTGGAGCTTTGCTGAAGACACACCTACGGCAACACTTCACATATTCCTTGACATCAGCCTCCAAACCTTGCCAGAAGAACCTCTGCCGTGTCAACCACAGCGTCCGTTGTTGGCCTTGATGCCCAGCCTCATCATGAACACCCACGAGGACCGTCTGCTTCAGAGAGGTGGGCACAATAAAGCGATAGGACTTTCTCTTGGACACAGGATCCTTGGACACACGAAACAGCACCCCCATTCGCAGAGACAGCTTCTCCCAACCCCTCAGTAGCTTAACAGCCTCCAGCGGCTCGTGACTACGTTCTCTTCTTGAGGGCCTTCTGCCCCGCTCCACATAGAACACCACCCTGGCCAATACACCATCCTGGCGTTGCTTTGACATCAGGTCCTCTTTTGACAATGCTCCAATTCCAGTTATGCCAGCTGGCACTAGAGATTGAGGGAACTGCGGCAGCAACAGTGCCCGGCATTGTAGCTCCGCCTCTCCCCGAGCGTGACAGGTCAAGATAGCAGAGACTTCATCACTAGACAGGGGTCGAGCATGGGAAGGGGCTGTTGACTGACCATTCACAGCCAAGCCAATCTTACTGGCCACAGTTTTAGACACCGGAGCCGAAATGTGGCCTTCCAGATCCGCTTCATGAGGATGGTTGGACCAGCGGAAAACGTCTTGCACCCTCCCGGCCTGGACTCCAGCTGCTTCATCCAACAGCTCTCTGTAGGGTACCCGGGTAAGTCTGTGTAATGCACTGGGCTTTGCAAAGGGTTGTCTGCTTAACGCATCAGCCACGACATTCTTAGGCCCAGGAATGTATCTGATGTCAAATTCATAGGGCGCCAACTTGGCAACCCACCTTTGCTCACATGCATCCAGTTTAGGCTTGGACAGGATGTAGGTGAGCGGGTTATTATCTGTCCAAACTGTAAACGGGCGCCCTTTTAGCCAATGGCTAAACTTATCACAGACCGCCCAGCGCAGAGCAAAAAATTCAAGTCTGTGAGCAGGGTACTTGGACTGTGCATAGGTCAGTGACTTGCTTGCAAAGGCCACAGGTCTAGCTTTATCTGCGTTCTCAGGGACTTGGGACAGAACGGCACCCAAGCCGTTACTAGACGCATCCACAGACAACAGAAACGGCTTATCAAAGTCTGGGTGAGCCAGAAGGACTTGATCAAGGAGAGCTTGTTTCAACTGCTCGAAAGCCCGTCTGCATTCACCAGTCCAATCTGATGTTGTTAGTTTCCTTGTGACTTTCCTCTTGGCTCTTCCTTTTCCATGGCGTGGCACTTTGGGTCCAGTAGTCAACCCAAACAAAGGCTTGGCAATGGCTGAGCATCCCTCTATAAACTGTTGGTAATAGACAACCATACCAAGAAATGACCTAATCTTGGACTGGGAGGGAATGTTTGACTCATCCTCCATGAGATCTTTCTCAGTCATCCCAGTAATAACTTTAATCTTCTCCGGGTCCGTGGCAATACCAGCTTCACTGACCACATGGCCCAAAAATCTCACAGACTTCTCCATGAAATGACATTTCTTTTGTGCCAGCTTAAGGTTGTGCTGCTGCAGACGACCAAAAACCATCTCTAACCGCTGCAGCCCCAACTCTTCTGTGGGCGCAAAGACTAGCAAGTCATCAAGGTAGCAGAGAAGACTTAAAAAGTTCTCATCTCCAAAAATGCTCAGCATCATTCTCATAAATGTGGCTGGACTATTACATAGACCCTGTGGGAGCCTATTGTACTCATAGAGTCCAAATGGCGAAGTAAAAGCTGTAAACCTCCTATCGTCCTCATGAACCTCCACATTGTAATAGCCAGATGTCAAGTCCATCGTTGAGAAATAAGCATTCCCACCCAGAGCTGCAAGAGCGTCGGCTTGATGTGGCAAGGGGTGAGCGTCTTTTATCGTGCGGGCATTGAGCCACCTGAAATCAGTGCATAGACGTAAATCACCTGACTTTTTCCAGACAAGCACAAGTGGGGAGGCAAATTCACTGCTGCTCTTACGTATCAGCTCACACTCCTCCATCTCATTCAAAGCCTGCTTAAGCTTGCCATAATGATTAGGTGACAACCGTCGATACGGCAATCGAAAGGGTTTGTCATCACTCAGCCTGATCCTGTGCACAAATCCTGTAGCTTTCCCACAGTCCAGCCTGTGCCTTGAGAAGACGGACTCATAGCGAGCTATAAGCTGCACCAACTTGGCTCTACCCTCATGTGTCAATTGGGGGGAGTCAATGTCTATGTCTGCAAGTCCCAGTTCCCGTAGCACAGTGCACCCCGCTCCACCGCACTCTGGACCACTGTTAATGGTCAAGCTGTCTGCGCTGTTCCCGCCATCCATTGAATCACCATCCACCTTTAGTGTTTGAACCTGCAGCATGGGAGTTGAAACTGACGACACCATCTGCTCAGTATAATCAAAATCCTCCAATGCTGCACAGGGAAAAACATCCGCCACCTTGGCATTGCGTCTCAGTGTTGCCGGTCGGGCCAGCGGGTTCACAATCTTCACTGGGAGCCAGCCATCATTTCTCAAGATTGCAACAGTTCTCCCTATGAGAATGTTCCTCGGTCTTGGGCGGGCAAGAGTGGGTTCAATGACCACAGCACTGCCAGCTTCAATGTACTGACAGTCTTTGAGCCGTGCCCAGACTAAATGCTCTTGCAAAGGCTGTAAAGTAATCGCCTGTTTCAGCCTCAGCGTCCCTACCTTGTCTGGCACATTGCTCCCCTGCCACCTCTCCACATTAGCCAAGAGCGAGAAAAGCCGCTCCTCGGCGGCAGTACACACTGCCCGCCGTTTCTCAAAGCAATCATTTTTCATAACATGTATGAGATGTTTAATAAAGTTGCTACCAATGATCAGATCATCAATTTGGCCATCCACAATCAAAACAGGAACAGAGGCTTTATGGCCAAACACCGTCAGAACTAAGTCACATGCCCCTGCTGCTCTGGTCTTCATGCCGCCACATCCAACAAGCACTACATCAACTGGGTGGAGTGAGTCACTTGACAGAACACCAGCTTCACACAGACGTGGCACAGCTGTTGAGGTCAGTGTACAAGCCATCGAACCACTGTCAATCATTGCCTGCAGCTCCATCACGTCATTCACACAAACAGAAGTATAAAACAAATCATCGTTAGGAGCCACCTTGTTTATATTTTGATAGATCACTTTCACATCAGGCCCTTCAGAGGCACATGCACACGAATACACAGACAACGCATCATCACAGTCATCCATGGGGACATAATTAGGCCCATCACTCGTCCCCTCCCCGCGTGGGCCATCTATTTTCCCTGCAGGTTGGATGAGCCCTGTGGTGCGAGTCCTGATGTCAGGGGAACCTGCCCTGGCGCTGGGGCCTGTGGGCATAATGCCCGAGTATGACCAGGGACGTGGCAGAGGAAACACAGATTGTTCTCACGACAGTGTTGTATCGTGCTGTGGCTTGCCTCCCCACACACTGAGCAAGGCAAAGACGGGGTCACCCTACGCCTAAACCTCTGTTGTGAATGAAAACCAGGACTACCCACCATCTGTTGTGGCCTCTGTTCAAGAACTCGCTCCAGCAGTGCGATGACTCGGGCCATTGGCTCGGATGGATTGTGAGAAGCAGCTATCACTGGAGCAGGCTCGATGACTGGCTCTGGTTGGGCCACTGGTACAGGCTTGGCTTTAGGCGAAATCATTGGAGAAGACACTTCCTGCTTCAGTGTCGAGATGGTCACCGGAGAACACGAAAGATGCTTGGCTCTGCTCTCCCTCTGATGCTCCTCTAGTCTCTCATGCACCTCACCAGCAGTCCACTGATGCAAGGGTTTGCACTTGAAAATCAGACACAGTCCAGGGTCGGGGCAATGTCGGATAAACATAGCGGTTACTTCACGAGCAGGATCTTCTAGTTTCTTGCCCTGCCTCCTGACACAGTCCTCTGCTACGTCAATTGCCCTGTTCAGCCTAATCCAATAGTCAAAAGGTTTCTCCCCAGTCAGAGGGAATGTTGAGTAAAAGTCTGCTAATGGCATGTCAGAGTAAACTACGTCACTAAAATGTTGTTTCAGAATATCAAAAACCGGGCCCGGGCCTTGACTTAGATCTATTTTAGCGTCGCTACGTAAGCCAACTCTGACAACATCACGTGCCCGCCCCATGATCTTACTCATCACTTCCTCAGACTGCTCCTGTGCGCTAAAACCCTTCTTGCGCATATAAACCACCATAAGCTCTTCCCACTCCTGCACTGTACACTTCTCTGAACCATCTCCCCTGAAAAACCCTGGCGCCTTCACATCAGATTTCAGCACCAAGCCCATGCTGGAAACCTCCCCAGGCCTACTATTAAGTTGAGAGCCCGGTGTGTCATCCATCACTTTGGCCGCTCCTAAACAGGCCACAATACTTTCACCAATGGACTGTCCCACCCGCTCAACTATATCGGCCAGTATGTCGACTGAAACCTCCCTGTTTCCCAACGGTGAGGCTGGCCCAGAGCCAACAGAGTGAGGTGTGTTTTCATTTGCGCTGTGTGTCTGTCGTGAAATAGAGTCTTGAATTGGTGTGGAGGTAAAAGGCTGCGTTACAGTAGCCTGGTCTCCTAACCCGGGAAATCTAGGCAGCGGACTCAACCCCTTACCCCTACTGACAATCCAACCAATACCCTTACCCCTACCAATATCACCCGGACTATCCATCATGGGTCAGTGCAGTTTTTGTTAAGTAAAGTGAAAACAAAACAACAACAAAATGCTATGCAAAAAAAAACCTTGTCTTTAAACTAACAGCATATACTTCAGATAAGACATAAAAGTAGGCAAAGTTTTACTCAGTTAACTGAATTAACTTAATCTGCTAAATACTATTCCGTTTGGTATTTGCCAGGATCAAAAACAATACTGCCACCGTGTGGCCAAACTCAAAACCGCAGATGCAAATGTAAGTCTACAGTAGGCTATAGGAACGTTATAAAACATAAACAATCGACCACTGGAAGTAACTTTGACTCTAAAACCCTGAACGTCCTCTGAGGCTCATTGATTTTACAGAAGACAATGTACAGATTCATTAAGAGAAAATGAGATATCTGACAATGACATGGAAATACAGATTCAGAAACGTGTGACTAGCCTAGCTATCTGTACCACATTGAAACAAGCAACCTCGGCGATTCTTGTCAGCTCCAGCGACGACGATATCCCTCCACATCGACGTCCGGCATGCACAAGAAGACCGTCACGGCACCAATGTAACAGTTGTATGCGTTGTGTTGTAAATAGCACAGCAGACACGAACTCCCAGTCGAGGGTTTTATTATTCTGAAGATGGACAACAAAGTTGTATCACACGACTGTCCAACCACTTGCGCGGGCAAGATGAACTGGGGCACAACTAGATATATTCATAAAAACAAACATGTACCTGAAGATGGACAACAAAGTTGTATCACACGACTGTCCAACCTGGCGAGAATGCCATTCAAAGTATAGAGTCACTGTTAGCATACATGGAATATACTGTACACTTTACAAACCAACAGTCTATTTACTGGACAGTCATAAACACATAGTTCTGTTCTCACTTAATGAAAATCGAATTCTAGGTACATGTAGATTGAGATAAAGGATATATATGCAATTAAAAGTATTAAAATATCATAAATTTTCTCCAGTGTGTAAAACTCACAACCTACCACTTGCGCGGGCAAGATGAACTGGGAAGAGCAGAACGCCTCGTTCCCATACCAACCATTTTCTTAAAGGTGCAGAACACCATTACAACATTACAGGGGCAAGTGGAAGCACTAAACCTGTTACAATGGCACAGGTCTCAAAATGTGTCTCTCCCAACAAAAACCCCGTTGAAAAAAAAAAAAAATCATCGTTTTAAAAATGCAATGCCACAGTTATGCGATTACTTCAGTTTTCTTGGTTTTTGCTTCACCACTTAAGGACTTAACATCAGTGACATTTAGGGTGATTCCAAGGAAACGCTGGAGGAACCATTAAAATGTCTCTCTTTTTTTAACCGTTTCTGAGCCAACAGGTTCCCAAACAAGAGCGATAATAATAAACCCAGCAGTGTTGAGGCTTTTTCTTGGAAAGTCCAGATCCTTTACTGTTGCCAAACGCACCTTTGGATATTGGGTGGATTTACTGTCTGAGACCCTCGCTAAATCCTGCCACCTCACACAGCGTGTGAGAGCTGCTTTTTCCTGGCCATTGTGAAATGGGTGGTGGGGGTAGGGGGGGGGGGGTGTGACCCTAACTTGGCAACGTGTTTGTACTTCATCAGAGGGAACATATGTGAACTAGATTAGTCCCCCCGCCATCTCGCTCACCCCCCTTAAACCCCCCCCCCCCCCCCCTCCACCCACTCACCCCTCTATGCTCCTGCTCTCCACCGCAAGAGAAAGAAATCCATTGAGTTTTCTTCCCCCTTTTTTCTCTTTTTCTACGAATATCCCCTCCCCTTCCCCTTTCCAGGGGCTACCAGCAGACAGGAGTGCAGTGCAGGCAGGCTTCAACATTCCCCAGCCAAACCCAGATCCTGTTTTTTTTTTTTTTGGCTTCCAGAGCCAGGGAGGAGGGAATGCTGCTCCCGTTGCTGTTAGCGCCGCCACTACCACTGCCGCCGTCACTGCTGGTGTGGATGTTTTGCGCTGCCTCTGTCTGCAGCTGGATGAGGAGTTGTCAGTCAAAAGTTCGGAGACTCCACAGACAAGCAAGACCGAACTTCGGAGACTGAGTGGGACTTGGGTAAGCAGAGAGTAAACACTTCTGATAGTTGCAGAGAGTAAACACTTCTGATAGTTGTTTAGGCTGGGTGCGGTGTGTTGGGGTGGGTGGCTCTTCTGAGGTGGTTTCTCTTGATTCAGCCTTGGGGTCCAAGTTGCAGCAGATGGTGATGGGATTTGATCAGAGGATCTATTGTGTTTTGATTACCATATAATAGTTATGGTCATGGTATTAAGCAGATGCTTTCATCCAGAGGGGCCTATAACATTATAATAATAACATTTAACAGTAATACTGCACATTAAAACAACACTAAGAACATCAATTATGATATTCAGTCATTATCATATAATATGAAGTACAACACATCATATTCAGCCAATTATACTTCAAAACATGGCACCAGATTACTGTATGTGTGGTTAATGTGAAATGACACTGAAAACTGACATTTTTAAAATATTGAACAGAAAGTTGCTGAAGGACCAAATTACATCCATATGGTTACTCATATAGTCACGTAGAGCTTGAGTGTTATTGTAGGAATCCAAACTGTACTTGTGATGCAATCTTGTCGACACAGAGCATTTCAACTCAATGAACCAGAGTTCATGGGCTGTGTATCAGAGATAATTATAGCCTTGTAATAGCAGTGTGACAGTTTGTTTCAGACTGAAATGTGAAAGTCTACTCTCCAGCCAGACGTTTTTACATATTTAAAGCCAGACTGTGGATGATGGCATGTCAACCACGTGACGAACCACAACATTTAACTGAAGAGTTTGGTTCCAAAACGCTGTATTCACCATTTTAATGATTTTAGCATAAATCTGTTTTTTTATTTACAATTTGTTTTCTCAGTAATTTCAGTAGAAATGTGTTTTGGATGTTGTTATTTGATTTATCTTTACCCAATCAAAACAACACAACTGTAATTTGATTGATATTTCCTGGAATACAGAATTAAATAACATGACTTTTTAATGTCTTTAAAAACGGATATATAGCGTGTTGGAATCAAACTCCTCAGTACAAGGTCATCATCTAATGACAAGGCCTATAACTATCTAGCAATTAGTCAAGGGTCGGGTCATCAGAGAGATTTCATTTACACAGCATCTGTGTCCTCACTGCTGACCGCAGAGCTGTAGGTCAGAGAATGGGCGTGCTAAGTACATATGAGGGCTTGTGGCCGAATTTATGGTGTGAAATACAGGGGTGGGGGCAGGGGCGGGTTGGGGAGTATGGGGTGCAGATGTATTCTCTCTAATAATCAAAACCGGCCAGTGCAATCCCTCCAATCCTCATATCATCATGATGAATGAAACTGTCAGAGTATGATGAAGTGATGAAGCGACCCCCCCCCCCGCCCCGCCCCCCCCCCCACACACACACGCACACGCACACACACACACACACACACAAACACACACACACACACACACACACACACACACACACACACACACACACACCCTCCCCGCTCAAGTGTTCAACTCAAAGTTGTGTCCCTTGGCTGGCGGGTGATTTGTGTATCGAATGTGACACAATATGGCATTTTAAAATGGTTTTAAGGTCACCATGATGAAGAGGTAGGCAGAGGAGCAGTCATTCACAGTAACAAAAACATCTCTGTTGAATTTTATCCTAACTCCCATCTAGAGCTGTGAATGTCAGTAGTGCTCATGATATTTTCTAACAGGCTTAATAATGACCTTTTGAGAGAGAGAGAGAGAGAGAGAGAGAGAGAGAGAGGGGGGGGGGGGGGGGGGGGGGGCAGGGGGTCCAGAGAAGAGGTAGTTCATTCACGTCAAACAATATTTCTATTAGACCTTGTTGATGATATTTAGTGAACAAAAAAAGGCCATGATTGTTTTCAGGATTACATAAAAGAACAAGCATGAAGCTGGATTAATGAACAGGGCTAGAACATTCACTAGAATAAACACAAACAACTTAATAACTCAAAGTCAGCCAAATGTTGCAGAGGCATGACTCTTCATAATGAGGCTCTCTCACACCTACGTGCAGAAGACAGTCATTGGTCAACTGTCAAGACAAGCAAATCTGCTCCAATAAACAACAGCCATTGAAAAAGAAAACAATGGCACAAATCTGCTCCAATAAACAACAGCCATTGAAAAAGAAAACAATGACAAAAATAACAACCATAGTACTACTAACATAAAATATTTATGTAATATATTTAATTGAATTCCATAGCAACCCATTTCTTACAGTAAACATTTCTTGTCATTGAAGCCTGTGCCAGTAAGAAAGATGAGCGCTAAGCTGGCCCCCCATGTTATTAAAAAATGATTACAAACACTGCTATACGTTTGTGCTTTGTTTCTGCGGTAAAAAGGAACGTTTGTGCTGTTAAGGGTTTTAAGTAATTAAACTTTACATTTTCTGGCCAGTGACGTCACTCAGCCGCCCAATGTACAACATTCCCCAAAATAGTCTCAATCGTCTGTGCTGATTTGTGCTGTTAAAAGTAACTTTTGTGCTACTACGTCTTTTAAGCTATTCCACTTTATTTGTACCACGTGTGAGCACGTGTAAGCAAAGTGTCTGTATATTCACCGCTGACATTCCTGTCTACTGGAGCCTTAGATGATATCAGGCCTGAACGCGGCGGACACAGGAGTGTCAGTCAAATGAAATGAGCTTCCCGTTATCGCCGCGCTACACGGGCCCTCGTGGTGAGCCTGTCAGCCACGTAACGGACGCTGTTTACTTTGAGCTCCCTCGGCCTCCAGGAAGCATGTGAGGTCACCGTCTCTGCTAATCAGAACCAGGAGATGAGGGGAGAGAGAGTGGCCCACAGCGGACAGCCTCGTATGGGTGCGAGAGTCCACCACAACAGGGTCATGGCTCTTCCACTAAAGACAACGCTAATAGCAAAAGCCCATTACAATGTAACAACAGTGTACACTACAACAATGTATACTTATATAGACTTACAGTGATTATCAGCCCAATGACAATAACGTTCACAATGGATTGTGTTATGCACTATACTGTACATTGTATTTATTGATATATTGTATACAATACATAAACAAGCATGTAGTTAGAGAAAAAAAAGTTTAGTAGAGCGCTACTGCCAGGTCCAGGCACAGAGGTTTCCAAAAAATTATCCAAAAACTTTATTGTTGGGCTATAGGCTTTAAAAAACACCAACGCGTATCGGCCCTACAGCCTTCATCAGGGCTGTACCATGATGAAGGATGCATATGTATAGATACATGGTTCTTACTTACTGTAAGAGTGTGTGTATATGGATGAATATGGCCCTAAAAGGGCATATCCTCCAGTGCCAAGTTGAACATTTGACATTCAGCAGTTTAGCCAGCTCTCACAAAAAGCTGGATGATTTCCAGTGCTAAGTGTTCAGAGAGACAGTGGACTTCATCTCAGTTTTACGGAGCAGCACTAAGCGTAGTTGATAAAAAGTAGACCCTTTTTTTCTGACGTACATTCTTTTGCTCTCGCCACAAAACCCAGAAGGGCTCAGACGGTGGAAAACGGTGGAAAACGGTGGTCCTCTCGCTCACCGACGCAGATCACATTACAAACACATATCCAGACAGAGAGTGGGGAACCGATCTGTGGTGAGGATGGAATAACATGAAGGAGTGTGAGTGTGAGTGTGTGTGTGTGTGTGTGTGTGTGTGTGTGTGTGTGTGTGTGAGAGAGTGAGTGTGTGTGTTTTATGTTTGTGTGTGTGTGTATGTGTGTGTCTGTGTGAGAGAGATAATGAACGAGTAAAGTAGGCTATGTGTGTATACTTTATTTGTGTGTGTGTGTGTGTGTGCGCGCACGCGCGTGTGTGGGTGTTTGTATGTGTGTGTGTGTGTGTAAATGAGAGATAACAAAAGAGTTGAGTATGTGTGTGTGTGTGTGCGTGCATGCGTGTCTGTGTGTGTGTGTGTGTGTGTGTGTGCGTATGTGTGTGTGTGTGTGTGTGTGCGTGTTTGCATGTGTGTTTGTGTGATTAAGGGAGTGAGAGTGTGTGTGTATGAGTAAAATGAGTGAGTGACAATGCATACACTCTCCGCATCTGAATCTGTCAGACACTGTACTAAGCACACTCCACCTTTTTCATTATTCAACGTTCTCCCTTCTGCTTTCTTTTTCACACACCGCCACCGACAGCTTCTGTCTCCGAACTGTGTTCCCGCCGGCCTGATTTACTGTGCCTTCAGAGAGCACTCGAGACACCTTTATTGATGATGAGGTACACCAGCTCTGTAAATCAGAGGACTAATACAATATTAATGTTTAAATGTAATGCCAACTTTGGCAAAGTATCTCAGAGCCATTGCCAAGTCATCCTCTCCCAAGTATAACTGATAGAGCAGCTGGTAATAGGAAGCCCAAGAGAGCGCCATTCATCTTAAGTAATAAATAGCAGAATAATGGGATTTGCGAGTGAACACTTTGCAAAAAAAGGAGTCCTAAAGATATAACTGAAGGCCTTTCATGCTGGATCTTAGATAATGTTTGACGTTGTCTGTCAGCAAACCATATTTCCTGAAAACCCTGTTGTCAACCTCCCACCGCACGCGCGCGCACACACACACACACACACACACACACACACACACACACACACACACACACACACACACACACACACACACACACACACACACACACACACACACACACACACACATACACACATACATTACACACATATACACGATCCTCAAAGCCAGCCGTTATTTGTTTGATCTACGTTCCTGGAGCAATAATGCCCCCTGAAAATCCGCCTTTTGTTGAAAGCATCAGCAGAGATTTCCCAAGCAGATGGGATTCTGCATGCTACAGTGGTCAGGACCACGGCTGAAAACTGAGCTTGGGATTCTGGGGCTGAGGGGTTAAAGAGTGTGTGTGTGTGTGTGTGTGTGTGTGTGTGTGTGTGTGTGTGTGTGGGCCGCGAGGGGGGGGGGTGTTAGTGTGTCTGTATGTTTATGTGTGTGTGTGAGGGGGAGGGAGGGGGGGCTCATTATTCATGTGTGTCCAACTAAACAAACAGCTGCTCTTTTGGCTTTTGTACAGCTTTTCCTCCCCAAAACTCTCCCAGACACTGAAAACTACCCATACGCACCACCACAGCATAGCACAGAACACACACACACACACACACACACACACACACACACACACACACACACACACACACACACACACACACAACACACTCCGCTCACCACGGACCCCCGGGTGGCCTCGGAGACCCTCCGACTCAGTTAGAAGAATACATCTCAACTCCGAGACGAGCGCAACAGCCCTGGCACTAAATCACACAAGTGCAAGGCTGGATTCAGCCCACGGTCTGCTACTAGTCTGGAATAGACTAAATGGACATCCACAGGCTCACTACCTCCGGATCATTTACGTCTACCAGATGTCAAAAACTCCCTAAACGTACCACGACACACAACATTATGTGTTCTCTGTGGGACCCTGAATGGCCTTGAACCCCTTCTTGGAGTCAATTAGCATACATCACAGCACAGACAGATGTGGGACCTGAAAAACAGGGGTGTGTTTTAAAATAGCAAACAAAAGCAAACGTTCAGGCATGTTTTCAAACTGTGTATGTGTTCATTGTGAGTTCACCGGAAAACTTTAGAAAATGATCTGAGGGGGGTAGTTCTCAGTGAACGAATGTACGTGGATGTCGGACGAAGGGTTTTCCGTCTAACAATGCGGAATTTTTACACAAAAAAAATTCAGATAAAATGTTCTGCAGAAATAGACGACAGGCTATAATCATCTTTACGAACACTCCCCGAGTCTGACTGTCCCTTCACTGCTGAACTCTCCTCCTACCACACCACACCACAGCCCAACAAACCCCTTTTGGGTCGAGGACACACACACACCACAGAATGGATCTGATCCTAATCAGATTAAAGAAGGCTTTGTTCAGTCGTTATCTGGCAATAGATAACTGATGTATGTGAAGTGTCTGAACATTATCTGCCTTCATGGATCGGAGGAGAGGATGAAAGGAATTTGACCCTCTTTCAGGCCAGATCAGGGCTAAAAATGATTCCACAGTGGCACAGTTCATTGTCATCTGCCAATAGACTACTGACATACAGTAGTCTATGTGTGAAAACATTGAAACATTGAAAACATGAACCATTTCAGCTTCATTTCTGCATAGCAGAGGGCCGTGACATTATATTGGACATACTTTCCAAACTTTTACTGTCACTGAAGGTGAATGTTCTCTGCCATCGTTTTAAGGGGGTATACACATAAAGATAATCGGGCTGATTTTGCCCCAACTTCCCCACTTCCGACCAAAGACAGTCAACGGCCGATCATCTTAAACTCTGAAGATTGTCCTATGAGATTCTCTTGTAGTGTGTGGTGTGATGAGTCAAAATGCTATAGCCTTTATGACACACCGGAAAACATTCTGCACCGATCATCGTAAATATTAAATGTTCAATATTTGTGACTAGAAATCCTTTAATGTGTGGGGTGTTCCGAGGGCATGCGTGGGTTCTCTTCTCTCACATATAAAAAATAAATCAGTTGAGATTTATCAAATCTTTATGTGTGTAGTGTACCCCCCTTAACTTTCTACACACCACTACCTCATTTCACCTCATCTCATTTGAACTCCAACTCCATCCATACATGCATCCATCCCTACATTCCACACCTCATTTTCACTCATTGGCTGTTGACAAGCCACGTCATGCCATAACATGTCCTCCCTCCCTGGCCCCCATTGCGGCCTCTGAGGCCCTCAGTTCCAGTCATCGTACATCACAACAAGCCAAACGTGTCTGTCCAAACACCCTACGTCTGCCTTCATCTATGACATGCCTCCTGCCTCCCCCCACCACACACCCACACATACACACACACACACACACACACACACAGAGACACACACACACACACACACACACACACACACACACACACACGCATGCATACCACACCACACCACAGCACAGGGGTACTCTCATTTCTGTGGTGGAGGGAAAAAAAGCACTCAGGAATAGTTTTCTGCGGTGAAAAACCCGGGATGAGTTTCAGCGTTGAAAAGCAGACAGCGGAGCTGCTGAGCGAAGTGCGGCTCGGTCAGAAGGAGCCCACTGAATACAGCCTTTGTGTCTGTCGTATGTCGGCATGAGATCATCTCTCAGGCAGTTGTAGCCGCCCTTTGTCTCCGACCAGAACACAGAGACTCCAGCCGTGGATGTCAAAGTCGAGGGGCCAACAAAGCCCTTATACGCCAGCTTTGAGGAGATACCTGCAGTGTGCAGACGCAAAGGGAAGTCAAGAGACAGATAACCGCGTGTGTGTGCGTGTGTGTGCATGTGTGTGCGTCATCCAGAGGGAGAGCTAGCCGCTAGATAAGGGCACAGGAAATGAGGTCTGCATGTCTTCTAGGGGTTTCTCCACAAAGGACCTCATTATAGCCTTGTTAGAAGACGAACGTGAAATGGGTTTGCAGTGGTGGGTTGGAATCCTGACTATAGGGAGAAACAAAGCAGTGAACTAGCAGCTGTGTTTGTGTGCGTGTGTGTGAGAGAGAGTGTGTGTTTGTGTGTGTATGAGAGAGAGTGTGTGTGTGTGTGTGTGAGAGAGAGAGAGAGAGTGTGTGTGTGTGTGTGTGTTTCATCTGCAGTTCATGTATCTGTGTGTTTTTGGCCAAGCAGGATTAACGGTTGCAAATTGGCCAAAGTTTTCTTCGGCGTTGCAAATTCACACCATACTTATATCTAATGGACTGTTAGGGCAGCGTTGGAATGGCAAATCAAAAAAACATTTCAGAGCTCAAGATGAGTCACAGCTTGGAACCACGGGCCCGCCATTATGTCTGGCATAGTCACTGGCAGCAGCGAGCAATGGGCTAAGCTCAGATATCGGTGAACTCTGTGACAGGTCTGCCTGTGATTCTATTTATTTATTTGATAGGGATAAAGCTTATTGATCACCACTGTGAATGAGCCAGAGTGTGAGCCAGACTAAGCTGTTTGGGACGGGGTTTTTTATCGGTCAGTCCAAGCCGAAGACGAGGGCCTAGACCTGGAATAAAAATCAAATGACCTTGTCATCACTTGTGACCTGTGGGCGATCCGGTCCACAGCCGGTCAGTTGTGTAAGTGAAGCGATATGATGTATGTGTCTCCTGGAGATGAGGTGGGCTGGCTGAGTAGTTTCCCAGGTAGTGGGGCGATTGCCAGATGTGAGCCAGGTCAAGGCCAGGTCTGCGCCAGAGCCTGATGACTGTCTGGGAAAGAGCTCACATGGCTCTCCTTCATGTCAAGGAGACCCATAAATCTCTTATTCAGAGGACATGGTATATGCCACACGAGGGCCAGAGCTGGGCCTGATCTCAACTAGACCTAAACCAGAGAATCATGGGAAAAACATTCTCAGTGCCTCTCCAGTCATCTCCAGGGACCTCATTTATCACTCGCTAAGAAGGAGAGAGGTCGTAAGGTCACTCGCTCACTTCCTCTCTCTATGCCTATGGCTTCCTGTTCCGCAGGGTCACGATGTGGCTGCAGTGGACCCGTGGCGGCTTGACCTTTGCCCTCCTGCTGACGTGCGTCCGCACGCAGAGCGGAGACGGCGAGTGGGGGTCGGGGGCCGAGGAGGAGGAGCGGCCGAAGCTGGTCTTCGCCAGCAACGCCACCGCCGAGTCCGCCGACCCCGCGACCTCGCGGGAAGTCGGCGACGACCCCGTCCGGAGCGCCGGCGGCGGAAGCTGGCCGCCGCCATTTTTCGAGGCCTTTGTGCTGGACGAGGAGGAAGAGGAGGAGAAAGGGGGAAAACGCGCCAAAGACGCGTGCACGGTCAACTTCCACACCGGCGCGGCGTGGGCGCGGCAGGTGAAGGCCTACCGCGACGAGGTGACCTACCTGAAGGCCGTCCAGCACGGCAACCAGGCGGTGGTGGAGAACCTGGCGCAGTACGTAGGCGCCGAGATGGGCGAGCAGCGCTACCAGGACGTCATCGAGGAGAACATCGCGGGCGTCCGCGAGGACCACGGAAGCTGCGGCGGCGTCGTGGACAAGACCGCGGAGGAGCTGCGCTCACAGCTGGAGGGGGACAGCCAGGAGGCGCTGGCCGGCATTCAGAAGTGAGTCTTGACCACAAGGCAACGGAGAAGTTTTACAGAGAGAGAGAGAGAGAGGAGGAGAGAGAGAGAGGTAGAGAGAGGGGGGGACGGAGAGACAGAGAGAGAGAGGGAGAGAGACAGAGAGAGAGAGAGGTAGAGAGAGGGAGAGAGAGAGAGGGGGGCGGAGAGACAGAGAGACAGAGAAAGAGAGAGAGGAGAGAAAAAGGGAGAGAGACGGAGAGAGAGAGGGGGTAGAGAGAGATAGAGAAAGCGAGAGAGGGGGGGCGGAGAGATAGAGAGAGAGAGAGGAGAGAGAAAGGGAGAGAGACAGGGAGAGAGAAAGAGGGGGAAGAGAGAGAGACAGAGAGAGAGAGAGAGAGAGTGGGTCCCTGTGGGCACTCATACCTGTGTGTAGTACAGGTTCTGCTGCTTGTGTAACAGCTCCCCCCTTGTTTGCCATTTTAAGGTATATTTGTTTAGCACCGAAACATGTTTAGGTAAACTTTAGGCATTTACTTTTTATAATATCATATTTTGACCCGTACTCAGAATTATCAATGATGAAAAGGGTGTAGTAGTCTATGTCAAAAAACAAAAGAGAAGTGTAATCATTGCAAGAGTACTGTAACTTTGTCAGCTACAGCCATAGGTCGTTATTTTGTTTTATTTGTGAGAATAGATACAGTAACTCTGTATAGTGGATCATAGTTACTAGACCTATTTTGGGGGGCTTATGATTCAGTAGGATTAAAATAATATGATGACATTATCTTTTCCAGAGAATGGAAATAATCTTGAAAAGATTAACGCCTTAACGCAAGAACCAATAGAAAACAGTTGTAAACGTGACGAAACCGTATAGTCAAATGGACTGTTATTTTAATTAAGATAAGCTTTAGTTTTAATGTCTTCATTTGCTGACTTTTACAGCCGGACCATAATGGAAACAGTTAACTATATGAACCATTTCTTTAAATAGTGTAATAAACTGTATTAGAAATGGAACAGGTTTCTACAGGCCTCATCCAGATTCCCATCAACTTAACTGGTTTTATTGGGCCAGATTCGCCATTCAGCTTTTACAGCACACCCAACTGCATACAAAATGAATGAGGTGTGATTAGGTAATGGGGGTGGGGGTGGGGGGGGCTCAATATCAGTCATGAATGAAAATCTAAATTAAACAGGCCATGCGGCATTTGGCATCTTTATTTATTCAGCAAGTAGGCTGACATAGCATGAGAATATTTATCCAGTTGGGGCACGCAAACATACTTAATTGTGTTTGGGTCATGTACAATTAAAATACCATTTTTCAAATGGCGTGGCTTGTGGAAAAGTTGGTCCCCTTTGATAAAGGATTGTTTCAGTAAGTGAATAAATGTGTGCCTGTGTAGGGACCTCTGGAACAATTGTTACAAATTTGCCATGACTCCCTTAGGAGCCTGGTGTTTTCCATTACCCACGTGGTCAATGGCACTGTGTGTGTGTGTGTGTGTGTGTGTGTGTGGGAGGGGTGGGGGTGGGGGGTTGAGGGGGGTTGCACAGTACCCCTTGTAGGCCCCTAATTTAAAAA
>NC_085005.1:19056206-19123706 GCF_963854185.1 Sardina pilchardus
TTGTGCCGAAGTGATGCGATTTGGTTTCAGGACGATGCGCACCACAAGTCTGGAGGACTACATCAACGAATTTGTTTTCATTTAGATAAAATTGTCCTGTGTAGAGTCTGTGGACTCAACAAGTGAACTTCGGATATGATTCTTATATTTTAGCAGTGTAGGAAGCCCTTTTAACGAGTAGAATTCTATGTTAACCCTGTCTGTTTTGGAAATACGTTTGATCCATGACCTCCTACTCTCAGAGGGTGCATAATTATCTCAAACTTCAAGGCGGTGGAAATAGTACTGACGCGTGACCCTCCTAGAGCATTTTCGAAGTCTTCGACAAGTGGTCGTATTACTCTCAGTTTAGAGTAACAAGTATTACTACATTCATTTTATGTTTTTTATTAACATAGAAGAAAAGTGTAAAGCACTATGTACCGTCATGACGTGTATCATCAGTGACAAGTATGGTGGCCGTACACGGCACAATCAAATATCCAATACAGCGATGTTTTGCGCACTCTGTAGTTCTGCAAACATGTCATGAGAGCGCGGAACAGTGAGGTACTTAAATCAACTCCCCAAGGCTGACACGACTTGTTCTCCGAGAAAAGGGAATGGAGCGCGTCCTATATTACCCGTTCTCAGTGAGGACAACTCTTCTCTGCTTACTCCTCTACGAGACAAGTAAGTTTATCCTTTCTGTGGACACGTTTCCACAGGAAGTTTGCGTTAAGCACGGAATAAATAGCAAAAATGTAATGTAGAAAATGCTGATAACTGGTAGCTTACTTGTTATTTACGCAGGACAATTAAACTTATTCAAGTGATGAAACATCCATCACTGGCGTTTTCTAATTTATAACGTCCAGTCACTGTCATCATGACATCAGAGTGTATCGGTAGTTTGAGTTGTGTTGTGCTGTGTTGTTGCTGTATATAGCTGTACGGGCAGGTGCCTATGCCGCAGGTGCACAAACTGTCAGTAATGGCTGACTCATGAGGTCCTCGCATTACTCTGACCACTTCCCCTCTCAAAATGCGAGTCCTTCAGCAAATCCCCCATTCTCGTGTACTCCATTCTTTTTCATCATTAGATTTCACTCCGTCATCAGTTCTGCCGGCAGCCGTTGAAGTCGTGTAGGGGGTAAAGAAGACAGCTCTGGACAACAGTGGGAAAATTAACCCAATCCTTACAGTTTGGCCAGGGCAGGTGTTACAGGCCGGTTCCTCCTCGGCAAACGCAGCCTCAAGTGTTGGCATGGCACCGCGAGCACGAGCGCACTGGATCTCATCTGAGAGACGTTGATGGTTCGAGACGAACGAGTGTCAGAGCGACTCACATCTCTCCCGGAGCGTGCCTTTGATCTGACCATCTTGAAAGCTCTCTTGTCAGAGCCCTCAACCACCTGCTCGGCACTGGTCCTTCACAGCCCGGGGAACAGATGCCGGCCCGCACTTGAAGTGCGCGCATAATCAAGACGCTGCTTAATATGGCATGGCCAAGTCGTGATGCGCTCTGAATTATACATCACGTCAATTTCCTCGTCGTTTCTGTTGTCTCATTCAACCAAGACGAAGTTATTAGTCAAAACTTCAGACTGCTGAGCAGGCTAGCCCAAAAGACCAAGTGTGTCCTGAATATAATTGATTTAGTATTTATTCATAAAGCAATAACGTCGGTGGAGGGTGGCATGTCTTATCTCGAAGACTCAAATCATAGATAAACGGCTGAGAAAGAAATTGGAAATGAGTAAAAATGTACATATTAATGAATATATAAATATAGAATATGACAAGTAAATAAGTTCATATGAGGCAGGTTATTTAAGCCACCATCACTTGATTTTAGCTGGGATATTTAAGCCATCATCACTAGACTTTAGCTGGGATCATTCCTTTGCCTGCAAATGTATCTTCAAACTACACAGCAGCTCATGTTAGTGATGAAGCTCACTTCAGTGTGAGTCATGGCAGCTTGACCATAGAATGTGCGACGATGAAAATGTGAAATCCTGCGGGATCTGAGCCCCAGACGCTGCAAATCCCACCACTAGTGTCCCTACTCAAGACTCATCTGGTGAATTAGCCAGTGGGAGGCCAAGTGGTGAATTCTTCTGTGGACAAACGCATCCTTCTGGGTTGAAGTGCTCACTCAGTTAAGTGCCAACTCAGTTAACTTTCTAAAACGTGTCTTTTGCCTCTGAGAGGTACAGCCTTTAAGGGCATTTTTGGGGTGGAATGATATTTACTCCCAAATTTAATTCAGGCCTAGAAATCAAGTATGTGAGAGTGATATAGAGGGTTTGGCATGTTAAATAGGGGAGTTTGGACGTGCATTGGGCCCACAGACTGGTACACAGGCTGAGTGATTTAGCCTGATTAATGAGCAGGCAGTAATTCCTAAGAGCCGGCGCGTAACACTCTTTGACAGGCCAGAGTGCTGTTGCTCGTCTATCTTCCTCACCAGTCATCAGGTCAGCCTGATGGTTTGTTAGCCTACTTGTTCTCAGAATTCATTTGGTCTCTAATCCCTCTACACCCACCCACCAAATGTCCCAACCTTGGATTTTCTTATTTCATTTCCTACTCTCACATGACTTGCTTTAACATGGAAAACATGCATAGAATCACACTGAGAGCCAAATAAAACAAGCGTTGCAGTTAAGACATATATTAGACAGCCAAACGTTTCCGCATTTGAAGTATGCAGAAGTCTTAAGTGCTTACTCACTGGTGATTATGATGGCCCATGGCCTATTTAACCTATTTAACACCTTGACGGTCTGCAGTGGAGGGTGAACACACAAATCCACTGAGAGCTTTCTCAACGAGCCCCAGAGGGTGAAATTTAAAAAAACACTCTGTTTCAGTGCTCCCACACCACGCCACCCCACCTCCCACCACACACACACACACACACACACACACTCATGCACACACACAGGCGCACACACACACGCACAGACACAGACACACACACACACACACACACACACACACACACACACACACACACACACACACATACACGCACACACAGGCGCACACACACAGGCACAGGCACAGGCACACGCACACACACACACACAAACATACACACACACACACACACACACACACACACACACGCACATACCATTCTACTATAAACCACTTACCTGTATTTGACTCCTGAGATAAGACTGCCTGCTCAGCAGAGGTGAAGAGTAGAATACTGTAATATCATCCTGTGGTGGTAAATCTCATGATAGTATTGTTTTGTTGCTTCTAGTTACCAATGTTCCCACCCCTTCACCTCCGTCTGGACCAAACTGGACTTCTCTCACCTCCGTTCCTATAGCTCATCTTTTGATACACCATCTCAGTAAACCCTGAAGTACTGTAGAATAAATGGTGTTTTTTACTTCCAGAAACAGTTGGATTCTTCATTAAGGGATGCAGGGTTAGCATACAGGGGTTAAGAGATTATGTGAATTTATACAACACATGACGAATAGCCAAACAGCCATCAGTAGACAACAGTAGTAGAAAGTGTACGTTATACACTATAATAACATAGTTTCAACAATTCAAACTAGAAATGGATAAAAAAAAAATAAGTTATGAAACAGAGGCTTTGTATACTTCCAGCCTTTATAGGATGGACTTACGAGAAGACCCACTCACATGCAGAGGACGACCTCTTCAAGAAGCTCTTCATCGGCTACAACAAGTGGTCCAGACCCGTGCCCAACACGTCTGACGTGGTCATTGTCAAGTTTGGCCTGTCCATCGCCCAGCTCATCGACGTGGTGAGTGCATCCTCACAGCATAGCGCCACAACACTGATACTGTAAATGCAAAGGTAAACTACTGTAAGTCATCACAGGTGCAGATATATACAGTAGGAATTACATTTGAATAATATATGTATGTTTGGTTTTTTTGTTGGTATGTCTATGGGTGCTGTGTTTGTATAGCTGCTGAAACACTGTAATTTCTCCTTGAGGATGAATAAAGTATGAAGTAAAGTAAAGTAAATAAAGTCTCTATTTATCTATCTATCTATCAATCTATCTATAGATGGGTCCAAGTAGGGCAATTAATATAATTAATAGATAAATCATCACGTAAGACTTCCAGTGATCATGAAAAAAAAAACATAATTGAAATGTAATGATTACTTTGCTACATTCTGTTATGCAACAGTGCTCTCGTTCTGTCTTGAGTTATAAATCCTGTGCAGCCCTTTTTCTTTACATTGGTAATTGTTGGATACATTGTTTTGTTTAGCATATGTTATTTGTTTTCAGTTGATTAAAATGAAATTACATTCACTACTAAGTGATTTATTGTTCAGAAAAGTGATGGTGTTTCCAAAATCACTGACCAATAATCAAATAGTCAAATAATCATGATCCCAACACTGACCAAAAGAATCATGATTATGATTTTTGGCACAATCAAGCACCCCTAATTCCACATCATATGTTGTGTTCTTATATGTTACAGTAAGTAGGCATACAGCCTAAGGTACCTTTGTGTTTACTGTGTTTCTATTTCCACAAAAGCCTTTTCCTGATAATGACTTAAAGTCTAACAACATAGTTTAATGAAATGTATCAATTTTACACGTATAGTTTATTACATTAACTACATTAAGTGCACAGTATTCAAGGACACATCACTTGGCATCACTGTAAATGTGGCTCTCTGTGAAAAGTCCAACGTTTCAAGACTGAAAGTTGCCCAATCAGCTGATGAGCGCGTCGTGGCCTGATGTTGTTTATGTATACGAGTTAAGCCTTAGCAGGAGGCAAAAGAGTCGTCAACAGGATTAGCGCGGGGAGTTTTAGGGGCCGACAGATACTCCCTCAGACTCACCAACAACTTCTACCGCTCGCAGCTTCTCTGAGCTTAGTCGACTGCTTTCTCATGGATGACCGTGGCACAGACGACGAGCTTATGCTAGAACCAGACAAGATAACTGCCGCCGTCTGCATCACAGCCGAGCGCTGGTAGAATTCAGCTGGTCTGCAGGATAAAGACGCCAAAGGGGTACACAAGTAAATTGAAGTTGCACAAAATTGGCTCGGGAGAGACGGAAAACTTTCTTCTATGCAAAACACTCGATTGCCTTGAAAGACCTCGCAAACGCGCCTCTTGTCTTCCTTTGTGTGAGTATTATTAGACCCGTGAGGTCTCATGCTTTTGGAATAAGATGTGAGACACACAAATGAAGTTTAATTTCACTGATCAGAAGCCAAATCAGAAACAACCACAGCAAGGGATTTTTAACCAGTAGGGTTGACGCCAAATGTTGACATTGTAGAGCTTTATGAGAAGGCAGTCATGTCCGTATCCCTTGCTTGTGTGTTTTGTGCTGTTTGAGTTCGAAACAAACCGATTAATCAATTAAAAAGAATACACACCTCCAGGGAAGTCTGACCTAATCCCCCTAATGTGCCACTTCCCGCACCCCAAGCGAGCGTGTCAGGAGTTTCCTTCAAGACCATCAAGGATATTAAAGTTTCACTGCTCGCGTTGTTTGAGGAGCCACAGTGACCCTTGGAGATGCGGAGATGCGGAGAGAGCAGCTCTGCTGGACGGCGCCCAGCGTCCTGACTCATCTCATCCTTCCTCTCCTCCGTCTTCTCGCTCGCCGTCTTTAGCAGCCGACTCACGCTGCGCCGTGCCAAACTAAAAACACTTCTGTCTTCACTGATGGAGGCTCACCGGGGAGGGGGGGGGGGGGTGTTTCTGTCGTTTCAGCATTCACATCGCTGTGTGCGTGTGTGTGTGTGTGTGTGTGTGTGTGTCGTTTGACAAATAGGCCTAACCTGTTACAGTAAACAGCCATTTCTAAGCTCACCAACTCACTTTCTTTCTTTCTTTCTTTTTTTCTGTATTTCTTTCTTCTCCTCTGCAGGACGAGAAGAACCAGATGATGACCACCAATGTGTGGCTGAAGCAGGTGAGGTCTGACTGCGTCAGCTGTCAGCTGGCCATTCCTTCCCCAGATAGAACACACTCTCATTTTAGATGCTAAATGGTAAATGGGCTGAATCTACACAGTAGTAGACTGTAGCACTTTTTTACTGCATTACTTAACAGAGCACTCAAAGTGCTTTGCAAGGCGATGCCTCACATCCACTCATTCTCGCTCACATTCTCACTCACACTCACACTCACACTCACACTCACACTCACACTCACACTCACACACTCACACACTCATACACTCATACACTCACTCACACTCACTACAGTATCTCACATCAGGAGCAGTTTAAGGTTCAGAGTGTCCTTGAGTAAGACTCTCAAGGTCAGGGACACTCAAGGTCAGACTCAGGAGGAATCTCCCTTTGGCTGCCAAACGACCACCACCCTCTTTCGCTTGTAGACATTTTATACAAAAAAAGATGGATCGCTTAACGTGTGACCCATGGTTTCTGGTGCATTTACAATTGCACTGATCGTAGGTTCTAGTGCTACACATTATTTCCCATTCATCATGAAAAAACATGTTGTGTTCATATAGGAGTGGAATGACTACAAATTGCGATGGAAACCATCCGACTATGACAACGTCACGTCCATCAGAGTGCCCTCAGAACTCATCTGGGTACCTGACATTGTTCTGTACAACAAGTGAGTGGCTTTAAGATATTGCTCAATACTATTTGCATGATCTCTCCTATTTACTGTATGTTAAGGTATTTTTCCTAAAGTTGTTTCATATGAGGGTTCTCAGTTGTTCTCCACCTCAGTATAAACTTCCATTTGATCCCCCACAAATTTCAGAAGCTATGAGATTTGCACAGTTAAAATCTGACTGAGCAAAGACTTGGTGGATCACCTCTGACCATTCTTTGAGGAAGTGCGTTTACAACAGAGAACTACACCACTACCTATAATAGGGTTCCACCTTGTGTTCACCGCTGGAACTTGCATTATTGTTCTGTGGCTATTCACAGTGTGTATATTTTGGATGTAACACACAATGTCTGTGTTTGTTGTCATGACATGACCATGGCTTATGATGATTGAAACTAACAGTTACGTACGGTAGTACCATCCTTTTTCTAGGTTCTGTAAACCTTTTCAAAATGTCGTTTTAGTTTGATTTTCTTTTACTGTATTCATGTTGAACTTTTGAAATGGTTGGTGGATATTAATTAAAATGTTCTTTTTCCAGGAGCTTGAGATATGGATGTCTTCCTGCTTTTTTTTCAAAACATCTAATTAATAAAACTGCTCTTAGTCGTGCGTGATGAATTGCGATAAGCATTCCCTATTTATTATCATTAAATGCTGTCAGGCTTTAATTAGTTCTGCTGAGCTAGTTTAGATGAGAGGCCTAATGATCGTGATGGATCTTTCGGTAGACTCTAGGGGATGGCGTTCAGTCACTGGTATTAAAATGGGCTACGGGAGACAGATTTAGGTGATAAAGACCTGTCATCATTGCTTTAGCTAACATTATGCTCTCTGCCCAGGCAATGACAGATGGGATTAGGTGGGGAAGTGGTATACACTGTGTGTGTGTGTGTGTGTTCAAGGGTGAGTTTTGAGATTGTGATCTGGTTCTCATTAGTTTTCTCTCACACTGTATCGGATTCTTTTTAAAAGTGAAATGTCTCCAGAAGTTTGGTGACACCTTCCTAAGAACTAACTTCATGAAAGCCTTGGGTGGTCCATGAAGACTAAAGAGTTAATATTCTTTTTTGAATATGAGCCATTCAATATTTCAGCAGTTAATGTGTAATTAATGTGTCATAGTTTGTTTGACTTTTCACTGACAGATCTCAAATAAATATATTTTTTTCAGATTGTTGACAATAAATCTTTAATAATTCAGGTTCCCCAAGGTACAATGGTTTATTTCTCAACATCGTTTTCTTTTAAGTGTTTGTTTCTGAGGACAGCCTGACTGGCTAATTAATTCTTTCTGTCGTCCCTGACTTCTTTTGTAGGGCCATTTTCTCAAAACAGTCAATAATGTATGTTGTAATGCGGGAGGTTGGGGATGCTGAAATCATGTGAAATATGATAATATGATATGATAATGATAATATGATATGACAATAATGTTATATAATGTTATTTATATGTTATATATATGTTATATATATACACTGTATATACAGTATATATATATTATATCATGTAAATATAACAATTGTGTGAGATGTTTGAAAAGCCTGCTAAACTCATCGGTCTCATCATATGAAATGTTACATATAATGTTATATAATGTTATATATATGTTATATATATATATATATATATACGTATATATTATATCATGTAAATATAACAATTGTGTGAGATTTGAAAAGCCTGCTAAACTCACCGGTCTCATCTGACCCCTGCAGTGCGGACGGTGAGTTTGCAGTGACCCACATGACCAAAGCTCACCTGTTCTACACGGGACAGGTGCGCTGGGTGCCGCCGGCCATCTACAAGAGCTCCTGCAGCATCGACGTCACCTTCTTCCCCTTCGACCAGCAGAACTGCAAGATGAAGTTCGGCTCGTGGACCTACGACAAGGCCAAGATCGACCTGGAGCGCATCGAGAACACGGTGGACCTGAAGGACTACTGGGAGAGCGGCGAGTGGGCCATCGTCAACGCCGTGGGCACGTACAACACCAAGAAGTACGACTGCTGCCACGAGATCTACGTGGACATCACGTACTACTTCATCATCCGCCGGCTGCCCCTCTTCTACACCATCAACCTGATCATCCCGTGCCTGCTCATCTCCTGCCTGACGGTGCTGGTGTTCTACCTGCCGTCGGACTGCGGCGAGAAGATCACGCTGTGCATCTCGGTGCTGCTGTCGCTGACCGTCTTCCTGCTGCTCATCACCGAGATCATCCCGTCCACGTCGCTGGTGATCCCGCTCATCGGCGAGTACCTGCTCTTCACCATGATCTTCGTCACGCTCTCCATCGTCATCACGGTCTTCGTGCTCAACGTGCACCACCGCTCGCCGGGCACGCACAAGATGCCGCGCTGGGTGCACGCCGTCTTCCTGGACCTCATCCCGCGCTGGCTCTTCATGCAGCGCCCGGCGCCCGACGGACGTCGTCGGCGACGCCTCCTGTTGCTGCGGCAACACCAGCGTCACCAACGCCACCAGCATCAGCAGCACCACCACCAGCACCACCACGCCCGTGACGACGACAACAACGACGACGACGACCTCCGCCACCATCACCACGGCAACTGGCTCCAACAGCAGCATCAGCATCAGCATCAGCGTCCGCATCCGCACCTCCAGCAGGGCCACGGGCGGCACGGACTGAGGCTGCCCGGCTTGCCGTCGGCCGTGGCGGCCGCCGCCGGCCCCTTCCTGGGCACCACGTCCACCTGGGGCGGGAGAGCGGCCGACGAGCCGCACCGCCACTGCTACTACGAGGACCTGGAGCTGGGCACGCTCTCCACCGCCTTCTCCCTCTCCTTCCGCCCGCAGTCGCCCCGACCCCCAGGCTCCACGCCACCCCCCGTGCCCAAGCTCAACAACCCCCACGCGGGCAGGATGGACAGACAGCAGGGCCAGGGGCAGGGGCAGGTCAGGGGCAACAGCACTACCTCCACTCAGCGGCCCGTCAAAGGGGACAAGGCGGCGTTGGCGGCGGAAGCCAGCGGGGGGTTCCTGCTGTCCCCCAGCGTGCAGCGGGCACTGGAGGGGGTCCACTACATCGCCGACCACCTGAGGGCCGAGGACGCAGACTTCAGCGTAAGTGGTTCGACCGAAACAGAAAGGACAGGTTTACGGTCAGCTTTCTTCGGGAAAAGAGAAAATAGGAGAAATGGAACAAGACATTTTGATTTCTTATTTGATCTAATTATTTGATTTAATTTTGATTTAACATGAGCAGCATACGTACAGCAATACAAGAAGTAAAAGCCATGTCAGGGATAAAACGATAAAATACTTTATTTTTACTTGATACTAATTATACTTATAATACTTATTTCCCTGTTGATAAAAGGCGACAGTGTAGTCAAGCAGCACTGAGGTGTTAGCAATTCTATGGGGTTATTACAGGGTTAAAAGGCAGAGTTAAGAAACCTGATGGTTAAACTGTTGTGGAGTAGTTCTTTGATCCTTGAGCTTGAGCTTTGAGCTTTAAAACATGTTGTGCTATTTATTTCTTTGATGGCTAGGCAGTTTGTTCCACTCCATTACCTCAGAATGGATTAAAGAGGACTTGCCTGGCATAGTCCTGTGGTGGGTGAAGTTAAAGTCGATTGAGGAGTTTCTTAAAATAGTCTTTGAAAATAGACTTGGACTTTATAATTTACAATCTTAAGAATCATGCGAAGTTTGAGATGTTTGGCCTCGTCCTCTAGTGGAAACCGCTGCAGTTCTTCAGATGAATTCCTCCTTATTATATACTGTATGTCTTCCTATAACTAAGCACAACCCTT
Organism: Sardina pilchardus; assembly: GCF_963854185.1. Classification (NCBI taxonomy): domain Eukaryota; kingdom Metazoa; phylum Chordata; class Actinopteri; order Clupeiformes; family Clupeidae; genus Sardina; species Sardina pilchardus. Next base: position 19,066,616 of record NC_085005.1, read on the forward strand.
GCAAGCTTGTTTTGGTCTATCCGCCATGTTTGCATAATGATCTTGAGGACCACAAATTGATGACATATTCAAAATGGCATTAAATTAGGCGCTACAGTTGTTTACACCTGTCCTGTTAAGGAGGCTTGATTTATAGTGTATGAATCTTGTTCTAGTGTTGATATTGTGCAAGACTTTTAGAGGTGCCCCCTAATTGGTTATCTAAACAATGCCCAAGGTAGTTAAATATGCCCTCCTTTTTGAACCTATTAATTGTAGGCTAGTGTATTTAACTTTGTAATTTGCTGGTAGCCAATGTTTTTTTGCTAACAGAAGCAGAAACCTTCTTTTCAGAAAACTAGTTCATAATGTTGGCAGATAAAGGCTAGACAATGAATAAAACAAACATGTAATTTGCCATTTTGTTTACTCCAAGGAAGGCTTGTAGGCTACTCACTGATAATTTTGTACTCAGACATATCACCCTCCTCTCTCGACACAGGTGAAAGAAGACTGGAAGTATGTTGCCATGGTGATCGACAGAATCTTCCTGTGGATGTTTATTATTGTGTGCCTGCTTGGAACTATCGGACTGTTCTTACCACCCTGGCTTGCGGGCATGATCTAATGCAGGGGGCGCTAGACCAAAAACTTCAGGGATGCACACTCTTTTCTCAAGATGATGGACATCCAAATGGCCCAATCACATGAAGAGGATATGTTTCTTATACTGATGGAAGTGCATGTTTCAAACGAGGAGGACCATAGAATTACAAGGATGGTCTATGGGAAGGACCCATAGGACAGGGGTGATCCTCTCCATGGCCAGTCAGTATTTTGAGATTTTGTGCTGAGGTTTTGGTACAGAGCCCTGATTGCGGTATCTTCATCCCCTGAGCTGAACTGAATTGAACTGAAAGTTATTGTTAAACAAGTTTGCGCTATCAAATAAAAAGACTTTAAAACGTAATCTGCTGTTCCACCCAATGGGTTTGTGAAAAAGAAATGGGCTGTTATCACCCTCTACAGAACCTCCCTCCCTCCTTCTCTCTCTCCCTCACTTACTCAGTCTACATTCTGGATTGGCAACCTCATAACAGGTGAGATCTGAGGAAGTGTGTGTGTGTGTCCTGGTTTGACCTGTACAGCTTACGGTGATGTCTCACACCTCACTAACTCTTTCTTTCTCTCTCACTCACTCACTCACTCACTCACTCACTCACTCACTCACTCACTCACTCACACGCACACACACACACACACACACACACACACACACACACACACACACACACACACACACACACACACACACACACACACACACACACACACACACACACACACACACACACACCTTTCAGGTTTCACAACTCCGTTGATATGGTAACACCAGACAGATTAAAAACCAAAATGAATCAAAAGTAACGGCATGTCAGAGAGAAGTTCTACTCATAGGAATCTTCTGGTAGATTCCTTGGTCATCCACAAAACATTCACAATGATCTCATGGCCTATATTTATATTCCCATAAAACACATACATACAATGGCTTTAAACAGTAACACATATTGCCCTGTTAATAGACTGCAAATATGTTAAGTTAAGTAAGCAATTTAAGGCATTGGGATTTCTTACAATGTATGATAGTAGAACTAAGAATATACAAAACATGTTATATGTTGTAGTACCCACTATTCCAAGCATAAGACTTTCTTTGGCTTGTCTCCATGGTATGTTGTCCAACACAAAACATCCGATCTCCACACATATTCTCCATAGCGGTCATATTCTATGTACATGATCTTTTCTGAGTGATGTTCCTTAATAGCTGAGTTTGGTTCGCTTCCGGTGTTCTGAGGTTTGGCCTCATATTCATGATTTTATAGGTGATGCTATGAAGGCAGTTTTGCTGATCTTTTGCAACTATAAAATACTACAATTTTTTTCCCTATAAAACAACCCACAATTTAAATATGACTTATTTGCCATGAAATATCTTCTGATTAAGGAATGGGGCACATTGATTATAATATCATATAATTTTTTTTTTTAAAGTCAGTTCTTTTTGCAAATGATAAAATCTATTTTGGCACTGTCTGTAAGTGATACCTGAGGTAGCACAGGCCTTGACCACTAGAGGGAGCCAACTACGATGAATGTCCAGCGCATGCCAATCTTCTCAGCATGTGCATTATAGGTTCACGAGTCCCGTCACCTAACACGAGGCGAAACCTCTGGCCACTTCCTCGCGCTTGCGTCTTCTTTCGACGGCGCGTCCCCGGTAGCTAAGGAGACAGCGGGCTGGGCTTGGCCAGGTTGGAGCGCACGCGCGCCTGGTCCACGGCGTCCAGCATGTTCTTGCCGTCCATGGCGAGCGTGTGCGCGGCGGTCAGCATCTGCTTCTTGCACTCGTCCTTGAGCGAGGTGATGGCGTTCTGCTGCGCCAGGCGCATCTTGCTGATGAGCTCCGCCAGGTCTTTGTTCAGCAGCTTCTGGGTGCCCTCGATCTGAACAGGGACGGAGGGAAGGAGACCATGACATGACATGAGATAAGAGGAGATGAGAGAAGAGGAGATGAGATGGGGCAGGGGGCTAAGGATATTATAGAGGATTAGCTTCGGCCAGTTAGCATCCACCCGGCTCTAAAAAAATGTCATCCTCCTACATGGCCCTAACTTCAGGCCACATTTTTTACAAACAAGCCAATTATGGTTATGGTTATGGTTATGGAATTTGGCAGACGCTTTTGTCCAAAGTGCCAATTAAATGGCGCGTCACTGACGGGCACAAACATATGTCGTCTATGTGGATTGGTGGTTGAGCTAGCAATTCCCTGCTGTGAGGATAAGCCAATCCACATGGACATTGTAATTTGTCCAATGGCCATTAGTAATGCAGCGTTGTTTGTGAAACTGTGGGCAGAAGTAAGCACTTATTGGATGTCATTTTTACAGATGACGATATATTTGACTGCATTAGCGCTAGCAAGCTTAGCATCAGCCATCGAGATGAATGGACCTTCTTCCCTCTCCATGAGATGGCCATTTGGGAGGACGGTTAAGCCTAGAAACACTTAATCTCCATCTAAGAAGAGGGTGGGTTATGATGGGTAGGGGGTGGGGAGATGTGTACTACTTTCAGTGAACACTTATGTTACTGTCTCACAGCTTTTCTATGTCTTGAGTAGAACAAGATACATTCTTTTGATGGTCCAAGCAAACAACATGTACTTTTGGTGCTTTGAAATGTCCATATTTTCTTTACTTGTGTGAGGACAATCTGCTATACGTGCTGTATGTATTGTACAGTATGTGACTGCTTAAATATGGTCAAGAGAGCTCCGTCAGGGAACACAGTAGGTATGCGACTGCTTAAATATGGTCAAAAGAGCTCCATCAGGGAACACAGTAGGTATGCGACTGCTTAAATATGGTCAGGAGAGCTCCATCAGGGAACACAGTATGCATGCGACTGCTTAAATATGGTCAGGAGAGCTCCATCAGGGGACACAGTAGGTATGTGACTCCTTAAATATGGTCAGGAGAGCTCCATCAGGGAACACAGTATGCATGCAGCTGCTTAAATATGGTCAGGAGAGCTCCATCAGGGGACACAGTATGTATGCGACTGCTTAAATATGTTCAGGAGAGCTCCATCAGGGAACATAGTAGGTATGCGACTCCTTAAATATGGTCAGGAGAGCTCCGTCAGGACACACGGGGAGTAGTTCCACCTACCTCTGTCCTCTTCGATTCATGCAGGGTCGGCAGAATGTCGTCCACGTTACGGATCAGAGTCCTGAGAGCCAGTCCGACATTCTGAAGAACAAACAAGACACAACTCAGGCAGTTTGCTCCCCTCACACTCAAATTACGCAAACGTTCATACCAAGAAAGGTGGTACAGCTGTACTTAATTGTAGACCATTTTTGAAGACTGTCACTCTGAACATGCAGGTGAAATTGTTGTGAAGTTACACATTCCTTCAGGTGAATCCCTGTAGGGCATTCTCAAAAATGACTAATGAATCATGATTCACCACTGCACCGTTATTATTAAACGGAACAAACACAGCAGAGAGAGAATGAAAGAAAGAAAGAAAGAGAGAGACATAGGAAGAGAGAGGGAGAGAGAGAGGAGAGTGAGTCACTACAAAAACAGGCCTCTGACATGTGCCAACTTTTAAAAACGACACCTGTTGGAATCCTGTTCAGACAAGACACCAACAGCCATTTCCAGTCATCCTGTGAAGCTACCGCAGTGACCCATATATTAATTTCTCAAACATCTATTGGAGCTCGGGACCTATGGGAACCTGATTTTCCTGATCTCTCTCTCTCCCACAGATTTCCAGACTGCTCTTCACTGTCCTATGACTAACTTAAAAAATACGTCTAGCTGAATTACAAACTTTTGCTGTCCCAGGGCACCCTGGAAAAAGAAATTTAAGAACTTCGTGGGACTCTCCTGGTAAAATAAAGGATAAACAAATAAAACAAACCTGACCAGCTGAGTAGCCGATAGTTACAAACATCTATTGTGTAACACACCAAAAATGAGGGCATCGTTCGTCTGGCGATAGTTTGTTCCAACATCCCATAATAAATAATCTACCTCTACTCCCACTCACCTTCACCATGGAGATGTACTCGGTGGAGGGCGTCGTGTTGACATCATTTTTGAGTTGCACCACCACCTTGACCAGCTCCATGACAGATTGGTAGACCTTATCACCAGAGCGGTCCAGCTCAGCGGTAGGGGCAGGCTGAGGAGACAAGCCATATACCTGCTTATACTGTACGCTTTAAAAAAACATATCAGTCTATAACCTTCTTATACTGTATGCTTTAAAACACATATCGGCCCACAACCTGCTTATACTGCACGCTTTAAAAAACATATCGGTCTATAACCTTCTTATACTGTATGCTTTAAAACACATATCGGCCCACAACCTGCTTATACTGCACGCTTTAAAAAACATATCAGTCTATAACCTGCTACTGTATGCTTTGAAAAACATATCGGTATATAACCTTCTTATACTGCATGCTTTAAAAAACATATCGGTCTATAACCTTCTTATACTGTATGCTTTAAAAACCATATCGGCCCACAACCTGCTTCTACTGCATGCTTTAAAAAACATATCGGTCTATAACCTTCTTATACTGTATGCTTTAAAAAATATATCGGTCTATAACCTGCTTATACTGTATGCTTTAAAAACCATATTGATAACCTTTGTATACTGTATGCTTTAAAAAATATATCGGTCTATAACCTGCTTATACTGTATGCTTTAAAAGACATACCAGTCTAACCTTCTTATACTGTATGCTTTAAAACACATATCGGTCTATAACCTTCTTATACCGTATGCTTTAAAAAACATATCGATCTATAACCTTCTTATACTGCACGCTTTAAAAGACATACCAGTCTAACCTTCTTATACTGTATGCTTTAAAACACATATCGGTCTATAACCTTCTTATACTGTATGCTTTAAAACACATATTGGTCTATAACCTTCTTATACTGTATGCTTTAAAAAACATACCAGTCTATAACCTTCTTATACTGTACGCTTTAAAAGACATACCAGTCTACAACCTTCTTATACTGTATGCTTTAAAACACATACCAGTCTATAACCTTCTTATACTGTACACTTTAAAAAACATACTAGTCTATAAACTTCTTATACTGTATGCTTTAAAAAACATATCAGCCCATAACCTGCTTATATGCTTTAAAAACCACACCAATTCATAACCTCCTTATACTGTATGTTTTAAAAACCACACCAGTTCATAACCAGATTACAGTATATTGCACATATTAAAAACCATATCAGTTCAAAACCTGCTTTTATTGTAAGTGAGTATATATTGAAATCCATATCAGTGACCATAACTTGTTTATACTGTAGTATTAAAAATCGTATCAGTTCATCAGTTATTACCTGCATCGAGATTCTAGGAGGCTTGTCAGGTGGCGGTTTCTGAAGTTCAGCTTTAACGAAAAAAGGAAGTGGACATTTTACACACATACAGACACACTCGTGTGCTATGATTAAGACACTGTTCCACTATACGCAGATCAAGCGAGATATCATTTTGGTGTGGTACTCACCGTATTCAGCAACATAGTCTGGGGACTGAGGGGAACAAAGGACAAAAAAAGAGGATGTTTTGAATTCTGTTATGCAATCCGACAAAAAAACCCTATTAATATTGCAAATCTCACAGATGGCTTGCCTAACCCAATACATCCCATTTGTTATTTGTTAGATCTGAGATAGCACAGGAACAAAATGTTTCAAATGAACTGCCCTCTGGCAAATGCGTACCTGTGGGTTCATGGGATCATTCGCAATTGGATCCTGTTAAAAGAAGGAAAGTGTAACGTCGTAAACTGGACTGTGCAAGGGCGGGGCAGATTTAGGTGGGGTGAAAGCATGAGAATGAGACCAACACAAGGAGACAAAGGAGAGGAGAAAAGACATCAACAGAAAGAACATAGGGGAGGGGACTCATTAAAATGGCCCCAGAGAGTAGCACTTGTAGCTGCCTGGCTGGTAGCTGTTGGCTGTAGCAAATTGAGCAAGAGAGAACTGTAGAATTGTTTTTTTTTCTGACAGTTCCAACCGTTTTTTTTTCGACAGTACTTCTCGATCGTGATCTCGAGAAACAAGAGATCTATGTGAAAAAAAAAAAAAAAAAAAAAAACGCTGGAATTCTCCTTCAAGGGCCGCCGGAGAGAAAGAGAAGAAAGATAAAAAAAAAAGAAAAGAAAAAAAACGACAAAGTGAGGAAAAAGGAAGAAAGGGAGAAAGAACAGCATGGCTCACCAGTAGCTTCTCCTCCATCTCCAGCCAGGCGCTGTCCGCCTGCATCTCCTGCTTCTGCTTCCGCAGGGTGTCCTGCATGCGCATCTTCTCCGTCTGCCACAGGCGCTGGGCGTCCTCCTTGCTGGTGGGCGACATGCTGAAGTCCCCTTCCTGCCCACACAGGAAGTAAGCTTCTTTACTCCTCAGGTACAGTACGCACACAATTGAGTACCATTAGAAAAGGCTCCAGAGCTATTTTTTTTTTTTAAGTATATTTTTTGGGCTTTTGTGCCTTTAATTTTGACAGGACAGTAGAGAGAGACAGGAAGCGAATGGGTGAGAGAGTCGGGGTGGTATCCGGAAAGGACCACGGGGCGGGAATCGAACCCGGGTCGCCGGCGTGCGGTGCAGGTGCCCCAGCCAGTTGCGCCACGGCTGGGGCCCCAGTGCTATTTTGTATTATTATAAAATAATAATAATTTATTTGAATGGGTCTGCTGTACATAGGGTGACATGTAACCGTCAAAAACATTCCAAAAACCAAATGACACATTCTGACAACATGTCATATACATCAATAGTTTGTCATTATTAATGTGCATGATATGTGTCATGTCATTCTTATGACGGTTACATGTCACCCTAATGTAGACCCCTTCAAATAAAGTGTTACCAAATAATAAAATATGTTGCACTGACAGTATAAGGAAGGGTCATTTTTTATGTCTGTTTGTTGCAGGGGGTTGTGTGTGTGTGTGTGTGTGTATGTGTCTAAGTCATTTTCATTTAAAATAAATAACAAAAATGTCATTGTGCTTCCAAACTTTCTATCCTACTCAATATGGGGAGTATATTTTATTCAGTCTCACTGAGGGTTGTTTTGACAAGAACATGTGCTCAACAGTGAGTGAGTCAGTGAGTCACCTGGTTTGCTCATCAAGAAATGATATGTGGGGGGGGGGGGGGGGACGGACTAAAAGAAAAGAGAGATGATGGATGAGAGAGGAGGAAGAGATAGAGAGGAGGAAGAGATAAGATATTCAAAGAGGAGGAGAGGACAAGGAGGGAATGAAAGGGTAAGGACAAGATGACAAGATAGAAACGGAAAGAAAATCAAACGGAAATATGTGAAGATGTGAAAGGATGAGAAGATGAAAGAGGAAGAGAAGAGCGGAGAAGAGAGGAAAGGAGAGGAGAGGAGAAGAGAGGAGAAGAGAGGAAGGGAGAGAAGAAGAGAAGAGATGAGAGAGTTGGTGTTCCTACCCCCATACTGCGTCGACGTGGGGACATCATGGTTGGCAGCATCAGTCTGTTGGTGGAGTCAACAGGGGTCATATACTCACAGGGGCTGGCCAGATCAGGAGAGCTAGCGCACAACGCCTCATTTAGCTGGAACACACACACACACACACACACACACACACACACATAAACAAACCAACAAAAAACAGTGGTGTCACAGAGTTTTCAGAGTGGCTATTTCAACGTTGGCAAAAACAGCTCATCATTACCGTAGCCATTCACCATACATCCCTGACTTCTCATTTCCTAGAACAGATAAAGTAAACAAAATGGTCCCTCTGGCACCATAAAAACTATCCAATCCAATCCAATCCAATCCAATCCAATCCAATTTAATCCAATTCAATGCTCCATTTAAATAAGCTCCACCATGGCTCGTGAGACCTGGGGAGTGCAGAGAGAAATGTATACTGTATACTGAAATGTATAGTGTTAGTAACTTATTTGGGACACAGGTGTCCCCTAAAGGGCTGCGGGCAAACCAGACCAATACCTGGATGTGCAGGCCGATGCTGACCGTGTTGCCGAAGCGTCCGGCGTTCATTCTTGAGGGCTGGAGGAGGAGAGAGACGCAGAGCTGTGGTGAGGCATGAGGGGCGTGCGGGCGCAACCGCCGGACTACACCGGGAGAGTGCGACTGAAACGGACCGTTTAGCAGAGCATATGCTAACGATTAGCCTCAGCTTTCGCTAGAAACACTAGAACTGGACAGTGGACACACCAGATATAGGGCTGGGATAAACGATTATTTTTTAAACGATTAATCTAGCGATTATTTTTTCGATGCATCGATTAATCTAACGATTCATTTTTTCAGTTCGATTCGATTTCGATTCGATTCGATTATCGATTATCTCCCCACTAATTGACTAATTGCAATATATACATGTTGATTTACATATCTGAATGAAATAAAACATTGCAATGTATGTTTATTGCTCTTAAAATTCCAAAATGAAAGACTATGCAAGTGCAAAGTAATGCATTAAGTCAGAGGTAGCATTCAATAAAACCTTGAAGCCTTGAAAACACAGGGAGTGTTGTCAAATTGAAGGGGACAAGATTCCAACTGTCATCAATAAAATTACAAGTTAAGTAGGCTTATTTTAAGTCTTTGGGACTTTGGGGCCATAGGGCCCACCTACACATAGACCTACTGTATACCCCCATCAAATTATCATTATGATGATCATTATTATAATTATTATTATGCTAAGTGTACTTTCACTTCAAAGCAGTCAATGTTTTAAATGCTAACATTGTTCACAAAAAGTTTGTGAAAAAATCAGAGACCTGCTTTAGTAATGTAAGATACAGTATAATTACAATAGCTTTTGCATGGTTGCATAATAAATACAGTACTTCTGAAAACAACAGCAATAATATGGGTGCTATTGTTTTGGGATGTTTCCCTCATGCAAGCATCAAACTCTGGTAGGCAAATGGAGACAAAATTGACATGCTTTTTAATGAAATTCCATTTGAATCTCTGAATGTAAGGATTCAGGAAACACGTACCAACTTTAGTCTATGTATTACGGCCGAGCAGATAGGCGTAAATCACTGATCTGGAGATTTTTAGATGAAAGACTAAGCCTACAATCTTTTGACCATATTCAAATTTGACTGAACTATACTCTGCTCTGTATCAAGAATCCACGTTGTTCTATTAAATGTCGCTAAATAATTAAACAGCAGGTTGAACGGAACTTGCCACCAACGTTATCGATTAGTTTCAGTTTCTGTCGTGCAAACACGCACATGCATGCATTCAATGAACGCTCATACCAACACTTAATTGTGTTGCTGTATGTTTATTCACATCGAATTAGCAAGTATTTCCTCCTGATTGCTGGAACTTTTGTTTTCTTTTCCTGTCGGGCCGCGGTTGCTTCATCAATTGCGCAGCAAATTATCAGGTGAAGCACCGAGCCTAATTTCACTCCACGCCTCACAGACCAGCAGTCTCTCTACATTGTGGACCGATGCAGCTCCGTCCGCGGCCCATATAGTTAGAGAAACGCAGTAGAGGAACGAGTGCGTGCTGCAGTGCCTTGCACTTTTGAAATTCTGAGGAGTCACTCACGTTGCCACCAACCTTGTTTTGATTTTGACTACGTGTCGATTCGCATATTTTGAACCGACGTATATTTTGCGTCGAACTAATCGGTTAAGTCGATGCGTTGTCCCAGCCCTAACCAGATAGCAATAGCGCTGCGCATTATTTGATAGATAGATAGACAGACAGACAGACAGACAGACAGACAGACAGATAGATAGATAAATATAGATAAAGATAGATACTTTATTGATCCCCAAATCCCCAAATTCGAACAAATTAGACCAGTTCTAAACTATTTTCTTTTTTTTTTGTTTACGCTCTGGGAGGGTAGTGCTGGTGCGCGCCTGGTGTATCCCGCCATTGAGAGGGGGCGGCGCACAGTGTTTGACAGTCACCTTGGGCGGTGGGCCGTCGTTGAAGGTGAACTTGGGCTCCAGGAAACGGGTGGAGCGCGCCCGGTCTCGCTCCCTCTCCCCCTCCAGCTCCTTCTCCATCTTGTTGACGTCGCTACATGGTAAACACGGATGGAGGATGAGCAAGGCATCGCATCTCTATGCTTCTCTCTACATGTCATGACGTTCAAACGGCTGACGTTCAAACCACCCACACGCTGAGTGGCCTTGGCGTTCACAGTGCCCATGAAGATTTCTTTATTTTACAAATCAGACATTATGATTCAGTTAGTAATAAACAGTTAATAGTTAAGGTAATACTAGTAATAGTAATCGTAATAATCATGCACATTAATGTTTCATACAAGATGTTACTCTAACTGGAAAACACAGGGTGCTATCACACCTTGCTCACTTGGAGCAGTTCAGTTGGAACATGGAGCAGTGCTCCCCCCAAAAATCAGTTTGTTTCGGCATGTGGACACAGCAATCCCTATGTTGTTTCCAAGCCAAATAAACGGGCAGACGCTGCCTAGAAGAGGCACACTGTGGAGTGGTATGTTATATCTGGAACATCTAGTTAGGGAGAGAGATGCACCGAGTTATAAATCAAAACTTTAATGAAGCGATAACGTTTCGGCCTGCTGGCCTTCTTCAGATTTTTGATTTATAACTCGGAGTGTGCGGCATCTCTCTCCCTAACTAAGCTTTATACCTGTAGAAAAAAAAAAAGTCCTGAAATCACTATCTGGTGTGTCAACGGGAGAGGACAAACTGTAGTGAAGAAATACCGGAGCAACTCAGATGTGAAGTCTTCAGATATTTACATTGTAGGGCTAACGTTTCGACGTTTGCCACGTCTTGATGATGACGTGGCAAACGTCGAAACGTTAGTCCTACAGCCGAAACGTTGGTCAATAAAGAAATATCTTGAAGTTCCGAGTGTGTCACAACACTTTAATTTAAATCTTTATTTACCGCCGTGAGCACCTCACACAAGGTGTGCGTTTACCTTTACCAAAAAACCCCCCTGATAACCAGTCAGTCACCTGATCCTGCAGACGAGCTCGGTGAAGCTGGGTCTCTCGCGGGGGTCGTAGCTCCAGCAGTTGGTCATGAGGGAGTAGAGGGCGGGCGGGCACTCCTCAGGCTTGGGCAGGCGGATTCCCTGCTCCAGCTGGTTGATCACCGCGTGGTTCTCCAGCCAGAAGAAGGGCTGCTGACCGCGGCTCATGATCTCCCACATACACACCGCTGGACGAGAGGAAGGGGGCACGGGACACGTCAAACGCACATATTTACTGCACACACACACACACACACACACACACACACACACACCAACACATCTACACACACTGAAACACATGTATAATGCACACATGCTTGTACTCTCTCTCTCTCTCTCACACACAGACACACACACACATGTTCAAGGGAGATGCAACAAACACAAACTACTGTATGTCTGTCACTCTCTCTCTGTATCTGTCACACACAAACACTCACACAGATAGACAGAGGACACTCATCTATACTGACACACACCCACACACAGACATAGGCATGCACGCACGCACACACACGCACACACACACACACACACACACACACACACACACACACACACACACACACACACACACACACACACACACACACAAACACACACACACACACACACACACACACACACACAGCATCAGGTCACGGTGGAGAGGAGAGGACACTCTGCCTCTACAATTCACCCTGGGGAGTAACAGGGCCACAGCGGTGTGGTGACATGACTGACACCTGGAGATGACTTGGCCCGGTCCCACACGCTGCACAGTGTCAGCCAGCAGGTGTAAGCAGGCCAGCAAAAGAAAAAAAACTGCTCTCACCGTGAAATTATATCCTCTTCCCTGCATATTTTATTACCTTATAAAGGGCATCAGAGGAGATTTATCTTCCTCAGAGACAGCTATGGACTGTTAAGGACATATTACTGTCACCCATTAATGTCTCATCTAGCCAACAGCAAAGTGATGAAATATAGACTTGAATAATACCAACATAAATGGAGTCCATCAGTTGTTACTCATTGATCAGTAATCAATTAAAGTGATACTACTGTATCTAAGATTCATAACTTAACCAAATGTTTTTTTTACTGTAATGACTCATTGACATGATTCCTTCACAATGTGAATAATTTACAGAGAAATACAGTGCTTCTCCATTGGAAAAGATTGAACAACATTGCATGGCATTGCGTTAGCATAAATCACTTACCAAACATCCACACGTCACTGGCAGAGGTGAACCTCCTGAAGTTTATCGATTCAGGAGCCATCCACTTAATGGGCAGCCTGCTCACTGAGGCTGGGGTGGACAGGGACCACAGGTTTCACATCAGATTTTACTCTCGTGTAAAATGAGGAAATGTGGCCTACTGTATGCTTTATCCCCATATAAAAAGCCCAGAAACAACATCGGAAATGCATCATCAATCGCCATGTAGAGTTTACAGCTCATGAAAGTACCCATGATAGTGATAGGGGTAGTTATGCTTCAGGGTTTCAGAGTATGAGGTACTGATTTACCTTTGTAGTACTCCTCCTCCTCAATATACCTGGAGAGACCAAAATCCCCCAGTTTTACACAGTCATGGTCCGCCACGAGGATATTCCTCACAGCTATGTCTCTGTCACATGAACACACCACACACAAAGATATACACAAACACAGGCACAGACAAAGACACACACACACACACACACACACACACAGAGAGAAAGAGAACTACATCAGTGCAGACCACTTAGGTCACAGGAAAACACAAACACTGGCTCATTTGAAAACTAAATGAAAGCTTTGATGAAAGAAATGATTAGTAAAGCAGCATGAATGCTCATTTCAGTATGTGTGCGTACAGTATGTGTGTGTGTGTGTGTGCGTGTGTGTGTACAATATGTTTGATGGCAGTGTGTGTGTGTGTGTGTGTGTGTGCGTACAATATGTTTGATGGCTGTGTGTGTGTGTGTGTGTGTGTGTGTGGTTATGTAAATGTGTCTGAGAGTGAGCGAGGGTCTCAGTCTGAAAGAGACGCTGCCTTCTCATGCAAATGTGATGCAGCTTTAATCAAAGTTTCCAGGCGCTCTCTCTGCGCTTCAGGTGGTCTCGACTAAGAGATGTTATCGGCACACTGGAGGTGAATACTGGCGCGGTAATGAGAGGGAGTGCTCTTTCATACACAACACCCTATTGAGCATAAGACATTCTTACCAAAATTCAGAATTAGCATTCGACATTTTCTTCTGGAAATGTAATTTATGAATCTTATGAATACTAGAGAGACATAATAACTCACATCGCCCACATAATAATAATAAGAAATCGCACAACATTTGCTGACGTTATTATTATTATGAATTACTATTATTCTCATGTCTTACAAATTTGGAGAAATTCTGCAAAGCATTCCCTTGACAACGCGCTTACAGGATCAGTGCACCTGTTCCCCAACAGATGATATTTGCCGTTAATTAAGAGGCTAAACTAATTAAATCTTAAGTGCCAAGTGGACTTTGTTTACACACCTGTGCACCATTTTCAAGCCCTCCAGGTACGCCATGGCTTTGCAGATCTGCAGGCTGAAGAGCACCAGGGTGATGTTGGTCAGGTTGTGCTGATTGTCCACCAGGTAGTTACCCAGCTGCCGATCACAAACCACAGATCTGTTATTTTACAATTGTTGTTGTTATTATTATTACCTCTGCCAAGGAGGCTATGTTTTCATCGGGGTTCTTATGTTTGTTTGTTTGTTTGTTTGTTGGTTGGTTTGTTAGCAAAGTAACTGAAAAAGTTATGGATGGATTTTGATAACATTTTCAGGAAAGGTCTGAAATGAGTGGTCTCTATTTTGGGAGTGATTCGTTTTACCGTCTGGATCCAGGAGGCGGTTGCTTGGCAGAGGTCTGCGGTCTCTGAGTGTTTTTCAAGCATTCAGAGAGCACAGACCTCCGCCTGTATTGTTTTTCCTAGATTGTCATTCATTTGAACCTAAACTATTGCCATTACACCACTTCTTCTTCTTGTTGATCCATTTAGCTTTAATCCAAAGTGAGTTACAGACTTCAATTATTACATACCCCGTCTCCCTGGAGCAGCATGGGGCTACTGTAAGTGCCCAAGGGCACAACAGTGGCAGAAACAAACCCTCAACTCTTCTGGTTACTGCATGCTAACGGCCCCTTAACCACCACTACCACTGCCCCGCTGTTTAGAGAAGAAGACACGTCTGGCACTGTGCCACTTGGGGATTATGGCCATTAGTCTGATTGAAGTCGTATAACACAGGAGTCTGTGAGGCGTTTGTTGCCTGCTCAACCCTGGGTCTTAAAATGACTTCGAGTGAAAAGAGAAATGTGCGCTAGGAGGGCAGAGCGGGGGTGGCCCCCGATTACAGTGAGCTATGGGGATGAGCGATGATGTGAAATTAACCCCGTTCCGACTCTCCCTATTAGTCACAGATTGATTAATTTAATCAAGGTATGTAATTGAAAAACGCTATCACAGTCACTGCTCTGTGATATTTCACAGGATGAGGGCCCCGTGCATGTAAAGCACGCAGAACATGCATTAGGGAGTAATAATGGCTCGGGTTAATTTGATGATCCTTACTGGGGAATTTACACCAGAGCCATTTCTAAGTGGTTTTCAGTTGTCCATCTATTGCTAGTGATAGAATTCCATTAGAGTCAGTAGAAATAAACACATCTATAAACACATGGTTGTGCCATGTTGTGACAGAGTAAACACATTGGTGTACCATGTTAGAACAAGAGGCAATGTAAATTGATTAATTTACGTTTCACTATTGCTTAAGTCTTGCTTGCTGTGTAAATTCCCAATACAATTAATGCTTAGAATTGGTGAGACGTTTACATTGAAGTGATCAGTTGTTTAGGAGGTGAACCATGAATAAGTATGAGGTTCTGTAAAGCACTTTGACACAATTTCATACCAACGTTATGTAAATAAATAAAATCGAGACTGAAATTGAATCCCCCAGGTGATCCCACAGCTCACCTCTCCGTACTGGTAGAGCTCCATGACGATCCAGACAGGGTCCTCCTCAATGATCCCGATCAGGCGCACGATATTCGGGTGGTCCAGGTTCTTCATAATCACTGCACACATTATCATCTTTTACTGCACATAATATGACACAACCAAGACCTCCTTAGTCTTTGGAAATCACCATTCATAATATCATAGTCAATCTAATAACGCTGAAGAGAAGGAATACTATCAATGCCATATGAGCTCCTTTCTTCAGTACATTACTGGTGAAAGTGGGATAGTTGTTAATCCGTCAGTCACAGGGACTTTTATTGTAGTTCTGGACATGTAAAAGAAGTGTGAGGTTCTGCAGAAGATTTAAAGTCTGAATTAAAAATGTCTCTCTCTACCTGCTTCACTCGTGAACTTCTCCATGACGTCTGGTGAACAGTCTTTACAGGTCTTCACCGCCACACTGATGTTGTCCCTATTCTGGAGGCCACACAAATAAAACACAAATAGGAAGATCATTACTCTAAGATTTGAAAGCTGCTGTACATTAGTCAAATTCTATGCAGTAAGAGCTTTTGGAAGCCCTTATGATATGACCTTATGATATATCTACTGTCTCCATTCAGCTCAGTCAAATACCGTAATTTCCCGACTATTAGCCTATTAGCTTATACATTGATTTTGCTAAATTTCTTCAGCTGTGAGGTTAATATAAGGAGACAGTTAACATGGTGTTAATATGGTTTTGTTTCTTTAAACTTGCATATATAACACATATAACACGCAGCCGTGGCCTACTGGTTAGGGCTTTGGGCTTGTGACCGGAGGGTTGCCGGTTCGATCCCCGACCAGTCCACGGCTGAAGTGCCCTTGAGCAAGGCACCTAACCCCTCACTGCTCCCCGAGCAGTGAGGCAGGCAGCTCACTGTTCTGGGTGAGTGTGTGATTCACCTCACTGTGTGTCCACTGTGTGCTGTGTGTGTTCACTAATTCGGTTAAATTGGGTTAAATGCAGAGAACTGAATTTTCCTCACAGGATCAAAAAAGTATATATTCTATTCTATTCTATTCACTGTCCTGCAGCTCATATGCGGGAAATTACTGTATGTCATACCGTAAAGACTCATTTAAGGGATGGATGAGGATAAACAAACGGCTCCTTACCCCTTGCTTGAAAACTCCTTCATGTACCTCTCCAAAGAAACCTTCACCGAGGATGCGTCCCAAGATTATGTCGTTCCTGGATATCCCATACTTAGAGGCTGTGGAATAGACATCAACCTTACAGAGCATTTTGACCATGTACAGTGTTCTCCTGTTCAAAAGTATATTTTATTGTTTTCATGTGACAAAACCTATTTCGTATAAGAAACAATATATGCACACGAGGCATTTCTGAACTAAAGCTTTACACCACATTAAGTCGTTTGGAAAACCATTTCTGTCTCTTACCAGAAGATGGAGGCCTTTCATCAAGTATTTCACAGTATATGTCAGATCCTGTAAGAAAGAGGCAGTGAAAAGCTCATCTCGTTTTGAGAAAGACAGTGATTTCTTTTTAATAGACCTGACTATTGTTATACACCATGAAATAGAAGACACACAAATAAAAACAACATCAAAATAATATATTGAAGAAATATGAATAATGAAACAATATGAATAATAGAAACCATGAACTGTACTTACCCCTGCTGTATCTGAATGAGCCAGTCTGTCCTCTGTCAGGGAGAAATACCTGATTAATTACAGTACATAACGCCACGTCTCTCTAACACACATTCTAAACCCTCTGCCAAACCATCAGACAACCATGTAGAAATGCAGAATACTTCACAACAAACACAAAAACAAATGCAACTTTCACCTCAACAGTCATTTTATGATGACATGTTTAATCATTAGAAAGGTAAGGGAGAACGTTCTGTATAATTAGAGAATGTGTATTTCTGTTCCAAGGCACGTTAGAGCAGGTTTGATTCCTGCACCGTGCTGTGCTTGCGGTTGTCAGATTTACGGTTAATATTTTTGCTTTGAGATAAAGTAATGATCTGCCGTCTGTCATCGGGCCTCTGAACGGGGAAAAAAAAGCAAGTCTTGCAACACCAGCCAGGAAAGACTCTCACGCCAGAGGAATGTGAATCCACTCACCCCCCTGAAGGTATTTCTGGAAGAGACTGTCTATTATCTGAGGTTGAAAAACACAAAACAAGAGTCATTCATTTCCTAAGACACACTATCTATATTTAAAGGCACACCAGGCCTTATGCCAAACATGTACTGTAGACAACGCCTATGGTATACAGTCGTCTACCACATATCAAACCTAATTCTACACAACATAGATGTTATAATACACGCTACTAATACAAAGATCAATGAAAGTGGTTATTGTGTGTCAGAGTATCTTATTTCACAATACACATGTACATAACGAAATAACGATGTACTGTATATCTGTCAATTTACTTGACTGTAGAACTGCTTATGTCATTACCTTTGTTTGACCTCAGTATCAGTGAGATGTCTACGTTGTTCACCAGCCGACAGTATCCATCGATAAGATCAGCCATGTTCTCTGCCATGGCTAGCGTAGGCACATTAACAGAAAGCGGCTGAAAAATAAGAAAGACCATTCTCCTATAACGAAGTCTAGACTCAAGTCAATATAAAGTGACATTGTGTGTGTGTGTTTGTGTGTGTGTTTGTTATACTATTATTTTTTTACTATTTTGTTTTGTAGGTAGTTAGCCTTTACGGCATTCATGTTTGAAGGGATCAAAAAACATCTCTTGTTCCCACTATCTGCCCACATTGCTTTTGTAGCACAAAGTCTCATAGAATTGACAACAGCTTTAACGGCAGGACGTCACCAAATGTAACCCTTGAGAATCAGGCTAACTGAAACCAGACCCAGGTGTGCTGTTGGTGTTCTGTAGAGTAGCCTAAGTATGTTGCCTACCCAGCTGCCTTGCCTTGACAGTTTGAAACTCCGAAGTCTATCCTTCGAACGAGACATTTAATGGGGAGCCTGACTCACCGTGGCCATAAAAGATCCCAAGGCACTTATCGTAAAGAGTGAGGGGTTCCCTGGTGTGCTGGCTAAATTCCCAACATGGCTCATTTAATCTGGCATCCCTAATCATCCTCCTGTGTAACTGACTCATTCATTCATTCCTTCACCCTATACCTCTTTCTTGGTCTTTTGCAACACCATACTGACACCTGCATGACACCTACGTGCATGCATACATTCCATTTTCTCCCCTGGACATTTTTTGAAACTGCAGTAATGTAATATTGCTAATAATTAACGGCTGCCGTTCGTCATGCAGATGGGTGTTACACAATGGTGCTGGTTAGTGAGGTTCCCCTTCTAAAGCCCTTTGGGTGCCTCGAAAAGCCCTATATAAATTCAATGTGCAGCGGTTGTTGTTGTTGTTGTTGTTGTTGTTGTTGTTGTTGCTGTTAAACCTTAGTACTTTGACCACGCTAATGGATGGCCTGGTTGTGGCTCACCTGTTTGGCTCCCTCGATGTCTACAGTCAGTAGGGCCTTGCTGTCAGACCTCGTGGAGCACTTGATGCTCCTGATCTGCTGGAATTCTGCCAGACAAATGGGCTGGTAGAGCAATACAATATAAGTTGGTTAATGGGTTTTACATGAGGGTTGACCATAAGCAATACATATGAGCTGAGACACATGTTCTTTGTGAGTAACGTCAATCCATATTTGAGATATTGGTTTGTTTTTTTCTTGTGAGGTGAATGTGTATATCTGTATATGTGCTTGTGTGTGAGAGAGAAATGTGTGTGGGGTGTTTATGCTGGGTATGTGTGTGTGTGTGTGTGTGTGTGTGTGTGTGTGTGTGTGTGTGTGTGTGTGTGCATTTATGCCTACATGTGAGTCTGTTTGCGAGCGTTGGCAGATCCCTTTAGCTCCAATGACCAAATCCACTGACAAGCTCCAGCCTTGCTATAATGGGAGAAATCGCAAACTATTACACTATGTTATACACGTATGCAGTCATAAATACTCATGGTACCAGCCATGCTACTGTTATTAGAGCTGATTGTGAAGCAACTTCTCAGACACACTCACCACCAGCTCACAAGGGTAGACCTCCTCGCCGAAACAGAAGAACTCGCTGAAGGTCTGGAAGAACCTGATCATACACTCCTCCTCCTTCAGGTTGGCGTATTGCTGGAACGTCTGCTGGATCAGCTTCCTCAGCTGGCGCGACTGGGGGGGGCACATATGCATTCATCTATTTATTTATTTACTCATTTGAGTGTACATATTATGTCCTCTGAGTGGTGCTGATTAACATGGTTCTCTTTTCATTCAAAGAAGCTTCCTCTAATAAGTTTACTAAAAGAAAATAAAACCTTATAGTTATATGATCATCTTTCATTAATCATCATCATAATAAACATGTTATTCAACAAGTTTTTACGGCTTATTGTACTGACTACTATCCATTGGCTGTGTATCTATTTTGCTGTACAGAAGTGGTACAGTAAAAAAAACAAACCTTCATCCCATCAATCAGTTCTCTGGGAAAGAACAGGTCCAGGCCGACATCCTTCCTGTGCAAATGAACCATATACCGCCTTATTATTTCAGCGGCTGTGAGAAATTTACACTAGAGTGATGCAATCATATGCAATCTGTTAAACTATTGTAGTCAAAACAGAAGATGCCTTCCATCCGGCGTTATTTATTTATTTTTTGCCAATTTGCGTGTAGACATCAGTCTCTGAGCATCAAATAATAATACACACACCATGAAAAAGACACAGCAGTCAGCCAGTCAGCTCTGCTCTGCTCTAGGGAACCCGAGGGGGAAACCTTACACCACAGTATACAGTTCACAATTCAAGAAGAACTTACTCTAAAAGTTCAAAATTAGATTTCTTCTCAAGGCCTTTGGCATTCATGTCTTTGTAAAACCGCCTGAGGAAAAAAAAAGCACACAAAAGTATCTGTTTAAACAATGACAATGACAATGACAATGATTGTTGTTTGTTTGCTATTACTGTAGTTTATTTGATTTGGTTAATAAATCCATATTTTTGTTAAAATCCAGCCTCTCGACTCCCTCTTTTGTTGTGGCCTTACCCCAAGGTCAAAACAATTGTGATGTACAGTATCTCACATACTGTACGCTGCACATTTCATTCCCAAAGTGTCTGTCTGTCTAACTGTCTTTCTGTCTGTCTAACTGTCTTTCTGTCTGTCTCTCTACTCATCTCTCTACTTCTTTGTTGCGGCTGGAAACTTAACATAAGGTCGGATTCCCGCTATTGCAAGTCTGTGTCACTTTTGGATAAGTGGCTAATATCAGTTAACGTTAACTTTGTCTCACCTGATCTCCAGACAGCCGAGCTGCAAAGCCATGCCTTCACTCACTTTGTGGGCGTGATACTGCATGTAGTCGCTCCGCACCTGTCAAACATAAATTACCCATCAGCATCCTCACTACCCAGAGGCTTTTCTGTGCATTACACTGTACAGTATATAGATGATGTATGAATATCATTTCAAACTTTTACAGATGCACAACCTTAGTCTGGTTTTCACCATACTATGCTCAATCTTTTAAAATCGAACATTAGTCTGGGGAGACTGCGCTTTGTTTCTACTGCACTTCGCGTCACTTAAGTTTCGTTATCGTCACGTCACCGGCCAATAGCGTGCCAGGACTAGAGTATGGCCGTTTCTGATTCGAGCCAAAGGTTCTGGCAGTAAACAGAGGAGATAGATTTGCTGGTTTCCAGCCTGAGCTGCCGGGCGAAATTCAAATTCCCCGAAAGTTCAGGCAGGGTTCACCCAGCCTAGCATAACCTTAAAGAAAACGTTGGATTGTAACTACCAAGAAGACGTAAATAAAATACACTGTATCAAATTAACTTTGATAACTGATGACTAGAGAGCAACAGGCCACCACTGACCTGCTGGTATAAATACAACAAGGAAGTCCTGTCTTCTTTAAACTTCTCCAAGAAATTAGCTGGGATGTAACGAATTCTCAGGTCATACCTGGAAAGCACACAACAACAACACAATAAAATACAATACAAATGTTCCTAAAATTTGAGGACATTGGGGTCTCCACAGCATTCCATAACATTCATTCCTCAGCATTTCATAACATTCCACAGCATTCCTCAGCATTCCATAACATTCCACAGCATTCCATAACATTCCACTACATTCCATTCCATAACATTTCACTGCATTCCAAAGTCCTCTTTACTAAGTAACTTTGTTACTGAACACATTTGGCTCTTTTCCGTTAAAGACCGGAGCTGGCCGAAGGCTTTTCCCCAGTCTTAAACACTGATGCGTGGCCTCAGTTTTATCTTTGACCCTCAAAACATTAGCCTGACTCTCGCCAGACCCTTGTAGTTCCGCCATGCTCCACCAGAGGCGTTTCGCTGAGCTCCACACAAGGGTCTGGACGCGAGGGCAATCCAAACCCCTGTGCCAGTGATCAAAAAATGAGCAGCCAATCAGGAGCGCCGAAGCGAGTGTTTGATTCATTGGCGGCACGCAGCGAGGAGTCTTGTGCTGACATTGATTCTGCTGTTTCAACTGTTTTGTCGAATCTATCGAGTATTCATTCTTTCAGAGAATAGTTTTGAAGACATTTATTGGTGGCAAGGATGTTTTTACTCTTCTTCCGACCGGGTTTGGCAAGAACTTGAAGAAGCCTAGCACGTCATTCAAGATAACAGGCAAGTGGTTTATCAAATCACATGCGAGGATGTTTTACAAGGACCCGCCTTCAGAAATACATCTCCTATCGAGAAGTCCCAGATCCTTGTGTGAAGCAGACAGCGAACTACAGGATCTGGCGAAAGTCAGGTTATCAAAACATAGGAGTAGACGGGGATAGGCAAAAATACATCAAAATGTATTTTCCAATAAATACTGTATAAAGTACTCGAATTGTTAATGTGTGAAAATAAACTACAACTGTACATGCATAGTAGCCATGCCATGTATCAAAATAAAGTACTGTAGTTTTGAATATACTAAAATAAAAAGGCTACTCTTTAAAGGGAAACTATGCAGGTTTGGCGATTTCATCGCCGGTTTCGCTTTCGCTTTTCGTTTTCGCTCATTTTATGCTTGCAGATTTCTCTGCAGAGCTTCCCCTACAGCTTTAGCGTGTATATTTTACAAAACTTCTCAATCGGTCAGTCAGCCTTTTCATGAGCATGATCGCGAGGCTGGAGACTTTCTGTTAGGAAGTTTCTGTTCCGACCCTGTGGCAAAAAACTTGCATGCGTGGTTTTTCCGCTCAGAGGTGCCAGGGGGAAGTGAGACAGCTGTCATTCAACCCAAAATAAGTCAAATAGCCATTCCAATGACTCTGGAGCTGATTAGTTAAGGCAAATTAAGCTAAAAAAAAAACTTGAATAGTTCTGCTTTAAAGTAAGCATGAAATCACTTTTAATCACTTCAAACTGTCAAACATATCTATTTATATCTAATCTATTCCTTCATCACTGACTCTGTTGATAAAGTGGCCAGCGTTTGAGTGCAACAGCTATTCTCTGCTTTCTCCTACGAGAAATGGCCTAAATCTGCAAACGGTCAACAGATCAACGATGCTGACCTGTCTGTAACATCTCATCAGAGATGCACTCAAGAAGTCACAACTGAACTTGTCAAGTAGTACAAACTAATCACCGAATCTACTGTGAGCCAGCAACTTTTTGAGCGATGTTGCAGGGAACCACATAATGGTTTCCATTCTGCTGATTCAAGAAACTGATGGTTAAAGTTCTCAAGAAACTGATGGTTAAGTTCTCAAGAAACTGATAAACTGTTAAAATTCTGAGGACACTTGAGGTTTAAGTGTGAAGTGTGTGTGTGTGTGTGGGGGGGGTTATCTGTCTGTCTGTCTGTCTGTCTACTTGTTTGTCTGTTCGCAAGATAACTCAAAAAGTTATGGATGGAATTCGATTAAATTTTCTGTCAAAATATGATCCAATACCTCGTTTTATTTTGGCAGTCTACTACCAATGGACGTCTATGTATCTTGGGAAACAATGAAAAGATGTTTGTTTCCGTACAGTTGTTGTTGGTAAGAACTATAGTCTGGTACAGAGCAGTAAGCCATTTAATAACTCATTCACTTAAAGTAACTTTACACATTTTCTCCCACCTCAGCCTCAATTGGTGACCATGTGATATAAGCATATAGTAATATTAAAAAAACACCTTTCCTTCTCTGAGACCTCTCCCCACCTCCAGTCTCTTTTCTGCCTCAATCTAAAATACCTGTACCTCTCACTTTTTATGCAAACAAAAATGTCATGCTCTAATTGACCCTTCCAGAAGTCCCGCCCTCCATAGTTACTGTTGCTACGCCTGTCAAACTTTCGCACCTTGCCCGTCTATTACAATGGAGGAGACACGGGATTTTTTAAACAAATGTAATTTACAAAGACATCGCACCACACTGAAAGCTCATATTTGGTCACTAGCGAGCTACATCTGTCCTCTGTCAACTACAGTTGCATTTTCAGCTCTGAACAAAACCGTTCATGAGTTATTTAAGCAAAAGTCTAAGGTACGCGTTGTTTTCGATGGTTCCTCCAGGCTAGTACGAATTAAACGGGCGGGGGACAAAACTAGCATAACGTTTTAAGCTATACTTCCATAACGTCAATATTTGACAACATAACATGATTGGTACTTCAACTAGGTATTATTTTAGACAGAATTGCTGACGGGCTATACATACGTCTCGTTGAATGTCTGTTAAGAACTTTTTGCCGCCATCGTGAAACGTATCTCGCGGTTATGGAAATATCACGCAATATGCAAAATTTAAAGTTAGAAAAATACGTATTTCAAACTATATCATGTCTTTATAGTTCAACATGTTATTTCACCGTGATTTCACGTGTTTGGGGGCACCACACATCCAAATAAATGCCCTTAATGGCCCACAGGCTATGCAGTCTCCATAGGTTAACATGGCAAAAACTCGAAAGCTTGCCAGGCCTTGCTTGCCTAGTTACGGGTTGCTAAGCCACGATTGGCCTGTGGCGGTTTTAGGGCGTGGCTCTGGAAGGGTCAATTGTACTTTGTAACAACGCTGGACTAACTGTAATTGCACTATTTTACATAACAGCAATGTCATAACTCAAATAATGGCCATAATAGCACATAACAGCAATGTAATAACTCAAATAATAGCCATAATAGCACACTATTGCATAAACGGTGCTCTAAATGAAATGTGATTGATTGATTGATTGATTGATTGATTGATTGATTGAATAACACAAAGTAAGTCATCAGTCCCCACCTCCACTCGGCCTCGATGTGGTGGCTCTCGTATTTCTGCTCCACCTCCCCTATGGTCAGGTCTGGGTGGAGCCAGTGGAGCTCCTCAGACTTGAGGTGTTTGAGCCGAAGGCCGTAGCAGCCGACATTCTGGACGTTGGGGCCCAACCGCCCACTGATCAGAATGGACTTGATGATGGCCTGGCAGGACACAAACATGGAGGACAATTAGAGAGACAGCAAGAAAGAGAGAGGGAGAGTGAGAGTTAGAGAGAGAGAGAGAGAGAGAGAGAGAGAGAGAGAGAGATGTGTTTGCCATAGCTTTGGGCTGACTTTGTCCTTTCTAAAAAACTATGTGAAAGTAACTGGAGTTCATCAGCTCTAACAGCTTACGTGTTAAAAATCAAAAATGTACAGAGCAACGCATTCACTCAGCAAAAGCTTTTGCCAGGAGCAGGAGCCGACTGGATTAATCTTATATCCGACTATTATATCCACAGTAGCTAATCAAATGTTATGATGGGATAATAGGCTTTAAGCCTATAAGAAATGATGGGATCCTCACCCGTATTTGCCAGGAGCTGTCGCATTTGACGAGCTTGAAGTTCCGGCCCAAGTTCGAGCTGCTGGAGAAGCACACCTTGAGGATTTTGACCGGTCCGCCGTCGCCGGTGAAGTTGAACCCGGGACTGGAGTTCGTGCCGTCGTAACTCGGGCTGGGCAGTCGCCACGAGAGGGTGGTGGTGTCGCCCGCCATGAAGGCAAGTGTCGCTCGCTCACTCGCTCTCTCTGTCCCCTCCGACTCGGATTGAGAAAGCCTCTTCACACGCTCGTCATCCTGTGTGGGACAGGAGGCAGTCCAGCTCAGTCAAGGGGTCAGCATTGTTATGCAGAAGACTACAGAATTAAAGCCTCAACCTATAAGTCTTCATTTGCGGATGGTGCATTCGGACAAGGAACCAGTACACACAAGACACATGCAATGTATACAAGGTACAGTAGGTTTTGCACTTCAAGTTCTTAACTAATCTGCCATGTGAGACACTTTACTCAAGATACAGCATTTGCATCAATCCAAACATTTTTGTTGTTGTTGTCGTTGTTATTAAACAGCATTGCCAACAAAGTTATAGTCAGAAGGTGAGTGGAGAGTAAGATGAGAGAGAAGGTGAGATTCAGTAAGATGCTGATAATTATTAATGAACATAATCAAAGATAAACTAATGAGCTGAATGACTTCAGGGAGGTGCACTGAACACCACAAAGTGTTTCAACAAATGTGCATCAAGGGAGGACACAAATGGTGTGACGCTAGGACACTTCGCTGTTGCTCACTACAGCCTGAGTCAGTGGCATTATAATCTCCCAGGGAGATTCAGGCAGCTCCTAACTATCTATTTATTGACTGCTTCACTCTTGGCAATCAATGGTGCACTCCACAATGTCATTAGATCTCCATTGGGTTGGACTTATATCATTTGGTGGATCAATTGCAATTAACTAATAAGCCTGTCTCAAGTGGATTCAATCAACCACAGATGAATAAAATCATTATTTGGCTATGGGTTCACACACTTCACTGTTAAATGTCTTGCTGAAGCAATCTGCAGTTTTGGGATAAATCGAAAGGATAAAGCACTAAATTCAGATTAATGTCTTCTGTGGTCAGCAGTTATACTAAAGACTACCAACTATGGAGAAAACACTTGCCAACAAAATAACTGTGGAGGCAAATTTGGAATATTTTCTCCCTCGTATTGCCCTAAAGACTGACATGAATAAGAAAGAACAAGGCTTTCAAACTCTACTTTGGCCAGACAAAATCGTACACACAAAACATACTTGCAGCAACACTCTTCATGTGTTTCATATTGTATGGCAGATTCATATGGCAGGTGCTTAACCCCAAAGAAACGTACAGTACACAAAGTATGTAGTATCTTTCCTATATGACAAACTGACCTAGAAAAAAACAGCAGGCTTCCAATAGCCAGAATACAAATAAGGGCTTGGAACTAAGAGATGAGAGGCATAGGAGTGGCTAGTCAGCAAGAATAGAATGAAGACCTAAACACTAACTAGTCCTTACCTAGTTGGGAGAAGGAGTTGTGTAATTACATCTTCCTTCTATTCTCAGTTCACAAAACCAAGTTACGTCATGAGTATAGGCAGGTACAGTAACACCCATGCGCAGAATGACAGGAGCAGCTTGCTTCACGGACCAATATTCTGGATTGCAATAAAAAAAAAAGCTACACTATCTTTAGTATTCTTTTGCTTTGTCTAAATTCTTCTGAGTTTGTATCAGTTGATTACAATTCGACACGACAAGTACATAAATCAATCACTGTCTGTGCTTCCTCATTAAGCAAAAACACTACAATCATGGTAAAAACGTGTGTAAAACACTTCTTACGGAACCCAAGGGTACTTGATACGAAGAGCTACTGTAGATTGTGTTAAAGATCAGAGGAACCTAGTGCTGCTCAGATACATAGGCCGTGGTGAAAGATGCCCAGGAAAAGAAGAACTGCTGACATCTGATGAGTGAAGTCCAAAGAATAAAGACTCGGTCCCCACGACTCTACTTGCAGCAGTCACCTTGTTCAACCTGTTTCAGCAACAGAAGACCTGAGAGTAGGAACTGACACAGGCACACACCTTCTCTAACTGGAATGCTAGGGTCAATAACAGTGGGCTTTGCACCATGTTGGCCCAATAGCTATAGGCTTGGAGAGCCATTGTATTTGTGTGGTCAGTAAAATTCCTGGAGAGTGTTTGAAGTACAGTGTCAGTACAGCAGATCAGATCCTGTTTTTTTTTTAAAACTAAAGCTACAGCTAGTTTGTTTGTTCTGGTTCGTTGTCAGACCAGTCCAATAACACGATAGTAGGCATGTTTGTGAGGGTCTGGCTGTATAAATGTGTGTGTGTCAGTGCATGTGCTTGTGTGTGTGTGTGTGTGTACAGTATGTGTGTGTGTGTGTGTGTGTGTGTGTGTGTGTGTGTGTGAGCGTGTGAGTGAAAGGGAGAAGAGATAGAGAGAGAGAGAGAGAAAGAGTGTGTGTGTGTGTGTGTGTGTGTGTGTGTGTGAGTGAGAGAGAGAGAGTGTGTTTGTGTGTGTGTGTGTGTGTGAGAGAGAGAGAGAGAGAGAGAGAGAGATGGCCTCGTTTGCTGTTTTGCTAGCCTGAGGCGGTGAATTCCACACTACAACCAGGGCTACATGCCTTACATAGCTCGATGCATCATGGTCATCACTGTGGAAAAAATGGCAGATCTTTACGTCCCCCTACACATTTTGAGATCCACCTCACTGATACTGCTTGGAAACAACAACCTCTAATACTACATAAACATAGATGTGAATAATCTGTTATATCTGAAACTATAACTAAACTTAAACTTTGTTTAACTTTAACTTAGTTTGTACTTCACTGCTTTGTACAGTACTGTCATTACATAAGTACTGTTGCAGCAGAAACATGGACATTTATTTCACAGAGACAAACAACATTAAGCTATAACAGCTGCAGAAGCGCAACGATCTAATCTTTCAACCATCAAATCTCAGCAACATTTACTCTCCCGTTCCTCCAACCCCAATCCTCCGACAGCACCTCGCTCTTCCCTGGAGATCCTGATAACAGTGGTAGT
The DNA here is from genome assembly GCF_963854185.1 of Sardina pilchardus. NCBI lineage: Eukaryota > Metazoa > Chordata > Actinopteri > Clupeiformes > Clupeidae > Sardina > Sardina pilchardus. The sequence continues at coordinate 19,095,208 of NC_085005.1, forward strand.
AGCACGTCTATAAGAGGTGACCTCTGGAGGTCGTAATGTTTAACAGGTAAACACTAACCTGCGGGGCATAACCAGGGGGAAGGGTAAAGCCTGAGGGACCACAGAGTGGGGAGAAGGCACCGGGTGATTCCCACCCCTGAGGGGATTTCATAGCACGCCTACTGACTTATCTGTTCACTGCTGGTGCCATGGCAACAAAGAGGAAGCCACTCACTCCAGGAATGAAGAAACTTTTCTGTCGGCGTGTTGACTGATTTCTTATCTAAAACTGAACACTCCTTACTGGGGGTCATATTATTTCAAGACATGAGAAAATTAATTATGTGATAAATAAAATCTTTCTTTTTCAATAATGGCTTACCAAAGGGGTCATGGTGTGTGAGGATTATTTCTAAGCAGCATGCTGATGGTAAGTTTGAAGCTAAATTAAACATCATGCATGCAGTTGATCACTTTCACAGATCATTTGTTTTGCTGGCCACAAAATACTGTAATAGTAGGCTAATGGATATACATGATGGAGTAACATGATCTATTACTAGACATAGTTATTAGAATGTAAAGAACGAGTTTTGCCACATTCATCTATAAGGACAGACCAACCTACAGCACTGTGTTTAATGTACAGTATGTGTATTGTCATATGCATGTTTCATGTCAACTGCATGTTTCATGACGTAGCCTACTAGGATAGGCTACTGTATGCCTAAATGTAGGGTTTGAAATTTTGTGTTGCAAGATCTGGTAGTGTATAGGTGGATACATTGACTTCAATAGGCATGTTATAGCATGTGGCAAATGCACAGGAGTGTAATCACAATCTTCCTAGAAGAGTGTGACTGCGAAGTCTCCAGCACTTTCCAAACACCAACTCCTGAGGCCTGAGACACACTGTCATGCTGGCACTTGAGTTGTTATGGAAACACAAATGCAGTGGAAGATCTTATCAGACTGGCCTCAGAACTGAGTGAGTCAGAGTCAACTTTGAGGAGATAACAGAAACAATCAATGGCCCCTACTAAAGTCGTCGTTGTTTGAGCTGAGACATCTATTCCCCTACCTGCTCTGTGACACAAGCTTCACAACAGGAAAGTAATCGAGATTCAAGCGTATATAGCTTAACTCCACAGGTTATTATGGAACCACGGTGTCAAGTTCAGTAGGCCTATGTCAATGTCAGAAAGTGGCAAAAAGTAGAGATAAAGAGGCAGTGGAAACAATGATGATAGTTCATAATAAATAGATATTAAATAGTAGTCAATAACAGTAGGCCTAGGCTAATTAGAGGTTTGCTGTAGCCGTGCTGATGTGGGCCTACTGATAAAGGTCTGCAGCTGCAATAGAGCCCCGTGGAAGTTTATTTAACCACTTCGTGACGATCACGTGACTAAAACAAACAGACCAAACTGTAGGAATACACAATTGTCATATACACAAACACATTTCGTTTGACTCTGACTCAAAGCGTATTGTTGAAGAGCAGAAGAAAGACGAAGACGTAACATAATGCAATACGGGCTTATATGGAATGCGCAAGACAACAATTTCACCTGCATGGACTTGCCTGTGTATGGCCTGCTCGACTACAAACATAGTTGAGCAGCAGCGCTCCTCTGGCAACTTAATAGGAACGAATGCATTCAGGGAAAGCTATGAACTATGTCGGCCAGACAATTCCACCGTGGCAAGGTAACTTTAAAGTTGATTAGAAAAAAAATGTCGTATTATAGGCTACAGTTCTCACATAGACATGAAGCCTGTATCTGTTTAATCATTTGAGTACATTAACGCAAAACAACTTTTCAAGATGGAATGCACATTGCGCCATTTTTTTTAATTGAAGTGGCTTAGGCAGGGTAAATTATAGTAACTGTTTTAGCCTACTTTTAGTCAGCATAGTCTACACTGCTGAGATGATGGCAGCAAAGTTACGTTGACTTGCAGTGTGCGCAAAGTATAGCCTACTGCACTTGACCATAACGACGGAGGAGGGAACTTACCTGATAACAATATTGTGTTCTCCTTCAATAGTTCCCTTTGATCCGTTGGATCATGCGTTAGTTTGTTATACTGTTAAGTTTAAACTTTTAGTAAATCCGAAAGCAGTGCTCCCAAACTGCACCTCAGAAAAGCTATGGAGACGTTCAAAGGTAGGTGAAGGTACTAGGCCACTCCCTTGACTTCGTAGACCACTTCGCTTCGCCGTGTGTGTACTTCCTTATCTTGTGCACTTGCACCCAGATGTAATCAGACTGGACGTTCAGGAGAGTGCCCGAGTTAGTGCGTCTTGACTCGTGAGTAGCCTATGCATAGCAATCTATAGGAAGTTGATTTTGTATAAATAACGAATGATGATTGTCGTTATAAGACATTTACAATTTTGACTTCTATTACAAAGGGCAAACTACCCCAATTTGTGTATTTTAGCCCACCATCTGTTTAGTTTAATTAGCCCTAATTGACAAATACGCAGACAGAAATCTACTTTTCTTAGTTAATGGCCTAATCCGATTTCCGCTGTGATAGGCTATAGGCTACATGTCATGCAGACAGTCAAGATAACCAAAAGAACAGCAGACACTGTCTACGGTGAAAACAATAGACTACTACCATGATTTACTACATATTGCACACGTTCAAGAATGTCCCAGAAGTTCAACAAAATGCGTGATACGATAACATGAAAAAACAGTGAATACGGAGTGCAGGTTGAGTCTTAATCCTGTAGGCTTAAAGTTCTGCAGGCACTGTGCCTGTGTTCAGGACCAGAATTTTTCATCATTAATCATCATTCATCATTATTCATAACAGCTTTCAAAATGTGGGGCAACTGCAGGCACAAAAGCTTTCCTTGCATGAACCCTTGTTGAAAAGCATGTTAACTGAGGAAACCTGCATTATTCTTTATGTTTCCAAGATCAGATGTCTAAAAGAATGACATTTTACTCTAGAGAAGGCATTTAAACTGCCATTATGGGAAGTCTATTTCAGCATAACTTTCTTCAACATGTTACTAAAAACAACAACAAACCATTTGATGAATAGTAATCCGTTATAGCAATGTATGTATTATTGGTATGTTAACACATGTGTGAGAATATATGCCTATACAGCTATTGTTAATTATTCATAGATGAGGTGTTTTGGGAGACAGGCTGGTATTCATCATAGTCTGCAATATAGTCTTCCATTGCAGGATAACAGGCCAAAGTAAAAGTCTCAAATATCAAATCAGGAGGACTATCAAATGTGTGGTCTTTCATTAAGATGCCTAATTCACGTGGCATTTTATACTGTGAGCTCTCAGTGATCTGACAATAGGCCTAATAGAAACCATTGTGCCAACAGATAACATAGATATCGCTCCAAAAATATACCATGAGTGCACCTGGCTGCTATATAACAATAAAACCAGTAGGTGGCAGTGTGTTGTCAAAAATGCCGATCACCCCTTCTGTTTGCAATACAAGCATGAAGACAAAGCTTTTGGTCTTGCTGTGTCTGTAACAGTTAACTGACGCTATTGTCATATGAGTTCCAGCACATTTAATTCTAGAGTTCCAGTTCAGAGGAACGCACTGAGCACGTTGACCTTCGGTCATGCAGTATGCCATGTTTGCCACGAACTGCCAACCCCTCACCCATGCCATGCTGTTTAGACATGCTTGTGTCATATGTTCAAGCTATAGCCAGATGGCAACGTGGTAGCCTTTTTTTAATAGTCGAGCTGGCATCACGCAAACCCTGAGCCCGTGTAACAGCTTGGTCCTATAAGCATGACTACCCTCATTATGTTGGATTCGTTATGCCGGCCTCCCCGGTGATACTGCCGGTGCTGTTAGTGGGAGAGACGTGGCGCTCCAGGGGAGACACGGCGAGATCGGGGGAACATTAGTTATCTCAAAGATCAAGTCGTTCGTGGTGTATCACACACTACAGTGCTTGGGAAATGCAATGGGTTTTTTTGTGCATTTTGTGAATTTTTGGTGTTTCAAAGAAGGTTCCTTCTGAGATCTCTGGTGTTCTCCCTTTGGAATAGGCCTACAACAAAAGGTTGTCTTTTTTTTTTTTTTAAATGTTTACCAATATATGTGCATTTTCAAAATATTATAATAAAAACAGCATAGTCAGCATTTCATTTTCGAGACATCATTAGGTATCACAGTCCAGAGAGTGTTTTGTCAGACCTGATATACACTTTGTTTTGACTTGGGAAAATGTAACACTCAAGGTATTGCTCCTCAAGGTATTGCTCCTAAAAACATTATGATGCCCCATTTTATTAGTACCAATACTTTAAGAATGGCTTTTTACTGTAATCAGGTTTTTAATAAAAGGCTGTATTTGTTATCAATCTGTCATCTAGGCCTATTATTACTTCTATTACTAATGTGTTAGGTTTTTTGCTGTGGTATCATTTTAGTATGAGTATCAAAATACTTAGCCATGCATGGTATTGTGTAAAAGTCATAATTTTTGTATCATGGCATGGCAACAAATCTGACTTGATATAGATGTGGGTGTGCTGTTCCAGCCGGCCTATACCGGGAGCGAGGGCAACTGAAATAAACTGGTGAAAAAGAGTTTACCTCATTAAAGGTTTTACATGATTTGCAAATCATATCATTCTGTCTGTATTCACATTTTACGCAGCATCCCAACTCTTTTGGAAACAGTTGTATGCGCCAGGGCATTGAGGCAGGCATAGCAGAAGTTTCTTAGCTGAGTTTTTTCCAGACCCAGTAGCGAGTTGATCTTCTTCTCGGTCTCAGCAGGACTTCCTCTCAGGAAGAATCCTGATTGATGAGTCATCGTTGGCAGATAAAGAGCTCCATAACTATGACTATGTGCACACACTCTCTCTCTCTCTCTCTCACACACACACAGACACACACACACTGAGAGAGCCCAGCAGGATGTTCTCACTAGACTACCGTACCACGCTATGCATGAGAGAGAGCGAGAGAGAGAGAGAGAGTGTGAGAGAGAGAGAGAGAGAGAGACTTGTTTGCTCATGTGATGGTGTTTGTGCTGATATCTCACAATATGGTGTGATCTTTACCAAGTACAGTTTACATAGCAAGTTTGTGAGAGGCCCCGTTCCGTAGTTTATCTTCAGGCTTGCACCAGTATGAAGCAGGCATATAGAGTTCTCTCTCAGAGTTCTAACTGTACCTCAGATCCACAACTTGCCGATCAACAAGGTTTATAAAGACCTTAAATACTGTAGTTACAGGATGCATTTGTAGTCGGATGCAAGAATATAGTCAGGCACAGTATCATTGGACCCTATACAGCAACACTGAAGTTTATTTACTATAAAATAATGGTTTCAAATAACCCCATGCTCCATAAAGGGGCATGCAACTAGATCTACATTCTGTTGTGCACCAGAACGTTTCTGGTGGGAACGAGAAACTATCTGGTGTGCAACAGGAACTATCAAAAATACTTGACCATTTCCTCTAAGGAGCTTACAATATCTGAGGGGCACAGAATGGTCTGCCTGGAGAGCACACAAAAGTTTCTGGTGCGGACCAGAATTTGACAAACAAAAAAAAGCAAACTGCACGTGTTCCTATAAGACTCATTTTATGATATTTCTGTCACTACCACTGACTGCCCATAATACTGTAGCTATTGCATGTAACTGGTGTACAGTGCAGCATTGTGACCCTTTATGAAAAGCCATCACTTTCAAAGACTGCGCCCAAAAACATGCCACACTTTTATTTAAAATTCAATCTAAAACTCAAAACTGCCCTCCATGTCTCAGGGGCCTCTGTCCAGTTAAAGAGAAACTAAGCAGGATTGGCGATTTCATCTCCGGTTTCGGTTTCGTTTTCGTTTCGTTTTCGCTCGTTTTATGCTTGATATTTCTCTTCAGAGCTTCCCCTACAGCTTTAGCGTGTATATTTATACATATATAGGCTATATAAATTGCAAGCGTGGTTCTTCTTGTTCCTTACGCGTCTCAGACTTCCAGATGTAAACAAGGAGCGATCGCCTCCTACAGAAATTGCAAGGTTGCAATAGCGGATAGGGAGGGACACTGGTGGCGGTTGGAAATATTACTGTTTTCGATGAAACTGGTCAGTCAAGCAAATCAACGATTTCTAAGCGATTTTATGACTGAAAAAGTTGCATAGGGTCTCTTTAAGCCAGCTAGGCCCTCTGCAGCCTGATGGACCTCTGACTCCCCAGCCCCCACCCGCCTTGCCAGCCCCCCCAACCCCTTTTTGGATGGAGGCCTACAGTATTTTATATTGTATAAGTAGGAAATCTGTTCAAAGATCTAAATGAAAATAAAACATTAGATTTAAAATAGAATAATAAAAGTGTCCTGTTCAATGCTATCCCAGCCCACCATCAGTGGGCGGGAGGATTCCTTTGTGTGTATACCGTGTCCTACTGTTGAGCTTCCTTTTAATTATCGCTCCCATCTAGGAAGCTTAATCGAGGCGATTTCACACCCACCACCATAAAATTCAAAAGACGGTGCGTGGGCAGGAGCTGACGTTAGTCTCTCACCTGTAGATAACGGAGGTCTGGCTGGACGGCTCTCGGCTCGCTTCTCCATTCCGTGCTGCCGTGCACCCTGCTGCTTATCGAGGCGGCGGCTGGTTCCGTGACGTTATTTATAATGCGACTGGGGACCGCACGCGTCGTTGAGAGTGCCGGAGTCGTAATGCACAGGCCGTGTTGTAATTAAATTAAACGTCGTTACGGCGCTGATGAGGCAACACGCTTCGCCTCCTCCTCCCCCACACAGGTGTCAGAGCGGGTGGCTGCACAGGGGAGAGGACACACACACACACACACACACACACACACACACACACACACACACGATGGCACTCGCGCACACACACACACACACACACACACACAAACACACTCGCACACAAACACACACACACACACACAAACACACACACACACACACAAACACACACACGCACTCACATGCATGCATGCACGTGTGCATGCAAGGGGGGAAAAAGCTCATGCACATCAACAGTCAGACATACAATATACACACATGCACGTAGAGAGGAAAAACACATACACATACACATTCAGACACACAGGCACACATACACACACTCGCATGCACACACATGTGCATGCCAGGGGAAAAAAAACACATACATATCAACAGTCAGACACACTAACACCCACACACACACACATGCACACACACACACACACACACACACAGGAAAAGCACATACAGTACATGACAACGTTCAGACACACAGGCACACACACTGGCTCAGTGTGAGTGAGAGAGAAACATACAGTCTGATAAACTCATTCACACATTTTCATAGGACACAGAGCAATAGGATGAGTGACGAGTGAAAATTCTCTCTCTCTCTCTCTCTCTCCCTCTCTCTCTCTCTCTCTCTCTCCCTCTCTCTCCCATACCACCATTTATGAGGAATACTTGCTGACTGAACTTTGTCTTCCCTTAAGATAACTGGAGAACACTTAATCCTCTCATTTATGGAATCAATATCTACCATGTCCACAGCCCTCGGGGCTTTGATAGGCCTAAAGTGCGGTAGTATAGCTTGACCAGCAGGGGGAGTAGCATGTTACCATATACAGTAAACAGTATTTTGATGTTCAATCTTCCCTGTTACTCAAGCAACCACAAGCGGAGGACTCAACCGTACAGGAATGACAATAGGTCAGCATCCCAGATATTTTCATATCACCCTGATTATTTCATAAGGCGCTTAAGCCGTTTTAATTTAATCTCACGACAAATGTTCAAAATTGCAGCAATTACATTCTGTACCCGGAGCTATTTTAACTGGAGTGTTTATTGTGTTAATTTTTTTTTCAGTTTTTTTTTTTACTTGCTCTCTAGGACATATATCCCTTGTGTATTGTCCCCTTTCATGCATATTTACTTTTATTACATTTGTTTTCATTTGTTTAATTTCTTTCCTTTGTTTTAACCTCACTGCTGAGACAGCATTCTATATTAGAATAGAATAGAATAGAATATATACTTTTTTGATCCCGTGAGGGAAATTCAGTTCTCTGCATTTAACCCAATTTAACCGAATTAGTGAACACACAGCACACAGTGAACACACAGTGAGGTGAATCACACAACCCAGAGCAGTGAGCTGCCTGCCCAACCAGCGGCGCTCGGGGAGCAGTGAGGGGTTAGGTGCCTTGCTCAAGGGCACTTCAGCCGTGGTGGACTGGTCGGGGATCGAACCGGCAACCCTCCGGTTATAAGCCCGATGCGCTAACCAGTACACCACGGCTGCCCATATTACAGTATATCTACAGTGTATATATATACTGTATATATATAAAATAAGGTCTATGCATAGAGGTTCCACTGTTAGCACAGCGCTAGCAGTATTAGGATATAGGGAGAAAGAGGACGTGGTATAAGTGGCATAAGTCTCATATAAGTGGCAACTGCAGCCATTCAGTCACACTAGACACGAAAGGACTTGGTATTCATTCGATTGAAAGATCTCTTTGCAAGGTTCTGTACCATTCTGATTGACACAAAGCAGTCCACTCACTGTTCCAGGGATACGAGGAAGCATAACAGCAATGTGCACTTTCCCTAAATTGCACCATCACAGAGAGGAATCTCAATGCAATGACAAATGCTGGGGAAAGATGCATTATACTGATAAGGGGAGCATCACAGGAAAGGAGGGGAGAAGAGAGAGTGGTCAAGATGGAGGACTGATAATAGGCCCCAGTTATACCAGAATTCCACTACCTGTGATAATGACTACAATACATCACATTTAATTAGTGCCTTTCAGGGTACCCCAGGACGCTTTACGCACAAGATGTATTGCATAATGTAGGCTATACATTGTTTTTGGTTTGATGATGGCAATTCTTATGTAATGAGAAGGTAGAGGAGAGAGAGAACAAGAGAGAGAAGGTAGGGGGAGAGAGAGAGAGCAAGAGAGGGACAGAGAAACACTCGGGCAGCCATTAATATCCACGGTGAAAAACGAAGGAGGCATTCACCCACACACTAAACATGGCCCTGTCCGCGGGGCTTCAATGTTCTCTCATGTCCAAACGTCGCTCCGATCTCACTGGCCACTTCTACGATACGCGACTCTGCGGCCACAGCCACTGCTGACTGACCTGACCCCCCCCCCCCATCCACCCACATATTTATGGAGATCCTCCTCCGATTCCTATAGTGGCTGCACTCTGTCTTCGAGGCAGGAAAGGGGAGGAGGGGAACCAGGAGGGCCCAACAGGCCTTCGCCTGTGCAGTCGGCTGGGCCCACTCTGTCGCGTTTGGGCTAATTTGTCCTGATGGATGGCTGTCTGGAGGAATTAGGCTGTGACAGCTCTCGCAGACACGGGAGTGTGAGAGGTGAACTGTAGTAGAGGTGCAAGGGGGGGGGGGGGGGGGGGGGGTTGGGGGTACGGAGGCGGGCAGAGCGGAGGGAAGGTTTTTGTCTGAGTTGTGATGACCGAAGGCGAAAGCTTCTGCTTGCTGGGTTCCAGGGGGGATGTTTTTGAGTGGCAGATGAAGCTGTCACGGGTGTTTAAGTGATGCGTTTGACAAGCCTGTGTGTATTTGACATTGATGTGTGCGTTTCCTCTTAATGACGCCTGGTGGTACAGTAGGTCTGTAAACATGTGAAGGCATCTTTTCGTTTCAGCCATGTAGACATTCCTCAGGTGAACTGAAACAGAACATTCTTGATATTTTGATATTTAGGCTAATGCTAGATTACATATTCACACAGTGTTATGTGAGAGCTTCATTTGCAGTGTAAATCATGCCCTTTATTTTATTTAAATCTTTTTAACACACTTTGAGAATTGTGATAAAAAATTTAAAAAAGGAAAATTATTACATTGCATGCAAATGCAATGTACTGTTATCACTGTTCTTCTTCTTATTATATCTTCCGACCAAAATCAACGATCAAAGGCTCTAAAACCACTGAACCGTTTGACGTCATTCAAATACTCCTACACAGCTCTTGTAACGGAGATTTGTTCTATGTATTTTTCAAATGTGTGAACTTTATACTTTTTGAGATATTTACGATAAAAGAAATTAAAATTCCCATAGAGTTTACATTGAGACCCTTTGGCGGCAAAGATTAATTGTTACGTCAGTGCGCAGCTGTCAGTAATCAAGGATCTCTGATCTAAAGCCATGCCACCGCCGCTGCGCTGAACCAGGCTAAACGTGAATGTTACGTTATGTCTACTCATTAAGCTGTAACAGCTGCAGCTGCTGTAAACCAGGACGTTATCGTCTTGTCTCCTGTTAGGCTAGCCTACTCCTTACTTGATTTGTTTATATCGTTACAGTAGCCTAACCGGTTTGCTCTCGGTAACGTTATCAACAGCTAAAGACAATCTAACCTAACGTCAACGTAAACACTGAAGCCTGTAGGCCTATTTAGCTAACGACAACCAAACTTGGTCCAGCCCATAAAATATCCTACTGTAAGCTAACGTTACATTTGCTAGATAGGCCTACCCTACCTGTTGCTGCATCATCGTTGATTGGCGTTGTTTGAGATTGTATTCCGTATTCCAATGGTGTCTAATAGCCTATGTCCTACTTTTAACCTGCATTAGTGTAGATATGGCTATATGCTATCCTACAAGTCGTTTCACTGTAGGCTACTAAAGTGTCAGCTCTTGCAACTCGTTTGAAGTTGGCAACTTCATTTCAGTCTTTTAAATTCGAATAGGCCTAAATGAAGAGTTATTTTCCATAATAGCCTATATCCACAATTTTGATGCATTTTCATAAATCACTTTTTAAATGTGACTTTCCAAGTAATTTCAGTGGAATTGTAATTGGGTTATTGTTAGGCTATTTATCTATTCTTCTGTGTAGCCTAGTTGTCTTTTTAACTATAGGCCTAATACAATGTTTTACACAGTCAGCAACCTTTTTGCATTTACATGCAATGGTAATTCCTTCCATGGAATTACATTTTCTAGTTTCTATTACTTTTCTCAACTTAACAAATGCAAGAAGCAAAAATACAGTAAATTATAAAAATTGATTTCTGTGAACTCAACCTAACCTTTTAGTAAAAGGCAGCGCTATCAAAATATTCAGGTTAAATCATTGATATAACCCTTAAGCCTACACTCATATGTTTAGTCGTATTGTATACTATTGAGTCTTTGGCTGACTGTAGAGTACCTCACATGGCAGCCACCTACAGAGTGCTGTTCTCATTCTCCCGCCCCATTGGGCTCCAGTGTTTCTCCTTATACACCCACACTGGAGCCTCCCTCTCTTTCTCTCTCTCTCTCTCTCTCTCTCTCTCTCTCTAGCCCCAACTGGGTCTCCCAGGGCCAGGGGTAACGAGACCTCCGTCGACGGAGTTAGTCGGCACCGCAGTCTGAGTCACACCGCCGCTCCCGTTCCCGCCGCCGCTGCCGCTGCCGCAGCGAGTCGGTCTGATCCGTGGCTTGGGCCCACGCCGCTCCGAAACCGCGTCATGCCTTCTTTCAGCGATCCCCATCAATCCTCCTCTCCTTCATCCCGGAGTTCTACGGCGTTCCCGGGCAATCTTCTCTCTTTTCACCGCCGAGATTAAAGCTCTCCTCCGAGACAATAGGCCCCTGTGGAGGGGTCTCCCTGTATTAAATCTCCCATCAGCATGATAATGATAATGGTCTGTAGGTGTGTGTGTGTGTGTGTGTGTGTGTGTGTGTGTGTGTGTGTGTGTGTGTGTGTGTGTGTGTGTGTGTGTGTGCGTATGTGTGTGTGTGGATGCAGTTTCTATAAAGGACTCTACATCGCAAGGCATGATAGACTGGTGGACTTGGTGTCACAAAGCATCACAAAAGTGCAGGAGAGAACGACAAAAATAAACAAGCACCACACTGTACAAATGAACTGGTTCAGTGATGAAAACACCAACAATATCACTTTGTGTATTATTGTATTCCAAACACCCCAGATATTTTCATTATAGATGAGAATTCTAAAATTGTTGAAATAGGATGTTGTTTTGATCTACACATGGACACTTGTTTTAACTCCAAGCTGCTGAAATATCAGCCACTTGCTGAAAATATCACAAGTAGGCGTTTCAGTGCAAAGTCATCATTCTTGTGTTTGGGAGTCTTGGGCATGTGCACAAACTTGTGTTACGCGGACTGCAACTGTGTGTGTGTGTGTGTGTGTGTGTGTGTGTGTGTGTGTGTGTGTGTGTGTGTGTGTGTGTGTGTGTGTGTGTGTGTGTGTGTGTGTGTGTGTGTGTGTGTGTGTGTGTGTGTGTGTGTGTGTGTGTGTGTGTGTGTGTGTGTGTGTGTGTGTGTGTGTGTGTGTGTGTGCGTAAAGGGAGGGGGTAATGGGGGAGAGAATTGGAGCGGCTCCTTAGTGTATGTATCAGCGTAGATACCGACAACTTCATCACCACAGAATGTCTTTCTTGCATCACTCTAAGCGTGCCCAGATAGGCCGTTTCTGTAAACTGGAGTTGCAATCTGTACAGAGCTATATCACTGCAGGGCTGCAGGCATTCATAGTGGTAAGTTTTCCCTGCTGAACAGTAGAAGCTACTGTATGATGTGTGTGTGCCAGTGTTAACAGTTTTTTATTTCCTCAGCATCTTCCTCCTCCTCCTTCTCCTCCTTGTCTCCCAGCAACTCTGCAGCCTCCAATATTGTCACATTCTCGTGGTTTCAGTCTTGCTTTCTCTTTGCCACTTCCTGTCTGTAGACCTGCCTCTCTCACTCTCCTATCTCTCTCTCCACCTGTGTCCTCTCCTCTCCTCTCTCCCTAGCTCTCTCTGTCACTCTCTTCCAACTCTCTCATTTTTGTTTTTCCATCTTTCTTCCTCTCTCTCCTTTACTCTGACATTCGTCTCTACCCCCCCTTTATGTCCTCTCTCATTTTCTCTCGATCTCTTTCTCTCGATCTCTCTCTCTCTCTCTCATCCTCCCTCCCCTTCTCCCTGCTCTCTAATCTGTCTCTTTATCCCTCTCTCTCTCTCTCCGTGCCCCTCCCCCCCTCCCTCCCATCTCTGCGGTGCGGGGTAAGATCCAGGTGAGGCTGTGAATCAGCAGGTAGTATCTGGAGTGCACTCAGAGTGGCAGGGAGCCGAGCGGCAGAGCTGTCTATTCACACCACCAGCCACCTGATACACTTCTCAGCCCCCTGTCTCCTCTCTCTCTCTCCTCTCTCTCTCTCTCCCTCTCCTCTTCTGTCCGTCTCTGTGTCCACTCATCCCTGCCCTTGTCCTTTCATCTTCACCCCATCCATACTTCCGCACATTAAGTGCAAACACACACACACGCGTGCGCGCGCACGCACGCTCGCTCGCACGCACGCACGCACGCTCGCACGCTCACTCACTCACTCACTCACTGATGCTTACACAATACACACACATATGTGCTCACACAAGCACATACATACACTTATGCTGTCACATACTGTACACACATATAGTATGTGCGCACACTGTCATTCACACACATACACACACACACACACACACACACACACACACACACACATATATACACACCTACACACTATTATGCTGTCACAATACAGTACACACACACACACTCATATGCTGTCGCAAGACAAGATACATACAGTACACATACATATGCTCACACCATGCAGAAACACACACACACACACACACAAATGCCCCCTCTCAATTGCTTGCACAGCAGAGTTCTCTGACCTTTCCCCAAGCGTCTGTTGGCCGTCAGGCGTACAGTCGGGGGGTGTCCGTGCCACAAAATTGGGTCAATTCACTTCTTTGGGAGCCGCCGCCTTTTCCAGTTACACCCCATTAATGTTTCATCTGAATTGACCTCTTTAAAAATGGAGGAGGGCAATATATTGATCTGGCTGTCCGTCCAACAATAGTCTCCCTCTGTGGTTTGGCCAAATGGAGAAACTGGAGAATTTTTTTTGTTGTTGTTCAGGCTCCCACTGAAGCTGTTAAATGCAAGAGAAATGGTGACATTGATGGTGATGTCAAAGCCCTCTGAGGTGGTTTTAAAAAGGCAATTCTAAAGGTAATGGTGGTGATGATAGCTTTTTTATGTTTTATGTTTATGTTTTTTAAGTGTAGACGATGGTCACCATTGTATTGGTGATAGACATCAATGATGGTGATGATGACTGAATTATTGATTGAGATAGTGATGATGATGATGATGATGATGATAATAGCTAACTAAATAATTGATGAAGATGAAGACCCTCCTCTCCTCCTCCTCATCATGAATATGGAGTTTCAAAAGCAAATTCTTTACAATCAGTCCATACTATTCATAGGGTGTCAATGTGTCAAAGTCATAGGAAAAACAAGTGTTGTTGATAGTGATATGCGTCACATAACAGATAGCTGCTATGTCAAGTGTTTTGTGGTTAAAAGCCTCTGGTTTTAACTCCATGATAATGCAATGGAAATGAACACACTTGAACCTCCTTGTACAGATTTCCCTCTGTACTTTTGGAGTGTTTTTGTATGAGACTAATTAGCATGTTTTCCAAAACCAGCAGTTGCCCACTTACTGACAAAAAAAAAACAGGTCAATTAATTCCAAAATAGTTAATTAATTTCAGCTTTAAGTGGGGGCATACAGAAAGGGTTTTAAGGGGTGTTTTGTATGAAGTAGCATTAACTCTGCTGACATTAGCTTTTGACCTTATTATGTGTTTATGCTGTGGTCATATCAGGCACTAACACCTGCAGTAAGAGGGTTGTGACACAGCAAAGTGGTCACACTCACCTACAGGGCAGGAAAGCTATAATAACTCATCTGCTCTTCAATGGCAGATTGTACTGGACACTGGGGCAACATGAGACCACACAGATACAGTCTAGATATCTGCCAAATATACTCACCAGATACACATGATATCTGCCAAAAACTCACTGGATACACTCACCAATACACTCCTGATATCGGCCAAATACTCAACAGACGCACAACAGATAGCTGAACAACATTCGGTAATCTCACTGGCTGGATATTTTATGTGTTGTTGGTTTTAAGGTTTATTTATTGTTTTTTGGAGTGGGTGTTCTCATGACTGTGCGTTGTTCTGTGGAGTGCGTTTAACAGCTAGCTGTGCAACTAATGGCCCCTCTGGGGTCCTGCACCAAACATGTCCGAGATGAGCAGGCATGCATCAGATCTGCTTCAGATGCACTCGCGATCCCCACTAAATAGATTTGTCGAGCCAACCACCATCGATAATAACCCCCCAATTTCTAAAACCAACACACACACACACACACACACACACACTGTCAGCCACAGCCTATGGCACCTTTCAAATCACCTTAAATGTGGTCTCCGTGGGCCTCTTAACAAACTCCTTCCCCCTGGAATCGCTTCCTGCATCAGCCTTCAGACGAGTGAGTGTGGCAGAGCAGCAGTCATGTAAAATCCGCCCACCACATGGAAGATGATGGAGAACGTGGATCCCAAGCCCACGCTTTGTTCTCCTGGCAGACTCTTCTTTTCCCCGAGAAGTTGGGTTAAATGGGCTTTTTTTTTTTTTTAATGAAGGAGGAGGAGGAGGAGGAGAAGGAGGCATTTTTTTTAATGTTATTTCCACAAGAATATGTCTGTTGAGTTTAAGTGGGTGTTTTCCTCCAGTGGAGTTGCGCTTTATTTAGCAACGCTATTTAATCATGCAGTTTGTGGTAGATATCTGTTGCACCGAATGCAGGCCCTCTTAAAACATCTCTCTCTCTCTCTCTCTCTCTCTCTCACATTCAATATTTAATTCATCTTCCTTCTCCAGTTGAGACCACTTAGACCACAGTTAAGTCAGACTCTGGTTAGGATTGGGAATGTTTTCCTGTACTTTCAGATTCTTACATTCTCAAAACACAGGCAAAATACATGGACATGAAAGCAACCCATATTACAGTGGAAATCTCCCCTCATTAGGAAAGCAAAATGGAAAGAGATCATCTTCATCTAATGATAAAAAAGAAAGACCTGAAAGAATACTTCCATCAACCATTCTGATCAACTGTCAAGCTTTAAGGACATTTTGTCTCGCTCTCTCTCTCTTCAACTCAAAAATAGCTTGTCTTCTTGAAATTTCATGCTTCACACCCCAAAGGCCTCACCTACAGTGTAACCATTCAGCAAACGAGAAGCCATGCATGTAAGCTCCCCCTGTTATTTCTTTTTCTTTCTTTTTTTTCAAAAATCCACATTTATTGCCTGGCACCCACTGCTTCGTTGCCAGGGAAACCAGTTGGCATATACAGTACAGTACCCTTGCCCTTCTCTGAAAGGAGAGGGAGAAAAAGAGAGACAAAAGACAGAGAGGAAAAGAAAAGGGAAAAAGAGAGAGACTTGCACACACAGGTGGGCTGGTGACAGTAGCTCTGCTATTTCATGATGAGGGGGGAAAAAAAGATAAACTGATTATATGTTTTACTCACCCTCTTGATCGCCAGAATGACATAACCAGGTCATTAATAGGTTATGACAGGTATCATATCCTCTCGTTTGTCATGATAATAGTCCCTCTCAGAAGAGCGTTAATGATGCTCATACCGACACAGCGCTGCTGATTGTAGGTGTCAGAACAGCCTGCGCCTCTGTCACGTTCAATTCAGGTGTCCTGGCAGAACACGTCTAAATGCATCTAAGTCATCACAGTCCATGATAATGGCAACAGATAATGGTATCACTTCTCTGTTATACACGTGGGTCAGGTTATGGCATCTACTCTGACAAGTTTCTGACATGGGTATGTTAGTGTAATGACATAGGTTTCACATAAATTATTATGGAGAGAGAGAGAGAAAGATAGACAGAGAGAGAGAGTGAGAGAGTATGTACAGTAGCTAGAGGCACTATTCAGTCTGTTGTGACAAATGTACGCTATGGCTTTGTCGATGTATTGACAGAGGATTTAAATAGTATAATAAAAGGTGAGAAGGAACAATATGACATTTTTTATAACAAGATTATTTGAGAGTAATGGCAGACAATTCCAATAAAGTGTTGTTATGGACAGTAATATTGTGTGTGTGTGTGTGTGTGTGTGTGTGTGTGTGTGTGTGTGCTGAGCTTTGGAGGACTGGTCCCATTCTGCCCAGAGGCATCAGCTCCCCTGAACGCAGAGGGATCGGCATCTGCTAAATATTTAACGCCGCAATTGGATAGCGGATGTTTAGGCTCAGGCACTTTGTCAGCACAATCCTGGATGTGTGTGAAACTGTTGATCGACGTGTTATGTGCTCACACACTACCCCTGGGGGAGAAGAACTGATGATCCTCTCAGGAAGGCAACAGTGCCGCTGCAGTTGACTATTATTTTCATCGTCAATTAGTCAATTGATTAGTTGTATGATGTCAGAAAATTGGAAATGAAAATGTTGACAAGTGTTTCTCAAAGCTCAAGATTATGTGCTCAAACGCCATGCTTTGTCCACACGTCAAATACATTTCATTTCGACTTTTTGGGCTTCCCACCATGCATGAGAACAGCTGTAGGGGCTGTTTGGTGTCTACTTCAAGTCAAGTGAGAAACGTGAAGTAAAAAGACAGGTTTAGAGGTTAGAGCAGTTGAGGATACTTTCCCTCTTGGCAAAAAAAAAAAACAGTTGCACAACACAGACACAGCGGCGCTCAGCGTAAATCCTTCAGTGGTATAATTTAGCAGTGCGACAACAATACTTTAGATGCAAACGAGGCGGAGGCGTAGGCTTCTGCTGTGCTTCTTTCTTTTTTTATCGTTTTGTCAAGCTGTCGTTGAGCCCCCCACCCAGCAAAAACCCCTGTCATTCGGTGGGGAAATGAAAATAAAATGTGTCTGCTAGAGTCTGGGTTTTATCCAGTAATGAATCTCACCCCAACAACTCGCTCGGGCCTTACGTCAAGGTTTAAACCCTGATGTCTTATGCTTTCAGTCCAGCATCCAGATGCAAAGAAGGCCTCTCAAATTACCCAGAATGACTCAATGCTCTTGTTCTTTTAAGTGTGAGAAACACAGTTCAATTTTTAAACAAAAATGTGTCTTTTAATAAAAAATGTTTAAAAAAAAAACAACTTTTTTTTGCTTTCACTGCCTTTTCCCCCTTCTATCCTTTCTGCTCCCTCTATTCTTTGTCTCACTGCCGCTTTGTAGCTTTTCTACAAGTCGCTAGGGGGGTGGCTAGGCAGTCGTCGTCATTAAACTAACATCATGATGATATCCATTAAATATTCCATTCAATGCTAAGCCCGGCCGAGGTGTCTCATCAAAGCCAAAGACGACTGTGAGGCGCGCCCCCTAAGCACACAGCGTTGTTTTGTCGGCCTCATGCATAATAAACGGCCCACAGCTCCGGCTCTGGCTGCGACTCCGACCCTCCTCCGAGTCCTCCTCCCAGGTCCTCGCTCGCCCGGGCCTCAGGGACGTGCATAATTCATACGGTTTCTGACGCAGCTAAAGAAGACGTCGTTTTTTTTTTTTTTTTTTTTTTTAATTGAAGCAGCTGTGAGGGTTAAGGGGAGGCATATGGCACCAGAGTCTGTGATGCAACGGCCAAAGGGAATGAACAAACAGGTGTGCGGGGGGGACCTTGTGTGGGGTTTGAGAAGGACGGTGACCTACACAGACGTGAAAATATTAACAAAGTTATACGTCGACATGTATTTATATGTGGCCCATTTGTGATTCATTAACCTCGTACCTCGTTTGTTGACAGTATGAGTTTATGATGTCTACTGCAACAAGTGATGGTGATTATGGTTATGAACTAGACTGGGTAAACCCAGCCCGATCTGTTGGTGATTGGATTTAGCCCTGCAGCTCAGGCTGGAAACTTGCACATTCATCTCTCCTGCTTCCTGTCCACGTTTGCTGGAACCAATCACAAACTGGCTTATCCACCAGGTGCACCCAGATCGTTGGTCTGATTGGTTGTAGGACTATCCAAATGCGTACGGAGTCATCTGAACTATGCCCATTGACCATGCCTCTTGTGCAGTAGCAATACAGCACAGACCTCCCAGACTTCAATCTTTAAAGATTGAGCTTAGTCTGGTGAGAGCCAGGCTAGTTATGATACAGATACATCAGATACATCTAAAATATTCTACACATGAGTCACACAGTCCTCTTTGTTATGGAATTGATCTTGTCATAAAACATTTTTCAATTTTGTTTTAACGTAACATTTCAATAATTGGTCATATTAAAATGACAAAGATTACCAATCTGACCCATGTTGATATGTTTTCCACATGCAAGAGGTGCACTAATATCTGTGTCAAACAGAATCTGAGAAAATCAGTTCTGCAGAACTGCTTTGACAGAGATGTTGCCAGCTCATGCACACATCCTTAATAGAATTTCTATCTGACAGAGACCATTTGCCCAGTTCAACAGGTCCAGCTGTGTAATAGGGCAAAAATGAACACTCATTGTCAGATTTAGGCAAAAAAATAAATAAATATATATATATATCAGCCAAAACCTTGACATGTGGATCTATTTATTGAACCTAATCGTTTATGCTGCAGCAGCTTAGGTTCCCTCTCTCCCTCTCTTCAAAACTACCCCACCACTAGTACCTCCCTTAGTAACCCCTTCAGGCACTGTAGACTAATGAGCATGCTTCCTTCACGATGAGCTATTTGGTCTGTGGATTGTGGACGATTGGTTTTACAAGGTTGTAGTTATTACGTCCCTGAAACATTGATTAAGCCTGAGGGAGAAAGAGAGTATAACAGTGGCTTGTCTAATTGTGCGGCGCCATTAAAATTGCATCGGCTGGAAAAGACACTGGCTTAACTCCCCCTCCTCGTTAAGTTTCTATATGTAGTAGGTCCGAAAGACTGGCCGTGTGAAAGTCGTCACCAGTTTAGACTACGGATGTCCTCAGCAGGCCTGTGCCAGATCATTAAAAGTCATCAAATGTAACTAGTTTGGTGAGTCATGAGGAACGAGAAAGAGCTGTAAACGCAAAGTCCTCTTCTGCGGGGTTATCTGCGTGCCGTCAAAGTAAAGAGCAAATGGAGGCGAACAAGGACGAGCTGTGTTGACCGCTCAGCTTTTTGTGAGTCAACTCTTTTTTTTCTTTCCACTTCAACGAGCCTTACGCAAGGCATCCATCTTGAGGAGTGATGGCCTGGGGCAAGTGCTTGTTGTTTTGGGTGGGTGAACAAGATCGTAAACACCGAGCGGTTTATGTGGAAGCAGGTAAACAGAAGTGGGAGCGACTCAAAGGTGAAGGTCCCATGAATCTGCCAATGCTTAGCCACACTGGAGAACTTTAAATGGGACAAATGTTGTTCGATAAGACACAATCTGGGCACTTTTTTTTTCAGAGGAAGACCGAGTAACAAGGCATCTAAAGAAAGTGAAGATTTGTGGGTATTGGGAATTAACCAATTGAAATGGAGACCTTTCCAATCTGTAGTGGATGTTGGCTTTGCTGCCCCAGCATCTTTAAAGTCACGACTTCACATCTAGTACTCATCTCATAGACATTCCAGCCCAATGATGCTTGCAATGTTGGACCCTTTATAGAGCATTGTTTTTTGTGTGTGTGTGTGTGCGTGTGTGTGTGTGTGTGTGTGTGTGTGTGTGTGTGTGTCGAAGTTGTACAGGTGTTGTCGGTCTTCTGTAATTCTTTCCTGTAGTTTGCACTAAATTATACACTACTCACAAAAACTCTATATAGTTTATAGGGATATTCGAGTTTTGTTTCAATAAGTTGTTAGAGATGAGGAAATCACCAGTGCATGCCTCTACTTAACTTAAAGGTGACATTGAATGGAAATAATTTTTGTCTTGATTTTGATTAATTATGAGAGGTTGTGCATAACCAAAGAGCTTTTATGATCATGAGGCATGGTTGTGCCCTCCTTCATACGAAAATCTTGAACTTAAAAATAGCCACTACAAAATGGGCGAATTAGAACAAAGCTTACTTGTGATGTCAAATATCGCAAGGTTGCCAAAGAGGGTGCCATTTAGTCAAATAGACCATTTCGATACCCAGCCTAGATACGAAGGGTTCAGATGCAAAAGCCTCTAAATCCGTCTGACCACTTTTCTTTTAAATGAGCATTTTGTATCAGGCTCCTATAGGGTTTCGCCTACAAATCAATATTTCAGACCAGGAAGAGAATGGTATATTTAGTGAGGTTTGAAGCTAAATTATTGAAGTAACTTACACTATATGTGAAGAGCATTCACTCGCCATCATTATCTCATTTTTGACAAAAAGTGGATTTAGAGGCTTTTGCATCTGAACTCTTCATACAGTATAAGGTTTTAATTGGGGTCATAAAATTGCAAGTGAGTTTAATTTTTATGAATCAAAGTTGAATAAATACTATTGTAACATCAGAGAACACATACAATACTCGATTCATCCATTCTATGTCCTCTTTAAATGTCCTACTTTCATGATAATACCACTGTAGCTTAAAGTTTTTACACGTTCCATAAATTTCACCTGAAAGCCAAATATATTTCTTGTAACTTTCCATGAGTATTGTATAGATATTAAATAAATAAATAATTGATGATTGTGACAATTCTTATATACAGTAAGTGCTCATTGTCATTTACATTGACCACGGGGTTATCAAAGGCCATGGAGACAGGACCGCATTGCACTCCATCCCAAGACAACCCTTACTGGCTGAAGTTAGCAGTCACTGGAGGAAAATGCTTACAGTGTTAAAGTGAATGGCTCCAACTCTTCCTCTTACTGACCCATTTAGTAAACACTTTACAGTGGTGCCATCTTCCGCTTCCCTGCACTCGAGAGCGTGTGTGAGGAGAGAGAGAGAGAGACAGAGAGAGAGAGAGAGAGAGAGCAAAGAAAAGAGGACAAGAAAGTGAGAGAAATCATCCATACAGTCGTGCGATTTGATGGAGCAAAAAAAAGAAAGAAAGCTTTACACAAGCGTGTCTGCTGTTATGGTCCTCCATAATGACACAGCATATTTTTGGGGCTTTTTCAAGCCTTTCTGTGAGTCAGCTGAAAAAAGACAGCCATGCCCCCGGGCTTAGCAGTATCAAGCCTTATGAATGTACAGTGCAAGCACAGCAAAGAATGGGAGAGTCAGTGTGTATGTGTGTGTGTGTGTGTGTGTGTGTGTGTGTGTGTGTGTGTGTGTGGTGAACTGATTTCGTGGTAACGCAGGGAGTTGATGGCTCAAGTCAAGTCAAATGGGTCTCTTTTTGGAGACAGGGGTGAAAAGGCTGTGTCTGTGTCCACTCATCCGCAGCTTGGCCCAGTTAACAAGCCACAGCAAGTGAGAAAGGGCACTTACACCTGCACAGAGACTCACGCACATCTTTGTGCACGCACACACAGACACAGACACACACACACATACACACACACACACACACACACACACACACACACACACACACACACACACACACACACACACACACACACACACACACTCAGGCACATTCACACGCACGCACACACACGCATTCGCTCTTTTTTTGCTTTCTTGTTCTCTTTCTCCTAACTTTGAATTCCCTTCATATTTTTCATCTTTCACCTCTCCTCTGTCTTCCTCAATCTCTCGCCCTATCTTCCTGTCTCCTTTTTACTCACTCTTAATGTAGTCCACTTACTCCCAAGCATGGTTATTTTAGACACAGTGTGCAAAAGTGCTAATAAACATGTGTGTACACACACTCAAACTCACATATCTCACCCATATACCTACACAAAAGATGAAATAAAGCATTAGGTCAAGCATCATGGGTTGACGTCAGACTCAGACATCTTCCTGTCCCTATCTTCTTCACTCTTTCCGCCTCTCCTTTCCTCTCCCTTCCTTGCTCCCTCCCTCTTTCTCGAAATGATTGCACCTGACAGCTCAGCCCTCAGTGGTGGCAAATCAGGGAGCCGGTGGTGACGTCAGAGATGAACAGATCTCTTATTTTAGGCTCCTGCCCTCCATTCCTCTCACTCTCTGCCTCATTCTCTCTCTCCATCCTTCACTCCCTCTCCCTCTCCCTCTCTCTCTCTCTCTCTCTCTCTCTCTCTCTCTCTCTCTTTCTCTCACCCATCATTGCCTGTACAAAGTGACCACTTCAGCCAACGTAGCGGCAATCCAGCATCCAGCGACGCAAAAAGGATTTGTCTTTAAAACCTCTCTGGTCATCCAGTTCCATTCATTCCAAAAAGAACATCGGATGACAAGCTGAAAGCCAAATCATTGGCTTTATGGTGTTCAAAATTGCTGGTTGCGCTAAACCCTATTGCGTTGTGAAACACACACACACACACACACACACACACAGAGAGAGAGAAAGAGAGAGAGAGAGAGAGAGAGAGAGAGAGAGAGAGAGAGAGAGAGAGAGAGAGAAAACTTTGACAGTTCACAAGTTTGGTCGTGGCTATTTTAAGATCTGAGGAGCAGATGGCCCTGACCCTCCCAGGACGAGATGCCGAGGCGCACGCTGGGTTCGCCGCTTATCAAAACATCAGGGACGAGCCCTTCAGAAAAAAACTGTGTGATAGCTATGCTACAGTTATTTCTTGTAAGTGTCTGAAAATGTTTCAGGCCCTTGGGGAAGACAAACATCAGCCAACAAGACCTTCAGCTGACACAGGGCACAGCCTGGTCATCCGGCCTGCTCATCATCTATCTTTGATGTGTTTTTTTTTTAAAAACAGAATGAATTCAACTTTTACACCTTTACACACAAACAGCAAAGTTAAACTAGTTATCTTAACTACTGATTGTACACTACACAGCATATATTTACTGCGTTTAATGGACATTCAATGTACAGTATACTGTATCACACTGGATGTCCATTCATTGAAATTCATTAATGATCAACAAAATATATGGCAAAAAGAGCAGCAACAAAGTCTCTTTAAAGAGACCCTATGCAACTTTTTCATAGTCATAAAATCGCTTAGAAATCGTTGTTTTGCTTGACTGACCAGTTTTATCGAAAACAGTCACATTTCCTCCCGCCCCTAGTGTCCCTCTCCGCTATTACAACCTTGCAACTTTCTGATAAACGATCGTTTGCTGTTTACATCTGGAAGTCAGAGACGCGAAAGGAACAAGAAGAACCACGCTTGCAATTTATATATTTATATATAGCCTATGTATGTATAAATATACACGCTAAAGCTGTCGGGGAAGCTCTGCAGAGAAATATGCAAGCATAAAACGAGCGAAAACGAAAAACGAAACCGAAACCAGAGATGAAATCGCCAATCCTGCATTATTCCTCTTTAAGGTTATTCCCCTTTTTGGAGACCTTCACTTTAGCGATTCTTTACCTCCCTTGTCAGATTACATAATTGCCACTGAAACAAGACATTTCAGGTATTCAAGTAAACCTCACATTTTCTTCATCACCAAGAACGATGCCTTGGTTTTGAATCAATTATTAATGTAATATATTATGCAAAACACATTGAATTACCCCTTTGTATGAAATGCTTTACAAAGAAACTTGACTGGACATAGATATACTGTATAACCAGAAGTTTGAGCTGTATCCAGCTAGAAGAGGGCCAGATGTCTTTCAGAGATGCCTTCTTTCCATATTTGTATCAAAGACTGTTTGAGTTTGATTTGATCAGATCTCATCTCATCTAGAAGAGGCACAGCAGGATCACCGCACGGTTTCGCTCACAATGACGAACGATACTGTGGCTGGCGAATTGTTGTAATTCGCTTGAAAACTACTTAGGACAGTTGTCCAGACTTTGGCCTCGGTTATGACATCAGTGTTGGGTTGGAGTTTAGCTTTCATTAAAATGATGACCGTTGTCCTGCCATTAAGTGTCTTGGGAGAGAGAGACAAAGGACAGGTCAGTCAGAGGGTGTCTCTGGGGTGGGGGCGGGGTTAAGAGAGCATACTGTATGTGGAGAGAGAGAGAGAGAGAGAGAAAGAGAGAGATACATTTGAAAAGATGATTTGAAAGAGATGGAGACAGGGCAAGAGAGAGAGAGAGAGAGAGAGAAAGAGAGAGAAACCTAAAGGGAGAAATGTGGAGAAAATGAGATGGATGTACAGTGAGAAAGAAAGCTGGAGAAATTGACATGAGAGAGAGAGAGGAGAGAGAGAGAGAGAGAGAGAGAGAGAGAGAGCGAGCGAGCAGGTGTTTTGATTTCTCCTGTCAGGGGAGATCAAGGGCAGAGATTTCCTTTGGATGGGGTCCCTCATTACATCAACACTGTCCATCCCGAGCGCCCTTCCAAATGAAGTGCCCATGTGTGAAGGCAGCCTTTAAAGCAGGCTGGAGCTAAAAATATCGGCCAGTTCTGACCTCAGTGGACGAATAAGACAAGCAGTCAAAAGAACAGACCACTGGAAAATGATGGGTTAACCGGAGAGATTTGCAGAAAGAAAAAGGCCACAGAACATAATTAGAATTAGAACTATTCCAACAAAAGAGCTGTGAACGGTACAAAATAGAGCATCCATGTAGACTCAGATACGTGGTGTAAACAACTGCCATCATAACTATCAACAGTTGTCATGCTGACCTACTTGGAATGGCATAATGATCACACATGCTCGGAACACGAGTGCACCAAAGTCATTATCATCACTGTATACCTCCTGTTTGTCTGCCTCCATTGCTACAACTTTAATCAAACTGATAAAAAGCCAGTGTGAAGTATTGCACAGTTTGCTAATTAGACAACTTGAAGATTATATTTTCATCAATTAAACCAAAAAAGGTTGAGTGTCTCCACTGACCGTGCAAAGAACTTCAGTGACTTCTGAATGTTTTGAAAAGACACTGTTCGTACTTCTAAATGTCAAAGCGTGCACTTTGAATGAACGTGTACCAAGATGTCTCTCTCTCTCTCTCTCTCTCTCTCTCTCTCTCTCTCTCTGCATTACATGAAATATACATGAATCGAATGCATAGGATTACATGAATTGTGCCTTTGGAGAATTCCAAAGGGAGGAAATTATCGCCTCCGTCATTTTTTCGAGACGAGTGTCTCGGTTAATGTGGAGTCTTCCACTGTAACTAATTCTCTTCAGTAAACACCCAACTGCACATTTATACACATTACAGCTTCAAGGCTCCTGAAACAGATTCCGGCATAATGAATCAATTGCTTGTGGGTTGAGGAAAAAAAGCAAACAAAATGCAGGGTTATAATGAGCATGAATGCATTAATATTTCATCATCATTAGACAATGATGTGACAAACACCAATGTCATTATAGATGAAACTATCTCTTAATGCCAACATTCACAGTGTACATATTGGATACATCGTTTGGTGCATGAATATTTCACTGTGACTAAAACTGGGCTTGTTTACATTTCTGTCATACATTTCTTCCCATAGCAAACAGATGGCCATGTCTCACATAGGTATTTCAACCTGACTGAGACGATTTGTACCAGACAATCCCACCAGAAGAGAAGCATCAGGGGATATAAATTGGGAGGGCATTGGAAAGGACTCTTGCTACTCAAGCTACTTGCCAAGAATCTCTCTAGTTCTAGTGCAAACTGTTGGCAGAGGCAGAGGGGAGAAGTTGAGGAAGGCGGCAACTCTTTGCGCTGGGTGTGCCTTTGAGGTGGCAGATATCCAGAATTATTCGGCACTGACACATAGCAGAAATGAATCTGTAACCTCTGTGATCTTAAAATAGGTTGTAATTATAATAATACTCATGATGATAATGATTTGTTTTTCTTTTAAATAATCTTATGAAACACTCACGTCTGTAAGTGCAATGGTTTCTTAGTTTCTCAGTCTCTTGCAGTCAAGTTCACTTGAAGTTAACCAGTGGGGAGTCATCCTCGGATCACGTGATGTCTTGCTCTATTAAGTCAAGTCAAGTCAAGTTTATTTCATCCATACAAATAGAAATGATAGGGCTTACTACCCCCTTCTTGCCCACGATAATGAAAGTACAGTACATTACAATAAAGACACACACACACACACACACACACACACACACACACACACACACACACACACATATATATGCAGTATGGAAGACACTCAGGTGCCATCCCTCCAAACCATTAGCACATACCAGTGTTGCACCTCTGAACAAATTGTGAGACAATAGATAACCGAACCTCTGTTTGAGGAGGATACACCTTACTGTAGAGAAGTGGTTAACGATAACACACCCAATTGGATAATCAAAACTCTATATAATCCAAATTAAAAATATTTTTGTTCCACATTTAAATTCATGTAGCTATGTATTACCTCTGACTTCTGAACTTGCATAAGCAACCTTCTGGTCGGGCAAGGCTAGGCATTGGTAATTCATCCCCAGACCCCGATAGTTGAATAAAACAAAGTGTTTGTGCGGGTATGAGTTCGGGTAGGGGGGGGCCTGGCTTGTCTTAGACACAGGCAAGGGGGCCTTCAAGGGAAAATTGTGATACTGTGTAGGGTCTGTGATTATATTGAAACATCCTGCCATTGTTTGTTCTTAGTGGTATAGTCAATGTTTTCTGTTGTTCTGTCAGCCAAAAGAAAATGAATTGGGTTTCTATGTAACCTTCACAGTAACCGGTACATCAGTACAATCAGTACAGACTGTGTGATTTAAAGTTAGTCACAGTATTCTAAAAACCAATACATCCAAAGACAATCTTTGAAATAATGGCAGCCTCATGTCATATCAAACCATGAATAACAGAATAAACTGTGCCACTATTTTTGGCACAAAACTTTGCCTGACTCTTAAGCCTTCTTTTTGGGAGAAGTGTTTGATTTCAGCACTGATAATGGTATATTTGTATATGCATCGTGGACAAGATGATTGGACTTGAATTCTGACCTGCGACTGGCAATCTGACACAAGAGTAGTTGGCAAGCCTGTACACAGATCTCACCATCTTTAGAGCAAATGGGACATTTAAGCACACAGCCTTTACAGTAACAGGAACAGATGGTATAAAATGTAGATTTCACTGGCAGAAGATAATGGCAATTTGAAATGTTAAACCCTGGAGAATTCATGCAATAGCTACAGTACATTATGTATATCAAAACAATGGTGCAAATGATAATAAATGCTGTGAAAAAGTATTCAAATGATAAAGAGAAAGACAGCCTTACAAAACTGCATGTGGGAAACCCATTGGGAGTTCAGACAGCCTCACCACAGGCTCTCTTCTCACTAACATGAAACTCTTTACCGTAAAGTCCCAGCAAAGAGTTTTGCACCCACCTGCTGTTTGAATCTGCAGACTTTCGTCAACATGCTCAATAAGAATGCACCAAAATTGTTTAGTTCAGAGGATACAGTAGATGGATTGGAACAGAGTGCGAAACTGCTGTAAATGTGAATATCAAAAGGTATGCTTAAAAAGCTTGCTAACACCAGCAACACACGGCATGGACGAAAAGCATACTAGTAGGCTATGCTAACTGGTGCATAATGTCACACTTTGAGAGCCTCATTTTTGCAGGACGGTCTATCCTTGAACCACTAAAGCATGACAGATAATATCAGGTAGATCTAGTCACTACAACGTGTAAGTTATAAA
>NC_085005.1:19126206-19143706 GCF_963854185.1 Sardina pilchardus
CCCTACAAACCCCATGCCATCAGCTTCATCACCTGTCTGTATGTCTGTCTGTCTGTCTGTCTGTCTGTCTTCTCTATAGTGATGTAAAGGGTAAAAAATACAAAAGTATATTCCCCTTTATATATACAGTACGTGTTCTGTCTATGTCCGGCACTTCAATGAGTTTGAATTGGACTGTAATTAAGATAGACTGAGAAGTTAGATGGTAATGTTATTAGGAGAAAAAAACACGATTTATCTGACTCCATAAGATGAATATTGTACCTCTAATAAATTACCAAATAACTAGTCTTTTAGCTATGGCACAGTATGGCGTGGCACACTAGACTTTAGAGAAATATGCAAACTGGCAGGAAAAGTGACCATTTATTAGGCATTGAGCCTTTGAATGTAAAGGTAAAGTAATCAGTTACCCCCGACTCAGCAGGACTTCTTTACCTGAGAGTGGGTGTGGTGTCTAAAACTTTATAGTGCAGTTCTTAGTCTACAACTATGTACAAATACATTAGATTGCAATGAAACCATGATCAGGCTGTTGCCCACATTACTAGTATTCATTTAAGACCAAACATGAATGTATTACATTCACAACATAAATTTTACAAGTAATTCAGAATTTGGCTTTCGCTGAGGAGGTGGTGACGGCCGCTTGATGGGGTGCCGGCCACAGCCAGCTAAAATAATAGCGAGCTATCAAAAGCTCACATACTGTATATTAGCACCAAAAGGCATACCGGCCTTGTCTGCCTCAATGGAATGTAAAAAGCTGGCCTTACAGTGAAAACACCTGGGTGTGCTTCTGCCTGTCTTTGAGAACTCTCTTGAAGCTGTGTAGACAATAACTTGAGGGAACCGACAGGAACACTGATTCTAGGGCGGCTCTGCTGAGGCTCGGAACCAGAATCTGTCGAGAGAATTGGTGAAGAACACCCAGAACCCGTAGCCCTCAGTGGCAGAACTTACGGGAGGAATCACAGGGGCACAGGTGCCTTGAATGCTTCATTCAATATGAACAAGGTGCATAAATGACTTTTTTTGATGTAGGATTCTGATGAAAAATGTAATAATATATTGAAGCGTTATAGTCACTCATTTCTGCACTTGGTTCCCATTCCCATTATGCTAAGCTATCCAAACGTCTGTGCGTTTGCTCCGGTGATCCCTCTGTTCCTACTAAATGAGCGCTCCTCTCCCGTGAAGTTCCGGCTCGTTGTCAGAAGCACGGTGGAGTCGGCCATTAATAGCTTGACTCATTTGCTTTACAGTAACATTGTGTCCCTGCTCTGTCAGACTACTGCTTGTGGGTGATACCAAACGTTCTCTGTTCTTGTTTTAGTGTGTGTGTGTGTGTGTGTGTGTGTGTGTGAGAGAGAGAGAAGGGAGGTGGTGGTGGTGGTGGTGGTGGTGGGGGGGAGGGGGGGGGGGGCAGCTAGGTTTATCATTTAAAGCCATCACAGGATTGGGGTGTGCGTATTGTGGGAGTCTTACTTTTATGTAAAGCACGTTGCCCTGGTATGAAATGTGCTATATAAATAAATGTTGCCTTGCCTTGCCTAGTTGCCTTACTGGTGAGTTATGACCTGCAGTGTAAA
Organism: Sardina pilchardus; assembly: GCF_963854185.1. Taxonomy (NCBI): domain Eukaryota; kingdom Metazoa; phylum Chordata; class Actinopteri; order Clupeiformes; family Clupeidae; genus Sardina; species Sardina pilchardus. Next base: position 19,127,799 of record NC_085005.1, read on the forward strand.
GTAATGGATTATGATAGATAGAGAAGCAATACGAGACAGAGAGGAAAAAATGTATATGTAGAGGTACATAGAGAAGAAAGAAGGAGAACAAGAGGGAGGAAAAGAAAGCAAAAAGAAAGGGAGACAGAGAGGGAGAGAGATAGAGATGAAATTGAGAGTTAGTTCTGGTGTAAGTGCCACCTATGATCGGGGCAAAACTCCAGGCAGTCATTATATGTGTCCACTGAGCTGTGCAACCGCAGGCACTGACTGGCCAGTCAGGACAGAGAGCCTCGCAGGGACAGCGGACAGTGGACGAGGCGAGCGAGCGAGCGAGCGAGCGGCCGCGCGGAATTAGAGTCTAAGCGGCTCGATGTCCTCCTCCCATCTTCTCGAAGAGGGTCAGAGAGGCTGGCCCCTGTATCCAGAGCCAGGGATAAAAACCCAGGGGGAGAATCACTTTGATTTCCCTCAGGGCTGTCACAGTCCAGTGCAGACGGTTCGAGCTGCCAGAATCGCAATACTATTAACCACCCAAACGGCTACGGTGAATAACTTAAAGTAACGGCCATGATGATATCATGTAAATGTGAGATTTTCTGTTTTGTGTTTTGCACAGCGGAGGTTTCATTTATTAATAAGTCACCAATCAAAAAAGCTAACACTGCATATTCAGAAGGTGCCTCCTAGCTTAAATCATGAATAGTCACAGGCACTGTGAGAACAGGCGACTAAGCGTGTTGGACCTGTGGACTGTAGATGCATATGGTGTCGTTACGTAACATTAATGGGCCTGAGGATGCAAGATGTCTGAGAGAATATGCGTCTTTTACATAAATATATATGTGACACGTCAACGCATATCAAACGTTACAAAAATAAGCACACTTGCTCTAATCACACTTGGCTTCTGATACGGTGATTACTGTGCACATACCGTAATTTCCCAACTATTAGCCGCGGCTTATACATTGATTTTGCTAAATTTCTTCAGCTATGAAGTTAATACACAGGGACAGTTAATATGGCATTATAATATGGCTTTTGTTTCTTTTAACTTTCAATAAAACACTGTCCTGTGGCTTAAACACAATGCAGCTAATAAACAGGAAATGACTGTATTAAGGTTATGAGCAGGTGAACAACTATATGGAGTGTTCACAGTGGGAAAAGTGAGGCTGGAGAGAAATGTATGAAGCGTGTGATGGTCCAATTAAATTAGAGAGGGGCACTGGCCAAGCTGTCCTGGTGAACAGGCAGATGGTTTACTCTGCTTGGCACAAGAGGAATTCTGTCTATCCAAATGGCATTTAGCAGTCAGACACAAAGAAAGAGAGAAATGGAAACTTAAATCCTATTCACATACTGTATTCTGTGACTAGCCACAAGTGACCATGAAATGAGATTACAGGCAAAATCGCCACTGGTGATGCAAAACGTTGCATGAATAAATTCAAACTGTTGAGGCGACTAGTCACAGGCAATGAGCGTATCGTTGCATGTGTGAATAAGGCTTTGTACATTAACAGACAGAGAGCGACTGGAGTACTTATATTAATGTCCTTTTGAAAGACAAGCGCTTAGTTTGTTTGCAAGGCAATACCCTTGTTTTGTTTTCTGCAAGTGAACACAGTTAATCCTACCTTTATCCTTTTTTCCATGAAAGCCAAGTTTAAAGCTTGTGTCTTGTAAGTATTTACCAGCTGTTGGAAATGATATCAGGGAACCTTAAAAACATGAACCAAGTTAAGTAAGGTGATCTCAGCAGGGTTTCTACCTGTAGGAAGTCAAACTTGAAATGTCCCTCCTGGGTCTATGATGTAGATTTTTCCACCATCTGCTTTAATACTGACAGCTACTACCACCAAAGACCTGCAGACAACGTGGAAATGATCACAGCCATCTTGCAGAATGCTAGTTAATTAGCACATCTCCACAGGAAGAAGGGATGGCTATATTTAAATGCTGCGCAGAGCATATCAGGCTAATCCGTGCTGACGTCTACGGTCTCCTTTCCTTTACATGTACCTGTTCTAGCACTGCATGTGCAATTAATGTGCACTTTCAGACTGTACACAGTACACAGATCCATGGAAACACTGAGATGCTATCAGTGCTTTTGACGATTTATCATCTAACCTCTGCACTGCACCATGTGATTGGGATTTCATTATAGTAATGTGCCAGTCCTCCTCTCCCATGAGTACAGTATGGCAGTATGGCTGAAAGGGGACATGTCATAGGGTGGAAGATTTTGATCTGGTCCCAGTCACCAACCCCCCCACTGACCCCCCCTCCACACACACTCGCTCCACACACACTCGCTCCATACTTGGCCCTGAGTCAAAGCCCAGCGGGTCAGCGACACTGTCACAGTTGCCAAGGAAACTGTAAAGTTCTGAGGTTCTGGCGGGTCCCAGATGACAAAAAAAAAGAGATGAGAGATTGGAGGTCTGTGAGTGACTTGCTTTCAAGTCAGCAATACCCCCAAACAGACATATCCATGAATTGATTAAGTGAGTATTCAGAACTGGTTAACTAAAAGGTACACTCTAAACAGGGGGTGTCAAACTCACATCAGGAAGTGGGTCAGATTTTTTTAACGAGACCTTGTGGGGGTCGTCATTACCATGATCATTATCATTTTTCTGCGTGGGTATCAGAGTGCGGTTTAATGGTATACCCCTGTACTATACCCACTTATAAGCAAACAAGTACAATTCAAGCACAGTACTGCTGTCCTATAGCCTACTTCTTTTTCTACTTCTTGAAATACCTGACTACCATTTGTTTGGCCTCTTTCTTCCTGGGGATGGTTGGTAGTGCTAGGTTTAATGCATTTATGATATCATAGAGATACTGCTTATTACACACCGTTGAAGACAACAGGGTTTTTATTATTATTATTATTATTATTATTATTATTATTATTATTATTATTTTCCCTTCCTACCCAAAACATCTGCCATATGAAACCTGTTAGTGAACCTGATCTGGCCCCCAGGCCTTGTATTTGACACCCCTGCTTTACAAATGCTTGGTTGCTGGGGTGAGTTTGACCCTATTTTGGGTTGTTTGAACTCAGTCTGAGTTGATTTTAACAGCCCAGCTGCTGAGTTATAGAGTTAGGACTGTGCCCCTTCCCAGCCTATACCAAATCTACCCAGCTGCTGTCATTTTGAGAGAGTTGTTTCATTATTTGCAAGTTCATTTCATTCTTCCAGCTGAAGATGCTGAAAACAGACTATATATTGGAGTGATATTAAGGTTTATATACTTTTCCTTTTTTCTATCCAACACAGCAGTGTCCTCATTAATTGTTAAATAAGGCTCTGAACTGTGTTTGATATATTAATCATTAGAATTATTAATCACATCTACATAAGGAGTGGCCATGCCATGTTTCTACGGTAGCCCGGGAAGAACAACACTCACATTTTTATCTTGATGTAGCAGCATGTCATGGCATCAGTACTGGCTGGTGCTAGGGGTCCATTTGTGTTGTAAATTAGTCATAGTCGTATGGAAGCAAAACCACAAAGCAAAACAAAGTTGGGACGGAGATGGCAGAAAAACAATAAACATATAGACTAATTGGGTATACATTTTAAAGTGATGTCAAAGTCGCCTGTTTTCTCATGGACATGTAATTTATCTTACCAGTCTAAATGCAGAGTCTTTTTTAATATAGCAACAGCTTACACCAAGAGGGAAGGGTCTGGAGGGCTGAAGATGCTCTTTGCCAAAAATACCACAAGGCCTTCATCAGGGCAAAAGATCTAGCTTTAGCAAACCATGGGCAAACCAACACAGCTTTTTCTCAGTTTCAGTGTTGAAAAATGCAAGTGATTGCTACCAGGATTGTGTGGGTTTTTTTTTTATGGGTCCAAACTAAAATTGATCTTTGTTGGACCCAAAAGAACTGCTTAACCCCTCTCCCCTTTGGTACATTTGGATGGATACTTTGAAAACTTGCAAGCATAATTTAGGACTGAAATCAATTTGCTAAGTTTCTAGCAGAGATTCATATCAGATGTACCTTGAGTAAACAAATAGTAATTTAAAACAACATCTTACTCAGTGCAGTTCAAATTGTGTAATGTTTTGAAAAGATATGAGACACACATTATAAAGAAACATAATACCATTGTATTAGCACAATTATGTGTTTATTTATTTATAACTCTGGTGTAATATATATATATTTATATATTCATATATTAAGAAAGTTTTTTTCTCTTTTAATTCATGCCAGTGTGGTAAAAATAAACACTTTACCCCAGAAAGATCATAACAATTTCCACCCCCGATAAAAATGAAGTCTCGCGTACAGTGAAAAGCTGAGATGGTCGCTGCATCCAAGAGGGAAAGTGAGGAGTCTGGCCAGAGAATGCCCTGATTGTCCAGTGCCTTTTCCCTCCTGTGTGTGTGTGTGTGTGTGTGTGTGTGAGAGAGAGAGAGAGAGAGAGAGAGAGAGAGAGAGAGAGAGAGTGGGTTTCTGAATATTTTTTATAGTGTGTTGTTGTCTGCATGTGTACTGTAAATGTGAATGAGTATATGAGTAAGTGTGAGTGTGTGTACTGTACTGTACTGTGTGTGTGTGTGTGTGTGTGTGTGTGTCTTCATTAGCATATATGAGTATCAGTACGTGTGCATTTAAGTCTGTGTGCACAAAAGTCGCAGCAACAAACTGCTGTGTTGGCAGGCAAACATCATTCTCATTGGCTTTTAGTTACAGGTGTACAGTTCAAAAATGCAGCATGCAGTAAAAGGCCCATAGAGGGCCACCAGAGACTGGTGGCTGTGCATCCCCCCCCCCCCCAACCAACCAACCACAACCCCCACCCTCATTGCCGCTCAGCCCACCCCAACCCCCCCACCCATTACTTTGTAAAACGCTGTGACTTTGTAAAAATCTCCAAAAATAAACCCATAAACAAAAACGAACAAATAAATAAACAGAGAACCAGAACAAAAATATATATTTATAAGTGGTCTGTGCCCTTTGAACACATGCTTAAAGGAACACTTCACCGTTTTTTCATATTACACTATGTCATTCCCTTAACTAAAGACGAGTTGATACATACCTCTCATGTTTCAATGCGTGCACTCACAGACTTATCCCTCTTACCTGCTTAGAAATGCACCACGTTTTATTTTGTCTCACCATACTTGGTTGTGTGACTACTCATGTAACTGTATTTTAATAGGGAAAACATGGAGGTGTTTGGACGCTTCTAACTTCATCTCTGTTTGGATCCTAATGAATGAACTGGGCTAGCTAAGTGCTATCAAAGTTGCGCTGCGCCAGAGCCAGTGAGTGTACGCATTGAAACGTGCGAGGTATGTATCAACTCGTCTATTCGAAGGGAATCGCATGGTTTAAAATGAAAAAAACGGCGAGGTGTTCCTTTAAGTACAGTAGGAACCCCAGCAGGGTCCAAACAAGAAATCAGTTTTAACGTTACCCCTGGGTTTTAACGGTTTCTTCGTAACATACGATGTATCGTCTAGCATTTAGCTAACTTCAGCAGACTCCTTGAGGATATGAAGATCATCAGTAGTATAGATATTAGAAAGCTTGATACGGCATTGTCCGTCAAGTTCTATTGGGTGCCATATGTAAATATGGCCGCCATATTGCTGGAGGTAACACCTTTACTGTCTATGGGCAAGTCTTGCAATCAAAGACACCTGTCTGATTTCCAACCAGAGACATCTCCATTGCCCTCCAGTGATTGCTGCCTCCACCAAGATGGCGGTGCTATTTATGTACGTTCTGGAGCCCAATGCGCTATCTAGCTTTCTACTATCAAAGTTCAGTAGCTTGTTACCTGGAAAGTGTGGGGCTAAATCATGTTCATTAAACAATAAAAACATCTGTAAAATTCAAGTTATTCTTAATTAATGTCTGCTCATGCAAAGGGTCTTGTTTGAAACAAACAAAAGTATTCATCAAGGGGAAAATAGAAGCAGCCTCTGTTCTATGTCTGTAGATGAGTGAAGGACAGTAGCTTAACATCACCATTTGCTCAGCTGATCTCTAATGGGCTTCCTTTGCAGCAGCAGCACTGAGAATGGATTTTGTGCGCTGGCTCTGATCTCTGTCTCTATCTCTATCTCCGTCAGCTCAGAAAATGAGGCCTTCTCACAAGGTATTACCACATCAGTAGGCTACAGAGTAAAATATATTCTTGACATAGCATGATACAAAAAAAAGACAAACAAGACTTATGACCTTATGACCTTAAGCGCTATCCCTAAATGATTAGAGGTTGTGTATACAGGGGGTATTTTTTTTCTAGACTAAAGTGACCTTTAAAAAGTCATTTGCAACATGTTGTATATTCACCTGCAGAAACCAGAAAATTATTGCTTCTTATATTCAAGAAAGGTAAGTGTTGGTTTCATTGTTGATTAAGGGGCCGGGTATATTGATATAACATCGGTCTGTTCTAAAAGACAGAATGAAATGAGCTTCACTGTATGAGTGAATATGAGAGAAATAGATTTTTGAGGAACCAGTAGTCATTCTTCATCAAACTCTTTTCCATCTTTTACCTTTAGAATACATTGTGAGGAAAAGAAGACATTTTTTTAGCCTATAGCTCTTGTATAGAGCTGTGAATTTAGCTGCAAAGATATGAATGGTTTGGTCAGTCCAGTTTCAGGTGCTAATATGAAAACCTATATATGGAGCCATTCACTACTGATGTAAATCATGACATTTGAGCTCCTACCCAGATCAGCACAGAAAAGCTTTCTGAGGTATGCCTTCGAATAAAATGGCAGGATTAAGATAAACGAGTTGACCGGATAAGACAAGGATTAGGAAGTCTAGGCTCATAAGGCTTCATCTCAATACTACCAGAGGAAAACGTGACTAATTCGGATACTCTGTGGACATGCATTGAAATAACGTCTGGCTGTACCAATGACAAGGCCTCTGACATAGTAATCAGCTGAGAAAACTGGACCATTTTCTCAAGGTGAGCATAACACCTGTTTGCGTTCAGATTGTATGGTGCTATGTGCTAGCTTTTACGTGTCACCACCCCAAACGCTGAAACGTTACATTTTTGATGAGAGGACGGTGAGCTAACTCATTTGCGATGCTTCTTTGTAAACTGTGTGATTTTCTGCAAACCCAATGTGATATGCGCTGTCAAGAACTGGACTCTCGTTTGCTACCATTCCTGGATGTGCAGAAATAAACTCACCGTCAGCACCAGTATGCAGCTACAAAAGGGCAAAATGACATCGCTATCGCTTACTAAAAAACACGCTATATGCTAATGCTATCATGCACAAAAAAGGGGGGGGGGGTTGTGAATGCTATGGTCTCTGAGCCTGCCATGCATTTTTGCAGCTGGAGGATGTTCTTCTGCACATGCCACATATACGGGTAGGCTGTGTGAACGTTGTGTGAACGATGTGTGGGCACCTCCCAGCATTCCCTGGGCCGTTGGGCAGAGGTTACCTGCCATACTGTATTTGGTGAGATGCTACGGGACAAGCTACTAAAAACCTCTACCATGCCTGTACATAGAAATGATCTGTCCAGCATGCAGTTTTGACATATTAGTATTTCCCTAAACTATGTGTAAAGAACCCCTAAAATGACTTATGGCGCTTCCTCTGTACAAACAAAACCTGATATCAAAGAATAACATTGAAAGGAGTCAGGTTAAGCCATTAGAGCTTAACCCGTCAACAAATACAAATGTCAAAATAGTGAACAGCTTTCTTGTTTAAGTATCTGGTGGCCTGAGTGAATTAAATATACTCAAAGACGGATAGTCCCCCATCTTTTCCTCCTTGAGGTCTTCAAGGACATCTTGCATGACGTGTGTGTGACTACGGGATTAAATCAGTCATTAGGTTGACAGATTATCTACCCTAATGGTCAGTAAGTCACCTAGGTGCTTTTGCACGAGCTATTGCCCCGTGCCCCAACTCTACCATGCACTCCAAGTTTTACCTTAGAGCTATTGGTCTGGCCAACAACTTACACCTACAGTCAAAGATCCTGAAAAAAGGTAAGCTTTTGTCAAGCTCATTCGGAGATGTCATATACTATTCATTGAGTCAGTGTGTATAATAAAAAATAAACAACAACAACAACAAAAAAACAATTCGCCATCTCCTGAACTTATCTCAGCATGCAGTCCACTGCAGAAATGTACAGCACAAGCAATCACTTATAAATATTCCCCCATCAGAATTCTTTGGCAGGCCAGAATCCAGCTGGACATGCAAGTGTGTTATGTACAGTAATCAAGTAAACCCCCTTTCACGGACTGTTCTGTGCTCTCTTCTGTCTTGGACACGAGGGGGGGGGGGCGGGGGGGACGACGCGTCCAGAGACCGCAGACCCCAAGAGGCAGCAGGAGTAGTGTCCTGATAAGAGGGGAAAACACACCTCCTCATTTGTTTGTTTGTTTGTTTGTTTGTTTGTATTTTTCTCTCCAGAATTTGGATTCCAAAAAGCGTTTCCCCGCGAGCGGAAGGGTTCCACTTCAGAACGGGCCGTCGTCCCTCTCGCTTTCCGACGGCGTGACGGGCCGCGAGACGGTGAAGATGTCCTGGCATTTGGTTTTGGACTTGGGCGTGGACGTCTGCGAGGGCAGCGAGGGCCTCCGCCTGCCGCCGCCGCCGCCGCCGCCACCATCCGACGAGGACAGCAGCCGCAGGATCTCCCCGACCTGGGCCTCCAGGGCGGCCATGCGTCCGCTCAGCGTCTGGATGTCCCCCTTCAGCTCGCACTTGGCCTCCAGCAGCGAGGTCTGGAGCAGGGCCTGCTCCGTGCCGGACGGGAAGGGGTGGAGGTGGTGGTGGAGGAGGGGGGGCTGCTGCTGGTGGTGGCCCCCGGCCCGCACCACGGCCGCGAGTAGGCTGGCGGGGCCCCCGGAGCCCGGGCTGGGCTGGTCGTAGGGGCAGGGGCTGCGCTGCTCCATGGGGCTGCGCTCGTACGGGCTGCGCGCGTCGCCGGCGCGGTCGATCCGCAGGTCGCTCTTGGTGATGCCGCTGTCGCACGAGTCCGTCTTGTGCAGGGCGCTCTTCTCCTCGCCCTCGCTGCCCCCTCCGCCGCTGCTGCTGCCGCCGCTCCCGTTGCCGTTGCCTCCGTCACCTCCACCCTCACCACCGCCACCACCTGCCCCTCCACCCTCGGCCTCCTGGCTCTTGCTGTCCTCGGAGAGCAGCTCCAGAGACTGGGTCGCCTCCCCCCACTCCTCCTCCTTCCGTTGAAGTGTGGGCGTCGGCGGGTGCAGCAGCTGTGATGGCACCCTGTCCGGTTTGGGCGGAGGAGGAGCGGGTATGGCCGCCGTCGTCGACGACGACGACGCGCCCTCGGCAGCTCCCGGCTCGTCCGCGCCCACGGCGCTCTTAAACCGCATCCACCCGCGACCTCCGACCCTGGGCCGCACGGGGCTGGTGACCTTCAGGCAGTTCTTGTCGGCCAGCAGGCCCAGGCTGGGTTTGAGTTCCAGGGCCTCGTGGCCGCCCATGCCCGCGCCGCCCAGGCCCCCCGACTCCTCCGTCTCCGACTCCGTCACGTAGTTCTGCAGCGGCGTGATCTGCGACACCGTCACCACGCTCGAGCCTCCGTTCCCCCCGCCGCCGCCGCCTCCTCCGCCTCCGATCCCCGGAGCCCCGTTCTGCAGCAGGGGGCTGTGGTGGTGCTGGAGAGGGTGGTGCTGGATCTGATACTGCTGCAGCTGCTGCTGCGGCTCCTGCTGCTGGTGCTGCTGCTGGTGGTGGCGCGAGTGGAAGTGGTGGGAGAGCGGCTGGAGCTGGTGCTCCACCTGGAACTGGTTGCGCTCCAGGTCCAGCGAGCCGGGCCCGCGGGTCTGCAGCTCCTTCTGCTGCTTGAACTTCTGGAAGAGCTTGCGCACCGGGTGGTCCACGGGGATGGACAGGGTCACCTCGTTCTTGTGTTGACGCCGGTCCTCCTCCTCCTTCTTCACGTCGGCGATCTTACGGAAGATGATCTGCGGAGGACAGAAGGAGGAAAATTACCATGGAGCCACGTCTCTTGGGTTACGGAGTAACATTAGGACAACTGGATCTGAAGAGAACCTCACGGCCAAAACGTTATAATAAGAAAAAAACAAATATAAATTTGGAGCCAGAGTACTGTAGGTGATATTCTCTTCTTATTTTTATGCTTATCATCAGGTCAGCACCTAGTTAATAGTGTGGGTGTGCATTACTCTCTGTCTGCACATTACTTGGTAGCATCAACAACCCTCCAATGGTAAGCTTCAGGTGGTGATGGATGTGACTGCAGCAACAACACCATATTTTAATTTACTCAAAGCATGGGCCACCATCAGCCTCTAGAATGCACAGAAAAGACGAGACGAGTATGACCCTATACGCTAACCTTACCAAGACGTTGGTGACCTATGAATTTCTGTTAAAAAAAAGTGTTTAGGTAGGGACAACAAATAACTACCCACTATACAGTAATGACTTTCATTAGCAAGACTGATGATTTTTAATTGTCCTTTGTGCTTAAAAAAAAAACAAAAAAAACCCGTTGCAGTTGAAGATTGGTGTGACAGTCCATTACGAGCTGAGCAACTGCACTTGTTGAGGGCAGCGTGCTGCTATTGCTATTGCGGCGACTATGGTAATAAATACTCCTAGCGACCCTTTGGGGGCTCTGACCTTCTCAGTGTAAACATTTGAAAAAGAGACACTAATTAAAGGCTCATCTCTGTTGCGCGGGACTCATAATGAGACAGCAACGCTGGCGAAAGGTCACCCGCGTGCGAGATTGGAGCAGCCACGGGGTGATGTGTGATGTGTGTGTGTGTGTGTGTGTGTGTGTGTGTGTGTGTGTGTGTGTGTGTGTGTGTGGTCAGTGTGTGCTGTGAGTGCTGTGTGTCTCTCTCCCTTTTTCGGTCAACACTGACCGAGCCGTTGTGGCCTCTAACGCCACCATCGGTATCACCGACCGCCGTCGCCGCTGACACCAGCACACAATCTGCCCCCCCCCCCCCTCGCCGAGTCCATTCTTTACACAGGTAACGGCTCGTTGGTGCAGACGCCCCAGAGGGCTCCGTTCAATCTCCGCGAGAATCGGCGCGGCGGCCCGGTGGGCCGTAACCTCAGTCATTTCAGGAGAGTTGCACCCTGGGAAAATGCTCGCCCCATTACGCTCCATTATTTAGAGTCCCCGTGGCCAGGCTTTTTTTTTTTTTATCGAGGCTCATAAAGGTTTATTCACACCTCTCAGCTTTTTCCGACGGCGAGAGAGGGGTCAAGCGCAGTGTTTGCAGAGCGATATGAAGAGCCACACATCTCGGCTGGCGGCTGTTGGAGAGAGAGAGGGACCAGAGAGCTGTGTATTAAAAAAAAAGGCCGCTAAGCACATCCAATGGAGAACGAGAGATTCAGGATCAAAGTAGTGGGAGTGCCCTTTAATTATTGATATTTTAAAATGATAACACCTTCTAGATAAAATTGTGAAACCAAACGTTACACAGCAAAGCTTCCTAAGTTACCGGAGCTTACAGATCATGGATGCTTTGCCACTGATAGCTCACATTCCACTGGAGTTATATGCTCCTTCTCCACCTCTGTGTTTTTCTAATCAGAGTTTATAATGCAAAGTGCCCTAGCAGCTAATAGGGACTCAGCCATGCCGCCCAAGATCTCCCGCAACATTATATGGCCGTGAGGGCAAGAGCACGGTTAATGTTCCTCCTCCTCTTCCTCCTCCTCTTCTTCCTCCTTTGGATGTTGCCAAGGAGAGTTCAAAGGCTTTAGGAGACACCAGCCGTCATGATCACCTCAAACCACCCTGTGATATACAGCAGAGAACACTGTTTACCCTCCTCTTCCTCCTCCTCCTCCTCCTCCTCCTCCTCCTCTTCCTCCTCCTCCTACTACTACATTGCAGCTTGCAAACTACAGATAACGTGCTCAAGGCATTACTGGCTAAAGCAAATTCAGACACCAAAACACCCACATCATCAAACCCCTACCTGATCACCACATCCAACCCTCTGGATCCACAAACACACACACACACACACACTCACACACTCTCTCTCACTCACACACACACACACACAAACACTTGTGCACGCATTCCTGTTCACACACACACACACACACACACACACACACACACACACACACACACACACACACACACACACACACACACACACATCGTTGGGGCTCTGGCTTTGATCGTATGTGCAGTGTTAATTAGCCGATGTTAATTAGCGAGCCGGTACTGAGCTCCGCGCTCCGCTCCTAGGGGGGCATGAGCTCAGCCGGTGCCTCACGGCTGACACACCATCGCTGGACACGCCCGCTGCGCTGCTCCGCGTGCTCCCTTTAATAAGGGCTCGCTCGGCGTCCTCCCCTTCTCCAGGAGCACGGCTACTACCGTACTACGCACAGAGGCCTCTGGATTACTGCTTACTTCTCCCTAATGCATGTTTGACCCCCCTGGTAGCTTATAAAAGCTACCAGGGGGGGCAAAAAAAGCTTCTTTTTTTTTTTAATCATTATTATTTCTTAATTTTTTTCTGAGAGGAAGCTTTTTTTTTTTTTTTTTTAAAGAAAGCAACACAGTTAATTACTGTGGGTTGCTAAAGGTGGTTTGTTTGAAGGTAATATTTGTACACACACACACACACACACACACACCCCTCAGCCTCCTGCATGGCCCCTCGTTGCACCCGGAAGTGCTGCTGTCGCCTGTCACTTTCCATCTCCCAGGAGGCCACGGCTAAATAACCACACAGACAAACAAGAACGAGTGAGGGAACGAGGGAACGAACGAGTGCGCGCCTGCCCCTCCCCTCGTCTCCTCTCTCCTCAGGCTTGAACGTTTCACGTTATTCAAACAGCACTTTGAACGGGGGGGGGGGGGGGGGGGGGTGGGGGGGGGGTAAGTGGGGTGAGAGGCGCAAAGGCACGGATAAAGACAGACATAGAGACAAAATAAGAGGGGAGAGGGGGAAAGAGAGAGAAGGGAGAACGGGAGAAAGAGAAAGAAAGGAACTGACAGATAGACAAGACTGTGACACAAACAGCATTGGAGAAACGACTTGTTTAGTAGACGCTGAACAACTGTCACTACTGCGACTTCAGGATTATGTGAAATTGGAACCTTGTATCTGAAATTGCATCCAGTGACGCATAGTGCATGTTGGATTTTGTGACGCACATCAGTGCAAGTTAGCACGATTTTGGCATTTTATGGCTGCATCACTTTGCATGCAGCCCCCTCTTCCTCCTCCTCCTCCTCCTCTGTGTGTGTATGTGTGTGTGTGTGTGTGTGTGTGTGTGTGTGTGTGCATGTGTTTGTGTGTGAGTCTGTCGGTCACGCAAGGGGCACCATTTCCTTCCTACCTGCACTTGCTACCCGACCACCTCAAGGCTTCCAGGTAAATAAAACAGAATAGAGAAGCAAAGACTAGAACAGAGGAGGGTAAAAAAAGAACTTACTGTCCCTCCTGACAGATTTGTTCCAAATTTAGCCCAGACAAAGGGACAGGACATCCTGAAGTAAACAATGGCAGTGTTGGGTGTAGATATAGCGAGTCCTCACCACAATAGCACTTCGCATTCAGCTTCATGCCCCCACAGCACACCTAAAGCTTTTATTTCCCACCTGTGCTTAGTGCCCTGTCATCTCACACACACACACACACACACACACACATACACATACACAGATACACACACACATACATACTGTAGTCATACGCACGCGATACACACTCCTGTGCCTATATACATATACATACACACATACACACACACACACACACACACACACACACACACACACACACACACACACACACACACACACACACACACACACACACACACTCACAAACACTACACACTCACTCACAAAACACACCACAACGCCAAAAAACGTCTACACAGATTAGCACCAATTAGCATTAGAGAAGTACTGTAACATTGGACACTGCGAGCTGTGACTGTTTACTGCACTCATCATCATCTGTTGGTTGACGCTCAGCTCAGACGGAGCAACTAATGGTCCATGTCTGTGAGTGAACAGATGGCTACCCTACCACTGGTCAGAGTGTGGAGAACTTGGGTCATGGAAAACTAATTGGAGTAAAACTTTCTTTGTCTGCTGAGTAAATAAAAAGAATATTCATTATGCAGGCTGGGAATTTTAGAGGCTTGTGTGTGTGTGTGTGTGTGTGTGTGTGTGTGTGTGTGTGTGTGTGTGTGTGTGTGTGTGTGTGTGTGTGTGTGTGTGTGTGTGTGTGTGTGCGTGCGTGCCTGCGTGTGTGCCTGCGTGTGTGTGTGCGTGTGTGTGTGTGTGTGTGTGTGTGTGAGTGAAATGCATGCTCACACAGGACCTTATTCTACACCATCAGAGGAGACAATGATTAATTATTCATTTTGAGCATAATTGAACTGGATAAATGTTTTTGCACAGTCTGAACCACATGATGCTGAGGAGAGGAGAAGAGAGGAAAGAGAGAGAAAGAGAGAGAGAGAGAGAGAGAGAGAGAGAGAGAGAGAGAGGAAAAGTGTCAACAAGACAAAACAGAGCCAAACATAATCGAGAGAAACCGATTAAGCAAAGCAGATAATTAAGGATTTATAATGGCTAATAAGGATCAATTGGGAGCTAAATGGAGAACGTGATTTTTCATTTTCCCTCTACAGAAGCCTAAGCTATTATTCCCACGTTCCATCCAAGAGCCACCATTGATTTTTTTTTTTATTTTGCCGAAAGAGACATCGACCCAAACAATAAGAGATAATGGCACGTTCAGGTCAGCTTCAGCTCTGTTTTGTTTTCGTCTCTGTAAAACATAATGATAATAATAATAATAATAATAATTATAACAATCTGCTTTCATACACAGAATGCAGCTTAAACTGCTTTAGATTTGGAGCGCTTCACACAACAATAGGGAAAAAGAAAAGTGAGAAGATGCGCTGTGTGTCAGACCATTGACTCCAGCTGGACTGATATGTTCTGGAATGTGCTTTATTGTTATGGCTGCTGTGTGTTCTGGGCATACTGCTTTGTGCAAAGGTCCAATGTTGACAAATAGAGATGAAGCAACATGAAGGTGTGTGTTTATGTGTGTGTGTGTGTGTACGGGGGGGGGGGGGGGGTGTCATATTGAGAAAAGAACTTACACAAAGTGTGTGTACATTTGTGCAAGTGTGTGTGTGTGTGTTGACCAAGAGATAAAGCAACGTGAAGAATGTGCGGTCTAAGTTTCAAGCCCCTGAGGCAAGACAGGCCAGGCCAGAGATGGACACTGGATGGCTGAAGATGGGTTTAATGACAGAGTGAATGACATTGCAATAGATACAGGTGAGGAGGAGGTCAATGAATCTCTCAGTGGCACACAGTGGTATTTAGAGCGGAGAGCCTGTCTGGCATCTGGTCTAGACAGCAGAGGCATGCCGTATAATGACACTAATAAACAATAACAAAACACCTCAGTCCGACTGAGTCAGTTAGCCGAGAGCAGAATGAGGTTACCTAGATCACAGATGATGATGACCACAGCACAAATGACTCGTCCAGGGCTGGCAATGATATAACAGGTAATGGAGCTGGTCATCAATCATCTTATAACAGTGGTTACAGACATTACTGCTGACGCTGAAACATATTCACTGTGATCTGCAAGGGCGCTTATGCTTCATTTGACAGGCCAGGCCCAGACCAGAGAGAGGTTAGATTTCAGCTCTGGATCTGGTCCACTCAAGGCCACTAAAAGCAGCCGATGTGAATAGTAAAGAAATAAATAAATGCATCAATAAATAACTAAATAGAACATAGACCAGAATAGAACAGAGAGGAATAAAAAAAAAAAACAGAAACTGTCGAGCAGGCACAGTGCGACTCCAAATTTAGCCCTGACAAAGGGACTGACAGGCAG
>NC_085005.1:19148706-19151206 GCF_963854185.1 Sardina pilchardus
AATGCTCTTGCTTCTTAGCAGACACCTTTGTCAAAAGCAAAAAAGGCCCAAGTATTGAACCCTGAGGCATACCTGTGGTAAGATTGTGAGACTTTGACACCTGTCCTTGCCAAGACACACAGAATGAACACCCTTAAATGTAGGATGCAAACCCATTAAGAGCTCCTCCGGATATTCCAGGTTCAGATAATGTAGAGAGGAGAATGTCATGTTTCACTGTGTCAAAGGCTGCAGATAAGTCAAGTAAAAAAAAAAAAACTGATGGCTGAGCAGAGGATTTAGCCACTTCCAATGCATCAGTCAGAGATACTGTAAAGGAGTGATTTCGGTAGAATAACCACTCTTCAAACTACTCCTTGGGGTCTAGTAGGTTGCTCTGAGATAGGGAATCAGAAACTTGCTAGAACACCACCTTTTCAAGAGTCTTTGACAACAAAAGGAAGAAGGGAGACAGGTCAATATCTCTTCATATCAGCTAAATGAAATGTACGTTTCTTGCTTGTTTGAAAGAAAAAGCAACTTCTCCACCACTGAATGCTAAACAAATAACATGCGTGACCACTGGCAAAATAAGGCCTATCCATGACTTTGACAAACATGTCAATCAAACTGTATCAATCGGTGAAGTCAGTGATCGACATGAAGGGCTGAGAGAAGAAAAAGTGGCAAGCGCTGACATCTCCTGACGAAGAGGATCTTGACAGGGCTTCGCACGGGACCAGAGCAGCAGAGACGACGATGCTTTCCATGTCTCCGTGGCTGTCTTTTTCAAAATTGCCTTGGTGCGACCAAAGGGTTACCTGATTTGACACGGGATCACGACAGAATAAGGGAAGCCTATTGCAGCGGCTTCTCTGGTGAACGCGATTTCATTGGAAATTTCCCTGGGGGCGAGCGATTTCATGAATATCTTTGAAGACTATCTTACAAGGTAGGGGGGAGGAAAAAAGATCGGTACATCTGCATTCTCTGCTTTTGCACCCTGAACTGACCAGATATCAGACAAGCTGACAGGGACACCTGACCGGAGTTTAAAAAACGAGCTCCGTGTAAACCTCATTTAACCTTTAGGAAACACAACCCTCACTAGTTTCATAAAGTCAAGCCATTTATCATGGCATGCCTCAATCAGGTTTAACGAACACTGACTGGCTGGTTGGCCTTGTTCCAGTTCAGAAAGCATGACAGGGTAATTGCTTAGGATCTCTATCTAATGTATGGGTAACATCTAGCACGGCCTTTAAACACGGAGAGCAGGAGGTGTAAAGTAAAGCAGGGCAGAATTAGCTGTTAGCATAAAAGTCGACTTTTACAGGATGCTTCATGTGAGCTTTTCATCAAATTGGAACATTCTAGAGAAATAAACTGAATATGTGAATGAGGGGCCAAGGCCCCCCCCCCCCCCCCCCCCTCCACATACACAGAGTCATGTGGTTGTCCATTACATGTGTGATCAAAAACTGAAACTGTACAAGGGAAACAAACATGGTGGCTCTGACTGACCAACTGGCAATTCCAGCCAATCAACATCTGTCTTCAGGAGCACAGAAGGGAGGGGTGTGATTTGATTGACTGTTTAGCTCAAAGATAAACAACCTTTTCGCTAGAATCGTTGACATAGCCTTTAATATACAGCTTTTTAATTAACACACTAACACTGTTGCCGAGGGGGTGGAAAGTCGACAGTGGAAATGCCACAGAGACTGCAGTACAGGGTTTTTCCCCTCCCTTCCCTTCAGGAGAAACAGAAACAGACGCAAAAAAGCAGAAAAAAGGAGAGAGAGAGGGAAAAAACAGGAGACAAAATGTACAAAGCCGCCTCCATCTTCCCCATCAGTGGAAAGATTATATTTCTCCATCCTGTACCAGTTCCTGAGTTGCTGGGCTTCCACCCCCCATCCACCCTCCCCCTTCCCCTCCTCTCGCACGCCCTCAGACTCATCTCTCCTCTTTCCCAGCTACTTGCACCACCTGCACCGGGCCCAGACACTCAGCACTTCCAGTCTGGCCAACCAATCAGCTGATCAGCATTGCCGTTGACGCCGTGGCAACCTCCAATCAGACTTGGCTCCCTGCACCACTTGACCTGAGCCAAGAGCGACCACGTGATCGGTACAGATCTAGCTCTGCTAATGACTTCCCCCCCGTTTCCGACTGGCCTGTCAACACAAATGCCTATGTGGGGATGATACCCTTTAACTAGCCATAAATCCCCCGGATCCGCCATAATGACGTCTGGATCAATGTCAGTCCAGAAAATTGTGCACTTGGGGCCCGAGACACTCAAGCCATCCATTTTCATATCCGCTGCGCTGGTTTCTCAATGCATGAAGGATAAATTAGGACTACAGAAACTGCTAATATGATGCTAATGCGATTCCAAAAACAAACAGACTATCATGATGATAAGATGTAAATTTCCCTCGTCTACGTGAGTACAACTGGAACACTGCTGAGTGGGTCTCATGCGATTGGCTCCTCTGTTTTGATCTTGCTAAAC
>NC_085005.1:19153706-19178706 GCF_963854185.1 Sardina pilchardus
CAGAGTCGCGGGCAGAGACACTCACAGAGAGGAGAGAGAGAGAGAGAGAGAGAGAGAGAGAGAGAGAGAAAGGGAGAGAAAGAGTGAGAGAAAGAGAGAAAAACGGAGAGAGTGGAGGGACGCTGTAGATATCCTCTGATCCGTGAGGCCCTGGATCTAAAGGCTGGTATCGGGGACGTTAGGAATGAACACACCAGATCAGGCACACACTCAAGACTCAAAAGGACAAAGTGGCACAGGAGAGAGCCAATCCCAGTGAGGCAACACGTGACAAAAACGGAACTTTATTTCCAAAGCTTCTGCAAACAACACGGGTCTGAATACTTCAACTCATTGACTTAACACTCTATTATCATGAATTCACACGCTCTGAGGAGCTACAGTTTGTCTTTAGCACTCTCCTGGGCCCTGTAGTCTTTTACTGAAATTTCAGAGAAAGAGAAAAGAAAAGCGCAACACTGCTTGCTCCATGGTGAAACCAATTGACTTGCTTCAATCAGTCAGATCTTCAACAGAGACTAATAAAAAATTACATAAAAAACAAAAAATCAACATGGTCTAAAGCGATAATATAGTTCACCAGTCAGTGTCGGAAAATAAATCCTGATGAACAGGACCCTGATGTGCAACAACATGTCTAGACCTGCAAAAATTAGGATGGCCCATTTAATTCAGCTGAACTTTCTGCGGCGCTCCAAGGAGCCGTATGATAATTTAACAAACGCAGGGGGATGTGATGTCTTGTTGCGAAGTCTGTCCACAACAGATTTACAGCACATGGAACAGATGGACATGCAAAAGTCAGGCTGTTTCTCGAAGCTAAAATGAATAATACTCAATTGCAGTGAATGCACTGCTAGAGCAAATGAATGACAGTTATGGAAGTTGTAGGAGAATCCTGAATGAAAGAATGCAGGAATATACTGTATGCTCAAATGAACAAATGAATGATACTTGGATAGTCTGTCCACAGACACTTAACAGATCATCTGTTGAGATTCAACTTCGATATGTAAAAGTGTTGTTGAACAATTAAATGAAATGAAAAATCCCCTTGACCAAACAAGTAAACACACACAGACAAACAAACAAGCAAGCCCTTCTCCTTCTGTGAGTGAGCCACAGATGAGTGGACCTCTGAGCTGAGAGGTTGTCTGGGACGACCGTTCCTTTAGCTGGCGTTTAGTGGACCGCCATTGAGCTTCTGTCTGTCTGCCTGTCTGTCTGTCTATCTGTCTGTCTGCCTGTCTGCCTGTCTGTCTGTCTGTCTGTCTGTCTGTCTGTCTGTCTGTCTGTCTGCCCACCTGTCTGCCCACCTGTCTGTCTGTCTGTCTGTCTGTCTTCCCACCTGTCTGCCCGCCTGCCCTCAGAGCCCTGGTCCAGTGTGACCCAGATGGTAGAGTGTGAAAGGAGGGGATGCGTGGAGAAAGGTTTTTCACTTTTGCGCTTTAACCAAAACACCCAGCGGTGAGGGAAGGGAAGGAAGGGGAACCTCTGACAGAGCTGATGGATGGCTGTGATCACTCGCTCATTGTCTCTTGATGGATCAGAGTGTCCAGTTGGGTATAGGGTGTACAACTGTAAATGAGTGTGTGTGAGTGTGTGTGTGTGTGTGTGTGTGTGTGTGTGTGTGTGTGTGTGTGTGTGTAGAGAGAGAGAAAGAGAGAGCACATGTATATGAGTACAAATGTGTGTATGTGTGTGTATGTGTGTGTGTGTGTGTGTGTGTGTGTGTGTGTGTGTGTGTGTGTGTGTGTGTGTGTGTATGTAGAGAGAGAGAGAAAGAGAGAGCACATGTATATGAGTACAAATGTGTGTATGTGTGTGTGTGTGTGTGTGTGTGTGTGTGTGTGTGTGTGTGTGTGTGTGTGTGTGTGTGTGTGTGTGAAGCAGCAACCGCCTGCTGCTCTGATTCATGCCTTATTCAAGGCTCTCGCTCCAGGAGACCATTTCTGCTCCATGACTCTGGATCACCAGCCATCAACCCCGCACCCCCACCTCACACCCCCAGTGATCAACCCAGCACCCCCACCCCCAGCCATCAACCCAGCACCCCCACCCACACCCCCAGCCATCAACCCAGCACCTCACACCCCCAGCCATCAACCCAGCACCCCCAGCCATCAACCCAGCACCCCCACCCCACACCCCCAGCTTACGACACTCAAAGGACATCCTCTCTCCATCATCACCACCACCGACACCAACATGCATAGACCAGCGACCAGCTTCAGTATCCACATCAGCTCAAACACTGACCAGCTACAGTACTGACCAGTCCCCACACATCAGCTCAAACACCCACCAGCTACAGTACTGACCAGTCCCCACACATCAGCTCAAACACCCACCAGCTACAGTACTGACCAGTCCCCACACATCAGCTCAAACACCCACCAGCTACAGTACAGTACTGACCAGTCCCCACACATCAGCTCAAACGCCCACCAGCTACAGTACTGACCAGTCCCCACACATCAGCTCAAACACCCACCAGCTACAGTACTGACCAGTACCCACACATCAGCTCAAAAACCCACCAGCTACAGTACTGACCAGTCCCCACACATCAGCTCAAAAACCCACCAGCTACAGTACTGACCAGTCCCCACACATCAGCTACTGACTGACCAGTCCCCACACATCAGCTCAAACACCCACCAGCTACAGTATAGTACTGACCAGTCCCCACACATCAGCTCAAACACCCACCAGCTACTGACTGACCAGTCCCCACACATCAGCTCAAACACCCACCAGCTACAGTATAGTACTGACCAGTCCCCACACATCAGCTCAAACACCGGCCGAATGCTGTTCTTTGGCCCTTACTAAATCTATCCATGACACGTGAGCCAGTAAGAGTAGTAAACAATAACAAAAGCTGTAATGATTTTTTTTAAAAAACATATTGTATTCCCCTGGCTAATCCTGAGTCAGAAGGTGATTTGTGGCGTGTAGTCTCCGTGCCTCTGTGTACCATGCTAGCACCTGGACCTTGTGAAACTTATTTTCAAAGCTGGGCTTCGTATGTTCAGACAGCAAAAAACATGCTTTTCCTCACTATCTCCTGTCAGCCATCTGGGTTTGCTAATTAGCAGTGTAATTTCTCAAGCAGGAGGTGGAACTAATGAAGGCAAAATCAGCGAGCTCAGTGTTGGGGGGGGTCAACTCATATAAGCGCGCCTGGTCTCCACTGAATTGCCATTCGGTTTATTCATTAATCCCACATCACCGCCTTTGACAGGAACTTATCATGTTCTGACAGCAGGTGGTTTTAAAAAAGGTGGTTTATTTTCCTCTTCTGATGATTGTGTCTCTCCATCTCCATATATTACATCTCTGTGATAAACAGCGTTGAGTCGAGAGACATAAATCATACCTTTAAACGGCTTTTTGGTTGTGCTCATCTCGACATAGCTTTAATAGCTCCCGCTTCATTTCAGATACAGTTCTATGAAATCACCTCGGCATAACTAATAACTCAGCTGCATTTTTGGACATACAGTAAATCTCTGAGACGATGCTCTGGATGTGACATAAACGACTTAATCACCTCGAGAGTGTGTGTGACGTGCCCTTCGGGGGGGTTAGCCAATGGCCGACACAAGCGGAATATTCCGGGTCAGCGCGTTTGTTCGCCTCCTTACCGCTACCCTCCTCTGTGGTCCAGAGGCGTCGGCGTGGTGGGAGCTGGACTGGGCCGAGCACCTCATGAATGAGTAATTGTGTGGGGCGGGAGGGTGAGAGAAATCCTGCCAACTTGCGCGCCTTTTTCGTTTTTGCTGGGGGTTTTTTTTGTTTTGCGGGTGTGTTGTGTGTTGATGAAAAATGTATTGGCCTTTTCAGATGGATTAGGAGCCTAGGCGTTAGAGTCCCAGATCTCCCCCACCTCCACACCCTGAACACAAATGCAAGCACAAACGCACGCACGAACGCACGCACGAACGCACACGCGTGCACACACACACACACACACACACACACACACACACAAACACACTCCCCTTCGGCACTTGTGTGTGTGTATGTGTGTGTTGGGGGATTGTAGAGATGGGGTTGTGGGTGAAAGTGAATGTGACACCTACAAATGAATCTGCTCTGCTCTGCACTGCTCATGACTCAGTCAGGGTGGCTTTCCATATAAAAGCCACAAGATTAAAATGATGTGCTGCATTTTCTGACTGAATTAAGCACCAACACACACACACACACACACACACACACACATAAGAAGACGGTGACCTTCGGAAACACCTACGACAACAAACATCCACCCAAAACTTTAGCACATCGAGGATGCTGTTGCAATAGAAATTGATGGGAAGGTATCTATAGTTCTGCATAACATTCAAACAGGAAGGAAGGGAAACATTGACAATGGACTAAGCCTGAAGTGTTTGTCTCTTTGTGTCCTTTTAATGTAAGATTTCTTCCATCGTTTTCTTCAGTGTTTTTCAGTTGAATACATTATGTTTTCAGCAGCACCAACCCTTTTTTTCCCACAGTATTTACTTTCCTCGGATTTTACCCACCTAGCAAAAGATCGCTCCGTACAGACCTTGTTGTAAAGCTCAAATACCACCCTCTATCTGATTTGCATACGTATGCCCAGTGCTGGAATGATGATTGAACTAAAGCAAACACTGTTCCTCAGTTCCGACATATTATAAATCAAACAGTATTATATTGCAAAACATTTATCTTTTCTATGAATAGGGTAATTATACCAGTACAGTACAAGTAAAAATATTCAGCATAAAAATGGTGACGCTATCTAACGCTCATGTGTTCTGGGCAGACATGATGTTTCTGTAGCTTGAAATAAATGATCATTTGCTCTGTTGCAAAACCTTTGCTTTTTTGTATTCCACCATTGCATATATTGTTTCGCGAAGTAATACATCTAAGCTGCCATGCACATTCTTAATGGGCTTTTTTTCCTCCACATACTGTGCCAATGCAGTGTGCTGTTGGCAAGAATATATTTTTTACAACTGTGGAGAAACTGTATAGCTCCCATCTGTACTGGGTAAGCCTAACGACCACCAGCTTCTCCATCTCATATTATGCGGCTTGCTGCACTTTAGTATTTCTCAAAGATTGTTCCCCCATTCCCTGCAGAGGCTTTCCTTGAAAGCAGTCTCCACAACACCGATGGAGACAGAGTCCCTGGCTGTATAACACTGCTACGACCCAAACTAGAATACAAGCCCATAGCTGACTCATAGACGGAGCTACTGTACCTTCACGGTTGGAGTCCTAAACTACAATAAGGCTCCATGATTGACTAAGGCTCAATAGAGACTCCTAGTACGGAGTGAGAATCTGTAGAGTGAATCCATAGAGGGTCCACAGTTGACTCATGGAAAGAGCTATCAAGTTAGAAACTAAGTTTCACTGTTTTCTGTTAACAATTGTTACTGTACTTTTTTACTTTACTTCTTTTTGTTTACTGCGAGTTAAGCCAATGAGTATCCAGATCAACATCAGAATACTAATCATGGGTTTCATCAGGTCCTTTTCCACAGGTGCATTAATCAAGCGCCGTCTGCACTCATAATGTAGGTGCTTGATTTCATACACACGTGGAAAGGAACGCGTTGCATTCTAGGAATATTGCCGCCATGTTGGTAGCGCACCGAACGTAATAATCCATTAATAATCCATTTGTTCAGATGCAGAAGACAAGAAGCAGAAAATGTATAGTATTAGCGATTCTTGCCCTCTTGCGATCGTGGGTTGCGCTATTAAACCTCACTACACAGCAACATACGACCAAGAAGGCAAAAACTAAGTAACAGGAACACACTAACAGCCGGGAGTAAATCCATAGTAATCCATAGTAAACTAAGGAGTGAGGGTGCCAATATGGCTGCCTGCAAAGTCACGATCCCGAGCCCTATAGATACTGTATAATGGCTGTTAGATGGGCTTTTAATTCTGTATATCAGAACACCTATGAAGTAGATCACCATCAGTTTAATCACCATTCCATACACTCTTTGGAATGGGAACTATAATAACCACAGCAAAAAAATGGTTCAACAATGAAGTAGGCTTCACATCAATGGAATCAACTTTAACCAAGCTAACTACACAGTGGTATCTCAGTCAACAAACATAATAAGTTGGCTTATTTTTAAACGGAACTGTAGGCCTATGTCCGTGTTCATGACTGGTAAATAGGAGATAAGGGCAATAATAGCCGCCAAGGTGTCCTTATGTACAGAATTCCGCTACGCGTCGTCGTCGGGATCTTTGCCTCTCCCTTGTCCATAAAATCTGTATATCGGAACACCACAGCGGCTCTTACCCCTTACATATACACCTCAAATGTGCAATATTCTGCAATGAAAGCAAAGTGTTTTTACAGTGTATTTTATAGTGTGTATCTGAGTGGTGGGTTCTGCATTATGTTTCATAGTGTTCCTATAGTGTGTATCTGTATCTCTCATGGTGGGCTATTCTGCATTTCATGGGCATGGTTTTGGGTGTTTTTCAGACGATGGGACCTGGTGACGTTCTCAAAGTAAATGGTAACACAAAAGCAAGGGCTACATTACGATTTCTGGAGGAAAAGATCAGGCGCTGTGCTGAGAGACTTGTCCCGATAGGTGGCATTAGACATTAAACCACACAATGCACAATGATCCAAAGCAAGAAATGGTTAACAGAGAACAATATTTCCATTGATTATTTAAAAAAGGTATGAACAATTTTGGAAATACATTTTTCATAAAATTGTTTTAAAAAAAAAAGCTGAAAATGGTTTATTATATTCCATGTTTCTTTTTTCATTCCATGTTTCTCCTAAATTGTCTTTTGTCTTTTTTGTCATGTGACAATGTAATTTCAGCCAGAACAAACATATTGGTCAAGAGACATTAAATCAATTTGCCAGGGGTATGAATAATTTTCTCCTTAACTGTATATAGTTACTTGGTGAAGGAAACTGGGGTGCAGGCTACCTAAGTACTGAAATCCATTCCTTGGGTTACAATCTGTCTTGTCAGAAAGGAAACAGCGACAACCGCAGCTACAGAAACACATCAAAAACTCCCTCCTCTGCTCTCTCGCCAGCTAACCAGGAGCTTTTCTGAGGCGTGTGAAATGTGACTACAGCACCTGCTGACTCTAACCTTATAGCACCGTTCCGTTTGAGCCTAGCCAGCGAAAACAAAGTTGAGCTCCAGTACGAGCGCAGCTCTTCTCTCCCCACTCGCCGCTCTTCTGTCCTGTCCTCTGTAGGGTGTCCGCACACATGAATCATTGATGTGTTTACAAGCCCAAAGAGCCGCGCTAAACACGACCCTGACAGAAACACAAACCCACAACATCCACTCCTCTGCTGCCTCCGCTCCGCTACACTACCTCGCTTATTTCGGACCCGACGTGCTCCTGGCGGGGCCAGGTGAGGTCAAGGGGTCAACGTAAGGACACAACGGGTTTCATCATGTCCCTTTCCACAGGTGTATAAAATCAAAGACCTTGATTATCAATGCAATTGCTATCAATTGCTTGATTAATACACCTGTGGAAAGGGACCTGATCTTAGCTACCTTTGCCAAATCATAACATATGTGAATAGTGCTGCCATCATGGGCCCCTTCTCAACCTCTCTCCTCGATCCTCAATGCTCGGTCCTCCAGGCTCGTTCACACTGATGTATAAAGAACACTGGACAGACTATCTCATTGTTGCCGCCCCATCATTCGTTATCTCGATCAGTGGGAACGAGGACCGAGGAAGGAAGGGAGGATAGATAAAAAGCCCAACGTCTACGTACACTTTGAAAAAAAAAGGTTGATTTCAGAATCAAACAACCAAATAACCTATGGTCAAAATCAAACAACCATGAAACCTATTAAATGTGTTTAAAAATATCTATTTTTGTGTCTATTTACAGTATGCTGCACACTGTGTGTGTGTGTGTGCGTGTGTCAGGACCACCTGGCTCAAAGTAGAGACAGCGTGTGTGTTTAACTAAACTGAGCCCGGCCCTTACCCGTTTCCGAAGGTTGCAGGTGAGAATGAGGTTCCGCGAGAAGGTGTTGGCGAATGCCGTGTAGAACTCCAGCACCTTGAGCAGGGCCTCCCTCCTGATGACGTGCAGGTCGCAGTACGTCAGCGCCCGCACGTTAGCGCACGAGTGCGCCAGGTTGCTCTCCTTCCAGAACACGTCCCCGAACACGTCACCTTTTCCTTGAGCCGGGAAAACAACACAAACAAACTCAGGTACTCAAGTCAACAAAGTTAGCGCAGGTCACAACAACAGGCATTAAAGCACTTAAGTGGTCCGATGCAGCGAAACCAAAAACTCCCACTTCCCGGAACAATCGATGGCCTCACGTCTGTGAGTACTTTAGTCAAAGAAGCCCTTTCTCCAACTGAGAAAGGGCTTTAATGGGAACTGGCTGTTCCAAATACACAAACCGATGGATGTATAACCCAAATGCATCCCTAACAAAATCATTACACTTGGACACAGAAAACAAATATGGTTCTGCTTTATAACAGCCCAACCAACCACAGAGTCTAACTCTAACTCCGGGGGGTGAAGAATGTCAAAGCATATTCGAAAGAATAGTGAAAGTTTTTGTTCTCAACAATAAAACTAGTCCTGTAACTGCAAAAGCATGTACTGTAATAAGTTTTCATTATTACTGCGTACTTTCTTTATAGTGTTGTTTTGTTCTTTTTCAG
Organism: Sardina pilchardus; assembly: GCF_963854185.1. Taxonomy (NCBI): domain Eukaryota; kingdom Metazoa; phylum Chordata; class Actinopteri; order Clupeiformes; family Clupeidae; genus Sardina; species Sardina pilchardus. Next base: position 19,162,413 of record NC_085005.1, read on the forward strand.
CATTTTAATTCTCCATGGAAGACAACAAGCACTATTCTCCTTAAAATAAATCAGACATGAACAAATATTGAGGCACTTTTCACAACAATAACCAAACACCTACAGAGCCTTATTTCGATATTTGGTAAGGAAAGGATGTTCTAACACAGTAAGTTTAATACATTTAATTCAAGTTGTCGAGTCCAGTTGTCCAAGGATTTCTAGAGGAGAACCAATCATGGCTTCACCACTGGTATAGCCCTTAGATGGTGTGTACCACCATTTGTAAGCAAAAGAGCTCACAGGAAGAAAGCTACCTTTGTCTTTGGGTTGCAGAGTAGAACAGCATACGAAATGGTGTTATTCAAACAGCGCGTTTAAACAAACACACGCAATGTGTGTTGGTTTGAACTGAACTGCTTATTAAAAGTTCAGACATCACACACAGCAATCTGCTGCTGTGTGTGTGTGTGTGTGTGTGTGTGTGTGTGTGTGTGTGTGTGTGTGTGTGTTCCCACAAAAAAAGACTTAGTACTTTGGACGTGGTGCTTAACCTGGCGGACGTTGGGGTGCCCACCACGGTCCTTTGATGAGGTCCGTCATTAGAGTCTCTGCAGGGTCTTGCTTTGGAGTTCAAGTCAATGCCTTGGGGCCAATTAGCTCTCCGCACTCCCATTTGATCCCTCTTCATAATCGTAAAGGCAAAAACACATCCGATCTGATAGGCCATTAAATGAACGAGGAATAAAAATCCGTTCGCGATGGCGTCTAATCAGATGTAATGCAACGGGGCTCAGTGCTATTTCACGTGGGGCACACTTGCCGAGCTGGTGCGGGCTTGTTGATGACCTCTGTGGACTGTGAAATCAGTGCCGCTAAGTGTTTGGGCTTGTGAAATGTGGCATTTGTGCTGTTTACTTCTGAGTCACTGATGTGAAAAGAGAGGAGAATATGTTCCAAGAAATGCTTTTTTTTTCTATTCATGCCAAGGGGTTAGAATAGTATTAAATGTGCATACAGGAAAAGGTAACTTATCAAGGCAGCACAAGACACCATTTAATGGCATAGTCAATTTTCTTGCACTACATCCTAAAATCACATAGAGCAGGATCAAATCAATAGTAGCCCCAGTGATCTAGACTCTCTGCTCTCTCCTTAATCCCCAGTGTGAACAGTCAGTGTTGACAAATGTGGCTTTCGCGAAAAGCGCAAACATGATTTGTTCGAATATTGAAATCTGATAGCCATTTGTGCTCAGGTCCAGTGTTGGACTAGAATGAACTATCCTTGCATATCCCTGGGAAACCACACACAACAGCATGTGGGGGACATGACACAACCAAGACACCAAAACACTCTCACAAGATGGCCCCAGAAATCGAAGCACAATTAATTCTTGATTTTGCCCTAATACAGCCCTGATTTGGTCCTAATATAGCCAATTTGGTCCCAATTTAGCCCCAATTTAGCCTTAATTTGGCCATAATATAGCTCCAATTTACCCTTGATTTGGCGCTGGGCCAGTTTGCACCGGACATAGGCCAAAAGTGGGTCACAACCAATGGAGCCTCTGTGAATCTGGCCGGCCACCACACACACATTTTAAAGCAGGGCTTTTGCAATGAGGCTGGCTTTGTAATAAGCGGTAGCCCCCTTGGTGTGCTAAATTGGGAGATGATTCGGGCCACTCCTCCCCTCCCCGCGTGCCATGCTGACAGCACAGTTTGAGCAAAGGGCAGGGATGCCTGTGGGTGATGCGCTGGCCTCCTCGCTCCGTACCCGCCGCAGCACGCAGCGGAAATTGGGATACGACACACAGACCCGTGTTTGGGCTTCCTTTAGCCGTGCTGTGACAATGTCACAGTCGAAAGGTCAGTTCTGGTGTGTTTCTGGTGAATTTATTTCAAGCACAATAATAGTATGTGGTGTTACTCTTTAGGGAGGAGTGAAAACAACCAGTGAAACCTTGCATGAAAATGCATAGGATGTGTCACCGATGCCACTATGACAGGTGCCAGATAAGCCATTGTGTATTGATATAGAAGTCTTGTGATCGACTGCTGGCTGGCGACTGTCAAAAGAGCCTTTACATTCTTAGATGGCATGATGCCACACACTGTAGTCACACATGCCTGTTGTCTGAACACTATGAGAGTTCTCTTGACAGCTACTCAGAGTGCTGATACAACAGAGTGCTGAATCAGAGATGTTAAATAGGAACTATGCAGATTTGGTGATTTTGCTTCACTGTTTTCACTGTTTCACTCGTTTTACACTTGTAGGCCTACAAGCTTTTCTGAAGCATGTGAAATGTGACTACAGCACCTACAGCTGACTCTAACCTTATAGCACTGTTCCGAGCCTAGCCAGCGAAAACAAAGTTGAGCTCCAGTACGAGCGCAGCTCTTCTCTCCCCACTCGCCGCTCTTCTGTCCTGTCCTCTGTAGGGTGTCCGCACACATGAATCATTTATGTGTTTACAAGCCCAATGTGTTTACATGTAGGCCTACAAGCATAAAACGACTCTGCCTTTTCATGAGCATGATCGCGAGGCTGGAGACTTTCTGTTTGCAACTTGCAAGTGTGTTTTTTCCACTTACAGGCGCTAGGGGGAAGCGAGACAGCCATCACTTAACCCAAAATAAGTCAAATAACCATTCCAATGACTCCGAAGCTGATCAGTAAAGGCAAACTAAGCTTAAAAAAGCATGCATAGTTCACCTTTGAGAGAGAAATTGGACAAGTGTCATATCATGATTATGATGCTGCTATGTCAGTCATGACTAAGGGTCCAAAAAAAGTCTTACTTGGCGAGTGTTAGAAGGTACGCATATACACACATCAGAGTTTCTTTTGTGAAGTGCTGGCCACTGGTGAATTGTTCAGAGAGAGAAAAGCACCACGCACTCCGGCTCCATATCAAAGCATTTATTAAGCGGTGATGTTTCGGCCTGGGGCCTCCATCAGATCATGACGAGTGTAGCAGGTCCCTTAACTGAGCATTACACGTCCTGAGCACTGAAGGCAAGGACACGAGCAAAAGCAACTGAACACTGTCAACGCTCCACGAGGAAGTTCGAAGAAGAAATCCGAAAGGATCTTACCGAGGATGGCGATGACCTCGTCGTCCTGGATGACCTCCAGCGAGCCGGACACTACGAAGCAGAGGGTGTCCACGCTCTCGCCGGCGTGGAAGATGAGGTCGCCGGGAGCGCAGTGCGTGGTCTGGAACTCCACGGCCAGCGAGCGCAGGCAGCCGTCGCTGGCCAGACGGAAGGCCGGGTGCTCGTTGAACACCTGCCGGTTGAGGTGGACGCAGATGTCCGCACGCATGTCTTTGGGACATATGGACAGCACCTACGGAAAGGGACAGGGACGGGGACAGGAGGACACAGGGCGAGAATGAGGGACCGAGCCAAGCCGTGGCGGGGGAAAAGGACATTCATTTCTTAAATTTCATTTCTGTCTATTGATTACTCACTTGAGCAAGAAACATCAGTCAAATACAGTACCTCAAAAATATAACTGTAAGATAAGTTATATTTGTATATAAGTTATATCTCTCACCCCCTGTCCCTGCATCCCAATATCCTTCCATTCTCTCCATAGGGATTAGCAGTGTGTCACAACTGACCTCACGTCCTTCCATTCAATTCAATTCCATTTTATTTATGAAGCGCCATCACATGAAGACGTCTCAAGGCACTTTATGAAGTCCAGTTCGACCTTGACCTTGTACTCCGAGGCTACAGTAACTACAGTATAAAAATATTCCATTCCGCAAGCATCCTCTATGTGTGCATGCCGTGCATGGTTGCGTGTGTGTGTGTGTGTGTGTGTGTGTGTGTGTGTGTGTGTGTGTGCGTGCGCGTGTGTGTCAGTGTGGTCGGACCTGCTTGTGTGTGTGTTCTTTTCTTACGCTGAGTGGAGTGCCACACCAAATTAAATAAACATGACCACTGCGGAGGGGGCTGAGGTTGGGACAGGCAGGCAGGGAGGCATTCTTTGATGCCTTCTCATTACGACACCATGCGGGGAAAATAAATAGGATAAGCGCAGCCATTCAGACTCTGCTGGTATTTGCAAATGTCAATTTGCCAGCATGCATGAATATTTCATTCCATTTTTCCTTCATTCTCTTACCGGTGTAAGTGGCCGTATAAATTGTGAGCGAGTGAGTGTGTGCAGACTATTTTCCTTCCATTAAAAACAATATGAAAATGCACACACTGCAGCAGGGAAAATAAGTGCACCTTTGATTTGCTTATGAATCCACAAATAAGATATGAAAACAATCCATTTTGAAGAGCTGGATTTCTTGAGGCCAGTTAAGCCCAGGCTCATATAGAGGTGCTTGAGGAATTGTACATAATTCTTTGTATTCATCACGTAACAAGTATAGACTACATACGTGATGCATTCCGTGCAAATGTAGTTTGTATACGGGCAGTTCTGCAGGAAAAACTCTAACTGTACAATGACTATACAAATGGAAAGTCTAGTGTGCCGCGATAGAATTTGGTGCAGTCCAAACTCACTTCTTCTCTATGCTTAGAAAATAAAACGCACCACATGACTCAAACTTTTCTTTTCCAAAATGTTGTCTCATTTTAAGCCCTTTAGCTGTGGTTCTGGTGCGATCTATTCTCACAGTATAAAGTATAGTTTGAGCGGGCACGCTTTACTCATACAGCCCCATAGAGACCATGATTCTCTCTCTCTCTCTCTCTCTCTCTCTCTCTCTCTCTCTCTCTCTCTCTCCCGAAAGCACCTGGCTTCCACAAATCCGCGTCCTCGTACTTGGGCACATTGAACCGCTGAATCAGTTCCTTTTTTTTAGATAATTAGTTGAATCAGCTCCTTAGTCTTGCAGAGCAGTAATGGTCCAAAGCTCTGGTGATGGCCTGCAGGATCTGACTCAAGGATTCTGCATGGAATGATTTATGAGTATCAACAGTACATTATGAAGATAGGAACAGGGTTTTTAGTTAGAGTCCACAATATTTAGTGACTATTTATTGATATTAAGCTCAAGAGCCAGTTATGGCACACAACTCCCTTCCTGTGCTCCTGAAACTACTTGTTGATCGGCTTTAACTGAGATTGCTTACTCCTCAGTTAAAGTTACTTTTCTTCCCTTTTAGTGGCAGGCAGGCCTTTGTATGCACACCAGAGAGTTTTGACAACAGAGGACCATGAGATGTAACTAGTTGAAACTGACAAAAAAAATGCACAGGCTTAAATTGCGGACTATTCCTCTTGAATTTCCCCTTGGGGATCAATAAAGTATCTATCTATCTATCTATCTATCTAGACATCTATTCACTGCAACCTCAGAGAAAAGGTGTGCAAAATTATCCTTTATTGATGGCGGCTGGTCAGTTGGTATATAGCCTTTGAGAAATATGCCCCTAAACAGAATGCTCTAGATACTATGAATTATTGTGTGAGACAAACACATCTCTGACAGTAGTCAGACAGTAGTTCATTAGAACATGGATGACATTAACATACCTTGTAATTAGCTGAGATGGCAGTCTCTTAACCCTTAGATGCATAAGTGGGGTCAAAAATGACCCCAGAGGTTGTTTTCTTGCAGTATCTTCTTAATTTTACATTTTTTTCATTTAACCTTCCATGTATTCCTCAAATAGGTTGTCTTTGACATGAGGCCATTTGGATTTGTGTCTAATTATCATATTTTTAAAGTAATTTCATGTTTTGTATCAATACCACCGATCTGCATAGGTGGGGTCAAAAATGACCCCAAGCATTTTCTATGGAATTTCAAAACTTAACCCTAGGATCTTTTGATTTTTATCAAGTGTGGCAGTAAGGTATACATTTACTGTTGATTATCACATCTCATGTCAGCAGTCTCACCATCCTGAAGGCTATTTTTACACAACAACATAAATCTAAGTATCATCATATAATGTGGCGGCCAAGCGTCCATAGCGACGTCGCTTTTTGATCCTTCGATGTCCACTCTTCCTATCATTGTGAAGCAGAATTCACCAAGCGATATTTACAGAGGGATTTGTTGATATAGCGTTCTTGGCCTGATTTGTATGACTTTTTATGCCTAAAAATAGGGCGAAAATTCATTTTTTAAGCCAATTGGCAGTATTTTCTGATTTACTGGATAACAAAAGAAGATATTCATAATCACCTCTGTAAATATTTTTTTATTTGATATATTAACACTACAAAAAAACTATTTTCCACCTGGCTTTTTCCAATGGTCAGATTCTTCGCATCAAAACATATATGCAAATGAGCGCATATTTAATTAGACATGACCTAATTAGCATATTTAAACATAAATACAGAAAACTTGCAATACGTTTTTTTCTCCTATTTATGTGAGTATTCAACTGGTAAAGTTTCATGACGATATCTCTAAGTTAAAAATTTTACCCTATTCACCTATGTTGAGATCATTTTAGGATGTTTACCTTTTTTGCCTTTCTAAAAGCTGTTTTGTAATAAAATGTTAATAAAAAGTGATACATCATATGTCCAACATGAAATAATAATTTCTTTGACAAATATGTAATAAAAATCATCATCTTTAACCAAAATGAAAGACATTATTTGAGTTTAAAGCAAAAAACGCATGCATTCTAATTGGGGTCATTTTTGACCCCACTCATGGAAGAGTGTAGGTATTGGTAGCCTATGCATCTAAGGGTTAACATCATATAGAGCATGCTCAGCTGTGAAACCATCAAATATCAAATGTCTCAAATGTCTCTGGCAGTTCACAGGCTATGAAAGATCTTGAGCGCCGTCATGATAATTACTGATGACGGGAACTTGACGCTGTTATAGCCTTGAGAAGAATCCTGTCCTGAGAAAAATACTAAATGGCTCTCAGTGTGACTCAGCAACATTGTGCTGGGCATTTGAAGTAAAGCATGTAGCATCAAACAGACTGAACAAAGATCATCTAGACTACATTATAATTACTGGTGAAGGTATATCCTTAATTATAGCCTTCACGTTGTGAATGACATGATAGTAATGAGTATGGCTGAGCTTCCGAATGACAACATAGAGATACTGTTGTACACTGTTGTACCAAGTGCACCAAAAATGTGAATGTTAAGCTTTCCTAAAGATTCATAATTAGATTTCAGAATGTATCAATATAATTCATACTTCACTTTGGACAAAAGCATTTGCCTAATACCATTATGTTATGTTTATCTTATTATGACCGCCGCTAGCATAGCTAGCGAAGCGGTCATATAGTTGTTGTCAAAGTTTTTTTTTTTTTTTTTTCCGTCATCGGTTCTGAATTTTTGGTCAACGATTCCCGGGACACCGTAACACCGGGGCACATGAAACTTGGTGGGCATGTAGCCCCAGTAGACTTTTACGGAAAAATTTCGTTTCGTCCCCGGGGGTCACTCCCCCCCCGCGCTGGCCCCGCCCGAAGCCCAAAAATTGCAGTTTTTCCTACATAACTACCTGAACCGTGGCACCGAGGATGACAAATTTTTTATGGTATGTTGGTCTCAAGAGCTCGGATCAACTTAGCTTATAACCAGTCATTTGTGATTTGCACCCCCATGGTAAAAATTGAAAATGTAATGTAATATTGCTTTAATTGCCCCTATCTTCAGATGAGATGCTATGAACTGCACCAAATTTCATGTGTATGATTAACCTGACACCCTCTGGGAGTATGCCAAGTTTTGGGGACTTTCATCCATGGGGGGCTATAATAAATGTATTTATGTGTGCATTTAGTGAATGGTCCCTCAACGTAGCTGCTCTACACTGAAGCCTAGAATGGCCCCATGGCCCCATGTAGCTGTGTCACTGGCACCCCCGTGGCTACCCTGTGCTTACCAAATAAAACAATTATGTATTTATTACGATTTTATATGAGAACGTCAAAAGCAGAACTAATGCAACCACGTTCAAACACTGCAGCCTGCTGCCACTGGTGTGTGGCGCTGGCGCTGCTCAGTGAATGATAGATCAGACCAGAGAGAAGAAGACAAACGAAGAAGATGGAGTTGTGATTTCTCGATTTCTCAGTTCCGAATGGCGGCCATATTGGAATTTTCTTTACTGTCGCTAGTTTCACACTACTTGATTTCTCATGTTGCAGTAAGCTAAACGATTTCATCTCTTACGTGACTTGTTGTTCTTGCACGTAACTGTGTAACCGTCTGACTGATAAAGAAGTTGTTAAATGTCTTTACGTTTAGAAACATAATCAAGCAAACTCATCCAAGCAGATGCGAATAGCCTACAATGTCAGTACTCAAACCACCAGTAGCAGGCTTAGGACTAGGTAAGTAAAACATCTCTTCTCTATATCTCTACTATTTTCATTTTAAAAACTGTATGTAAAGCGTAATTCTAGCCAACACCTGTTTCCAAAATGTATTTATAGAGTCTGTACATGTGGTCCCTAGCTTGGTTTGCCCGAAAATTAAGTGGAAATATCCTTTAGAAGTGTTTACTTTAGGCGCTAGTTAGCATGTAACAGCATCTGAATTAATGAACTGGCATGGTGCATTTATACCTGACGATCTCTTTCAAGTAATTTAATTAAAAACCGGACCTCATGGTTAGTATTTATAGAGTCTGTACATGTGGTCCCTAGCTTGGTTTGTCTGAAAATTAACCCTTTCATGCACGCATTATGAAAAAAAGTGTCTAGATTTTTTTAGTATTGATTTTAGTACTCTATATGAGCCCAATATTGAAAATCAGTTGGAATTTTTTAAAAATATGCTTTTATATAGAAGTTATGTTATTGTCCACGTATGTGGACAGTGCGCAACAAAGGGGTAAAAAAGGATAAAATGTAATGACAGAAAATGTGGAAACTATGGCCCTCTACTTCCTCCATACTACCCACCCAGCCCTCTACTACCCCCATACTACCCACCCACCTCTCTACTACCTCCATACTACCCGCCCAACCCCTCTACTACCCCCATTATTGCTCACCGACCCTCACCCACCCCTCTACTACCCCCATATTACCCACTTCTACTACCACCACTACCCAACCACCCCTCTACTACATCCATACTACCCACCCCTCTACTACTAATCCACCCACACCTCTAGTACTCTCATACCCACCCCTCTACTACCCACCCAACCCTCTATTACCCCCATATTACCATACCACCTTGGCATTACCACATGTAATTAGGTCATTACTTATAAATATGTTTACCAAATGTTTGTGTCTTTGTAATTTAAAGCAATTAAAATCATATTTGAAAAAAAAAAAAAAAAAAAAAGTCCTAGTTACAAAATCTAATTTTTGGCCATTTAACTCCTCTGTTGCGCAACGTCCACATACGTGGACAGTTGCTTTTTAGGGTCTACAAACTCCATTTTACATCCGATTTAATTTCTGAAAACATAGAGTTGTTCAACACACTCTCCTGTACAGCATAATATTTTTTTTTACATGATTTTGCCTTCTTGAGTACTAGCTTTTTACAGATATGCCTGGAGCATTCAGCATATGGCCATTACTGTCACTCATGTTGAATTGATGATGTCATCAAGCAGTCAATATTCCAAATATAAGATGATACATATTGTTAATATATTGCCAAGGACCTACTAAAACTGCCCTGAAGTGGATTGGTGTATATCAACATGATAAATAAGTAGAAAACAGAGTTAAAGTTACTGTCCACGCATGTGGACGTTGCGCATGAAAGGGTTAAGTGGAAATATCCTTTAGTAGTGTTTGTACTCTAGGCGCCAGTTAGCATGTAACAGCATGTGAATGAATGAACTGGCCACTAGCATGGTGGATTTATACCTGACGATCTCTTTCAAGTTATTTGAATAAAAAACTGACATCATGGTTAGTATTTATAGAGTCTGTACATGTGGTCCCTTGCTTGGTTTGTCTGAAAATTAAGTGGAAATATCCTTTAGAAGTGTTTGTACTTTAGGCGCTAGTTAGCGTGCCAGGTGTCATACCATTGCAGTAATCATCTCACTAAACACGTCTTTTCATATCCAATCTGTTCAACAGAGTTTGCCAGTCAGACCACTACACCTTTGCCAGCACCACCACCCAGCAAGCTTCATCAACTCCAGCCATGCCGGTAAATACAGTGCCTATTGACAGCCTACACACCCCTGTTCAAATGCCAGTAGCTTTGTCCATTGTTAAATCCCCGTTGTTCTTAAATGTGTTATTGTGTTTCGGAAAGGTATTGCATTACATTACTCTTCACCTTTTGCTTTTGTAGTAGAAAACATGTTGATGGTAGTGAAAAGGTAGTAAATTCAGCTCAATTTTTTTTGTATGAACCCTGCCATTGCAGTAATCATCTCACTAAATACGCCTTTTCATTTCTAATCTGTTCAACAGAGTTTACCAATCAGACCTACACCTCTGTCAAATTCGCTCACAACGCTGCCAGTAACACCCCAGCAAGGTAGAACTGCATTTTCATTAATCTGGCACCAATATCAAGGGAGAAACAAGCCATGAATATCTGTCACAACTTCTTTGCATCTTTACTTTCCTTACATCTGAAGAGTGTGTTACATATATCATTATTAAAAATAATTGTAATAAATTGTTTAAGCATGTACAATAAATAAAGCATGTAAATGAGCATGTAAAATAAATAAACAAAAGCAAGTAAAATAAATAAATAAACAAAATGTATTGAACCTAATACTATGTGTGGTGAGTCTGTGTGATAGTTGCTGAGGATAAATGTTTTTATATTGGATTATTAAATTACAGAATACATTTATAGGTTTCTCATCAGCAGGCACTGTCTTCACCTTAGTAAATTTGGTAACTTTGTAAATTGTTCTGATTGAGGGCAAATGGAAAGTGTTATAATGTATTATTGCTATTTTAGTGCATCATTTTCATTATTATGGCCATAAATAAGGCCAATTAGAAGCTGGTGGGTAGTAAGCGGCAAAAGGGTGGCCCTTTATCTGGAGCCGCTTCTGAGCCGCCGGTGGACAGCCAGAGAACTGATGAGCAAAACTCCAGCGGGCCACTGGTGGTTACCGCCGTTGGACCGCCAACTCTGCCTCTGGTTTGTAACAGTAACTTTAGCATTGCCCATTAAATGATTGCAAAATATTTATTGAGGTGAGTTTAACAAGTGTAATTTCATTGGCATATAATTCAGGCCTATAGTAGATGGCTAAATGGCTACAGTAGAAGGATACACGAAAAGCCCAAACTACCAAAATCTTCATATTTTATTACCACAGTTTCTATCTATAGGCCTCTCTTATTTGGTATACTGACTAGACATTATTGAACAAACATAGGCTATTCATCTGTATTTCAGTATCTCAGTAGGTTAAAGTATTTTTTAGATACCTCCCTGAAATTACTTTTTGCAGGTTGTGATGTCTTCTATACGTTCTGACGCTACTGTTAAAATGGCGTAACTGTTAAATTCCAATATAGTGAGTAGGCTATTGGCAAAACCGATTGGCATTTTTATGTTGAGCCGGCAGGGGGCTCAGTTTAAAAAGTAACTAAGTTCGCACACACACATCAACAGATTCACACGCACAGATAAACACACTTCCACGGATTCCACACACACACACACACACACATGCGCACACATGCACATTCACACACACAGACAGACACACACACATCTTTATACAAGCAAACTCACACATGCACACACTCATATACACATGAGCTGCAAGAGTAGGAGATATACATACAGTATATTGCACAAATCGGTGATAAGGCAGGTTTAGACTTGCTGTAGACAACGCGTTCGTGTTCGTATCATGACTGCCTCGCGTATTTTGCGGTCGTTTGGTGCGTCGGTCGTGCACGTCGTCGCAAGCGAACATGACGCGTCCGCGAGATGCAATACTGATAAGAAAGTAGGGGGCGATCACTACAAAAAAAGGTGACTGCAGGATGCATTATCGACATCGAAGCTGGGGGCAATCATGAGAGTAAACAATGGCACATGGCCACATCCACATCTGATGTCACTATTCTCCCCCTAGTGAAGACCTCCAGTAGGGTGCGTAATGCTGCAGCAAGTCTGTACACCGGACACAGCAGGTCGCACACGGGCGCATATGCTTACGGTTGGTCTAACAGCAAGTATAATCCCAGCCATACAGGAAAGTTGACGAGCGTAATTCGTTTTGGAGAGAATGTGCAGAACTGAGCGGCGGTCATATTGTGTACCGCTATGCGGTGCATCTAGTTTGTCCATATATCTATACTAATACTGTTATATTACTATGCTAAAAATGTTTACTGTACATATGTATTGCTGGTCTCTAGACTTTAACCTTGCACTGTTGGACTTATTTGCACTAACAACTTGACACACTTCTCATACTGGATCACAGTACCAATCCACAGTCCACTCATGCACATCTTTTTCTTTAGTATTTAGCATTTTACTGCTCTTTTACAGTAATTTCCCGCATATAAGCCGCATTGTGTATAAGCTGCTGACAGTGTTTTATGCAAGTTACAGTAAAAGAAACAAAACCATATTAACACCATATTAACTGGCCCCCTGTATTAACATCATAGCTGAAGAAATTGAGCAAAATCAGTGTATAAGCCGCGGCTAATAGTTGAGAAATTACGGTAGTCATGTTGATTTGTTGATTTGCTTTGTATCATCCTGCTTACATTGTATGTTGTGTGTGGTGTCTTAAGGACCTTGAATTTCCCCTTGGGGATCAATAAAGTATCTATCTATCTATCTATCTGAACATAAACCAATCACTTTCAAAGAAGCCTGAATTCAGTTACAAACATTTCCGCATCTAATTGAACACCCTTCCTCTGCTCACCACCCCATGTCTTGAGAGAGAGAGAGCTCGAAATGGTAGTGAGCCACTAGAGTGCCCACCACGTGAGCATGAAGGGGCTGTTTAGCACTGTAGCATCATTCCACAATGTGTTTGAATGAAGTGCTGCAGTGCACTATAGCTGCATTCACATGCTAATGGTGCTATTAGCGACAGCAGTGCTGGTGCTGAGGGCAGCTCCCACTTGCTCTGCCCTCACAGTGCAGTAGCTCCAAATCCACAGGAATGTAATTAAGACGTCTCAGGTTTCATTGGAGAGGGGGATCATGAGCCAAACTGCTCACGTAAATTGGGAAATGGTGCATGGCTGTTTGTGCGTGTGTGTGTGTGTGTGTGTGTGTGTGTGTGGTGTGTGTGTGTGTGTGTGTGTTAGTGTGTATGTGTGTGTGTGAGAGAGCGAGAGAGAGAGAGAGAGGGAGAGAGAGAGAGAGAGAGAACGTGCAGTTTTCTGTGTGTGTGTGTGTGTGTGTGTGTGAGTATGTGCACAAAGTATGCATGATGTGTGTATTTGTTTGTGTATGTTTAGGCATCTTTCTCTCTACTGCAGGGCATGGGTATTTATGAGTGCACAAGTTTCTGTGTGTACAGTATATGTGCTTCGTTACTCTGTGTGTGTGTGTGTGTGTGTGTGTGTGTGTGTGTGTGTGTGTGTGTGTGTGTGTGTGTGTGTACGTGTGTGCGAGTATGTGCACAAAGTATGCATGATGTGTGTATTTGTTTGTGTATGTTTAGGCATCTTTCTCTCTACTGCAGGGCATGGGTATTTATGAGTGCACAAGTTTCTGTGTGTACAGTATATGTGCTTCGTTACTCTGTGTGTGTGTGTGTGTGTGTGTGTGTGTGTGTGTGTGTGTGTGTGTGTGTGTGTGTGTGTGTGTGTGTACGTGTGTGCATGCATGCGTGTGTGTGTGTGTGTGTGTGTGTGTGTGTCCTACTCTAGTTTGAAGAATATCCCATAGGTCCTAGTCGATTGAGAGTCCAGTCATCAGGCGCAATAGCTGAGGTGGTTATTCAGGTGACTAATGGATCCTAATTAAAGTACTTCTCTTAATTACAGCATGTCACTCTAAATTACAGCATACATATATAATCTCACTTGTTGTATTGGGCTCAGAGCAGGAACAGCTTTTCAATTTGAGGGCATTACAATGGTAGCATACTGACTAAAGCAATTTGACAAAATGGTATGATACGCGCCATATTTTATAGTATGGTATCCTTTTTTGATCCTGTGAGGGAAATTCATTCTCTGCATTTAACCCAATTTAACCAAATTAGTGAACACACACAGCACACAGTGAATACACAGTGAGGTGAATGACACACTAACCCAGAGCAGTGAGCTGCCTGCCCAACCAGCGGCGCTCGGGGAGCAGTGAGGGGTTAGGTGCCTTGCTCAAGGGCACTTCAGCCGTGGTGGACTGGTGGGGGATCGAACCAGCAACCCTCTGGTTACAAGCCCGAAGCCCTAACCAGTAGGCCACGTCGCTCATTGCTTGTTTGATTGACGTGTCGAAGAAGAGGAAGAAGAAGTCTTTTGGAATTCTACAGAGGCAGGTTACCAATCTCCTCTGCAGGCACATACTGTACACACACACACGTGCACGCACACACACTCATACACACACACACACATACACACACACACATCCCTCACTACCTCTTCCTTTAGTGGTAACACAGTGGGAGAGGATAAGCTACGCCCACACCTCCTCATCACAGTATCTCTCTGTGTCTCTCTCTTCACATGTCTCTCCTTCTCCACATCCACTCTGTCCTCTTATTTACCTCTCTCACCAGCTCTATCACTCTTCTCTCCCTTTCTCGCTCTCTCTCTCTCTCTCTCTATCTCTCACACACACACACACACACACACACACACACACACACACACACACACACACACACACACACACACACACACACGTATGATATTGAATGCACTGCACTGACCAACATAAATTCTAACCCAAATGACAAACCCCCTGACACTACACCAAATATACTGTATGCTATGAAGCATCATTCCTTGGCAACAAGATTACACTAGACATCCTCACTGCTATACATTACAGTATAAAAACATTCATTTAACCACTCATACTCATACTTAGAAATAAATGTCCTACTTGTTGTGTCCTTCTATACTAACATACCTACATACTGTATTGAAGCCTCTCTCTTCTACAACAATAAAGGTTTTTAATCACAGGGTTTGAATAGTGTGGGTGAGCGTGCAGGACTCAACAGGACAAGTGTGCAGGACTCAACCTGGAAACCAGGAAGTGCGCACACCGAGGAAACACACGGAGTGGCTAACGTGGGTTACATGACACACACACATACACACTCACACACACACACACAAACACACACACAAACACATGTCAGGAAACTGAAGACATGGGGGGGACGGGGGGGGGGGGGTGGGGGGACAGAACACGTGAACCTGGAGCTCGAGATCTGGGACGGGATCATGACAGGGTTAACAATAGTGTGTGACCCACTCTTTCACGCACCCTCTCTGTGTCGATGCCTTTGGACATGGCCCAGGTGGACACGATGTAGTCCATGACGCGCTCGCTCAGCCCCTTGGGCACCTGGTAGAGCTTGAGGAAGTCGCGCACGTTGTTCAGCATCTCGTGGTAGCGGTTGGTGTTGGTGTACATCTGCTGAAAGATGGTGGTCACGTTACCGAAGATGGTGGCATAGAGAAGGGCTGAAAGACAAAGAGAGAGAGAGACGGAGAAAGAGAGAGAGAGAGAGAAAGAGAGAGAAAGGGAGAGAGAGATGAGTGAGGAGCTAACAGTGCAGTAAGACAGACAGGAGAGAGAGAGCTGAACTGAATTAAAAGTGAGCGACAGAGAGAAAGAGGTAGAGTGTGTGTGTGTGTGTGTGTGCGCGCGGGGGGGGGGGGGTTAAAAAGCAGTAACAGACTGACAGACAAGAGAGAGAGAGAGAGAGGATGACAGAATGAGATAGATTGATCAGGTCCAGTGGGAGTAAGTAAAAAAAGAGATAAAGGCATGAAAATAGTCAGGACAAAGTGAGCGAGGACCAAAATACTACACTTGTCAAACACTCAGACGCCTGATGTTTAATTCATTAAAAGACAATACTTCTCAAGGCCTCTCCTTCTCCCTCCCTCTCTCTCTCTCTCCCTCTGTCTGTCTCTCTCTCTCTCTCTCTCTGATGACTGATGTGGTGAATGCACAGAATTATGCAGGTGTCTTAGCCTTTTAAGCAGGTTAGTGCACTGCGTTATGAAGTAGCTCTCCTCAACAGTGCCAGAAAAACAAAAAAGCACCTTTAAAAGCAAGTAGCATCTTAGAGAGATCATCTTCACTCTGCCTTTAGGCAGTGAGCTCTAAGAGTAAAGGCAGCGCTCTACACTCTCTCTCTCTTTCTCTCTCTCTCTCTCTCTTCCTTTCTGTTGCTTTCTTTCTTTCTCCCTCACTCTCCCTTCTCC
>NC_085005.1:19181206-19196206 GCF_963854185.1 Sardina pilchardus
TGCCATGAGAGAGAGAGAGAGAGAGAGAGAGAGAGAGTACTTGAGCGGTTTCCTCCACTGCTATTACAGACAACGGGCCCTAATTTGAAAGCAGTGGTGTGGTGATAACAGCCAATTATGCTGTTTGATCCCAGAGACACACTGGTGAAGGAGCCAATGTCCAACCCCACTGCAGAGCAAGCGGCCATAGCAGGTCTGTCCCAACTAGGGTATTTACTCTGCAGTAGCAGTCTCTTTATATTAGCGCCACACAACCACTTATGACCAGGTTTTAGTCTATTTGGTCATCAAACTATCAATTACTTTCTGGTAACATAACCAGCACACAAACACGCATTCATGCATTCATGCACACATTCACAGACACACACACACACACACACACACACACACACACACACACACACACACACACACACACACACACATGCACGCAAGCTGCTTTATAACTGATCAATTATATGTCTGATGTAAGATATGCTAAATATATATGGATCTGAATCAGGAAATGATGTATGAATCATCCCAGCACTCAAAGTTCTCCTGTGACTCTGCATGCTGTCACCACCACCACCACCACCACCACCACCTCCACCACCTCCACCCAGTCTGAGACCGACAACGGTCCTGTGCAGCTCTATTTGTGGTCTGCGTCTGACACCACCCTCGGAGCTAATTAGCGTCTGATTAAGCCAGGCCCCTTACAGTCTCTTTAGCGCCACCGGCACCGAGTCGAGTCCCGCCGCGGGCCACACTTAGCAGGCGGCAGAACGAGCGCGCCGCGCCGCACCTGCACGCTAGCTCTGAACTGAAGCCTCCGAAAAGTCTCGGAAGGCAGCCAGGCGTCGGGAGGAGGAGGAAGTGTGGGGCGGAGCGGAGCAGAGGGTGAGGAACGCACACACACACGCACACGCCCGCCTGCCACTGCTCCCCCAGGGTCTCAGCCTCCTCTCTCTTTCCCCCATAAGTGTCAGCTCGTCTCCAGCAAAGCGGACATTTTGTCATTACGGCCCGCGGGTAATGGCCGATCCGACGGCCTTTTATGGGGTCATAATGGGAATACCGAAGCGCGTGACAGATGCCTCAGCGGACGCATCGCTGATGGATCCCAAACGAGCGGTGGGGGGGGGGGGGGGGCGGAGGACGGAGGCACGACTGGCGTGCGTCGAGAGAAGACGACAAGACGACCGCAGGTGCCTTCTCCCACCTGTGCGTCGCGGTAATGGGCCATGCAGTGTGTGTGTGTTTGTGTGTGTGTGTGTGTGTGTGTGTGTGTATGGTGCATGCCACAAACCATTAAGGGATCAAACATCGCATGCCGTTACGGGCAACGCAAATCAATAAGCGGTCAGTGATGGAAGGAAAAATAAAGAAAATGCTTTAGATTAGCGGACCCGCCTTTCCACTGCGGCCATTATAGAATCAATCGGCAGGCTCCCGCCAACGCCGATCATATCAACAGGGTTCACAGATCAGCTAACACTTAGCAGTAATCTCATTTGAGTAAGCAAATAAACAAGCTACTCTGCTCAATTCGTTTAGTCATAACGGAATAGAGCATGAATACATTAGTATTACTTTTGTTTCCTTTGAGGATTCCGAAAGCAACGCACGAGAGCAATAGCACTCCCGATGTGCTTTATCCACCACATGGCTATCACAGCTTCATGAAAACACATGAACACCGTATGTGATAGATGGAAATAATAAAAGGAGGAATATTGAAAGGGATGATGGCACGTTCATGACAAAGACAAGCCCCCACAGTAACACACACACACACACACACACACACACACAGACACACAGACACACACACACACACACACACACACACACACACACACATAATATCTCCACTCTCTGTATCGGTGGTGCTATTAAATATTAACGAGACTGACTCACACACACATTCTCAAGGCAGCCAGCACTGAGGAGTGCCACAAAGCATTGAGGAGCATCCTTCACCCAACCAGACCTTCATAAGACTTCAGCTAAATCATATACTGAAGCCACACCATGGAACATCACACAGCTAATGACAAAAAGAGGAGGTAGAGACACACTCATAGAGAGAGAGAGAGAGAGAGAGAGAGAGAGAGTCTGCATGCTTATATAACCGCAGAGACAAAACAATACCTGAATAAAAAATAAATCCATTCTGCATAAACCAAGACAAATATGACTGAACTTCAAAGGTTATTGATTGAAACCCCAGTGGATCAATATCACAGAGTGTGGGTTAAGCCTAGTTTATAGAGCAGGGCAGGGGTTAACAACCTCTTCAGGGACCAGTAAATCCACATTTGTCGTAGATGATGACATATGACTGGCAGGAGGGCGTTTAAGGACAGCCGTCATACAGTCAGACATCGATTAACATTATGTCAACAAGTTCATGATTGAATATTGCACTCGGGAGGAGGACAATTTCATCAACACTGCAAGAAATAATAAATCAATAAAGTCAATTATGTATATGGAATAGTTAGCACAAATCTAAAAAGAGAATACACTTGGAAGGGTCTCTAAATAATGCCTTAAAGCAACACAAAGCACTTTTCCTCTGTCACATGGATGGACGCTTTTTGTTTATCCAGCAAATAATGATGTCCAGACAAGGTAGAGTATGTTGCATGTTTTATGAAAGTATGATGTATTGCGACATTGAGGCAAGTCAAATTTCTAGCTTCTTATGTCTCATTCCATCGTACTACAGAAGCACTACCCGATCTGGTAAACTTACGTAGTGCGGTTATAGCCGATAGAGGGCCGCGAAGCGAATACAGAAGTGCCATTCACCCTGTTACGAGTCGATGAACCACTGAAATGATATTGGGAACATTATTTTAAGAAAGAAAACTCTTCACTGTTGCTTTAAATGCACGGTAGAGACATTCAGCACACAAACTATAAAGGTCTTGGTCTTTTTTGTAGGCAGAGGTACCTGTGTCTCTGCCCCTCACCTGCATGTACCTGACTATTGCTTCAGTGTCTTCACCAGTGCCTCATTCCCCTATGTATTTAGTCCTCTATTCCTTGTCAGTCTTTTTCTGATTATACATGCAGATGGTGTTTAGACGACAATGAAAACTATGCACATTTTTCTGCACTTAACCCTCATCTAGATGCAAACAGAGATTTTATCCCCCCGCAAACAGAGCTCTGGCCTGATCATTTTTGGGGAAAACAAGTACAAACTGTGATTTATGTGACGATGCTTTGTTATGTCATAAGCACACTAAATATCAGACCTCCAGATACAAAAATGTGAGGGAGCTGTCTCCTTATGAGATGTGTGATGACTCAGCGATTTCTATCGCCATTGAGTGGTATCCCTCTGGAATAGCACTGCAGAGCATGCTGGGAATTCTGTGCAGTGATGGAAGGGGGGAACAACCAGTTGATCCCAGAAAAAAATTGGCATTCCCATAAATTATAACACACACACACACACACACACACACACACACACACGCACACACACACACACACACAAACAATCCACCTTTTTGACAGCCTCACATAACATGGCACAAATATTAACCTCAATGCTGGTAACACGCAACTACACACATAAACAGCAACCTTGTCAATCACTCTCAACATAATCACACACATGCACACAAACATCTATCCCCCCTCCACACACTCACACTCATACAGTACACACACAAACTCAGCTTGTGTGTCTAAAACCACAGGATTAAAGACCGTTCTGACAAGTGATAATGTGTGAAATGCTCACTCCCTCTATTTCTCTCAATCTGTTTCTCCAGATCTCTCTCTCTCTCCCTCTCTCTCTCTCTCTCTCTCTCTCTCTCTCTCTCTCTCTCTCTCTCTCTCTCTCTCTCTCTCTCTCTCCCTGTCTCTCTCTCCACAGCAGCATGCTAGCCTGATACAGTATCACTCAACGTTCAGAGTTCAGACAGGTCACCGTGGCTCCAACCCTCCCTGTCTGACTACAGTACAGCTCGACCTTCTGAAACACTTAACCCAGAGATCCAAGACACTGCAATAGCACAGAGGGATTCAATTGACAGAACTAAGAACGGAACACATTCCATTCAGATACCTCACATTCATCGGTAAGGTAAGGTCATGAGCCCTTCAGGGTTCCTTGAGTATCCTAATGAAATCCACAGGATGTGTAAATCCTAATTTAACCGTGCTTCAACAGTAGGAAAAAGCGGTAAAAATACAAGCTAATAAATAAAACATATATCAACAGAGACACAACTGACCTGAAAGGAGAATCTAGTCAAGATGAGTGTGATTAATTTAGGTTTTAAAAAGTCACAATTAAGCGTTTATTTCTTGGGATCACATGTTTGATCAGTGCAGTGCCAGAACTACAAGAGATGACAGGTGTGGGCATCTAAATCAGCTAGCGCTGGATCCTTCCTCTGTGGGCTGTGGTGCACTTTCTCTCTGTTTGGACCCTGTCAGCTTCACACCCAAGATATCTCTGGAAACAAATTAAAAATAACCACACACACACACACACACACACACAGACACACACACACACACACACACACACACACACACACACATACACACACACACACACACAGAGACACACACACACACACACACACACACACACACACACACACACACACACACACACACACACACACACACACACACACACCAGACACTCTAACAGACAAAGAAATACTGAATTTACTGCAGCTTCTTCTCCACCCTCATTCCAAAATAAAATAAAACAAAATAAATAAACACACACACACACACACACACACACACACACACACACACACACATACAGTATATATATATATATATATATATATATATACATGTATATATATATTCATCCCTCTGTGTCGTACCTCTCTACTGTCTTTTATACTTTTATATTTTCTACCTTAAAGTAATGTTCCCAAAATCATTTCAGTGGTTCATCAACTCGTAACAGGGTGAATGGCACTTCTGCATTCGCTTCGCGGCCCTCTATCGGCTATAACCGCACTACGTAAGTTTACCAGATCGGGTAGTGGTTCTGTAATACAATGGAATGAGACATAAGAAACTACAAATTTGACTTGCCTCAATGTCCCAATACATCATACTTTCATAAAATCATGCAACATACTCAGACAGCATTGTCTATGGACATCGTTATTTGCTGGATAAACAAATAGCGACAGAGGTAAAGTGCTTAGTGTTTGTTAAGGGTAGATGTGTTGAGACGGGTTTGAGCAAAAGGTGGAATACTCTCAGGAGGACTCAGGAGGATTTGGATGAAGATTGGGTTGTTTTATTTTCCCAAAATAAGACCCGTAGCCTATAAAATAGTCAATAATAATAACAAAATCAATGATGACAAAGGTAAATAAAAGAAAAGAAAAACTGTTTCAAAAAAGAAAATAAATTGACATAATAGTCAAAAACTGTAATAAATTTGTCTAGACAATTTCCAATGACTTCTCACTAGTCAATAACTTCTACAAGAGAGCTGCAAGACACACGTCTCTCCATGAACTGCTCTCCCGAACCACTGAAGCGGGTTGGCTTAAGTTAGCCCCAAGTGTGCCCCCACAATTGGGTCATACCAATGTACACAACATTACAGGGGATACTCAAGTGTCATAACAATAACTTAGCTAAATACAGCTTTAAAGACATTTCAACATATCTAAAAACATTAAAGTCAGTATTTAAACTCTGGTGCTATAAGAAGGCATAGCCAACATCAACATTCAGCCTATAAATATTAAATTCACAAAACCGGGTTCATTTCCGGTGAACCCGGAAATCGCAACACTGAAAAGACGGAATTCAAACCAGGAAATCCCTTTCACAAACAATCGGACGACGAGACGCTGAATGCTGGTAAGACGAACGTTACACTATCACTTACTAAACTATAAGGTTTGAACTTAAATAAACACAACATTGATGTGACAAAACATGTTTGATGAGTGCTTATTGTAACGAAAAAAAGACAATGAATGTTAAGTGAATGATAACGTGAAGACAAATGTTTTGATGGTAAAGGTGATTCTAAACGGTAAAGAGTAGTAATGGTTAATAGGAAGCCGGGCTAATTCAACGTTGTCTAGAATGTTTTAGACGTCTCTAAAACAGCAACGGGAATTACAGAAATTATGTGATGAAAGACATGGTAATTACATAGTGGTAAACAGTGTGACAAACATACAACAAACACAAACGGACGTTCGCGCTCAGTGTTAGTGAGCAAGCAGCATTGCTGCGGTGGCGGTCGCTATGCGCCCCGCCACAGTGTTGCTTTAGAGACCCTTCCAAGTGTATTCTATTTTTAGGTTTGTGCTAACTATTCTATATACGTAATTGACTTTATTGATTTATTATTTCTTGCAGTGTTGATCCTCCTCCCGAGTGCAATATTCAATCTTGAACTTCTTGATATAATGTTAATCGATGTCTGACGGTATGACGGCTGTCCTTAAATGCCCTCCTGCCAGTCATTGGTCATCACCTACGACAAATGTGGATTTACTGGTCCCTGAAGAGGTTGCTAACCCCTGCCCTCCTCTATAAACTAGGCTTAACCCACACTCTTGTGATATTGATCCATGGGGGTTTCAATCAATAACCTTTGAAGTTCAGTCATATTTGTCTTGGTTTATGCAGATGGATTTCTTTTTTATTCAGGTATTGTTTTGTCTCTGCGGTTATAAGCACGCAGACTCTCTCTCTCTCTCTTTATATATATATATATATATATATATATATATATATATATATATACATATACATACAAACAACACACACACAACACACACACACACACACAACACACACACACACACACACACACATTGAAATAACCGCATACACCACACTCACTTTCATCTGACACTTTGGCAGACTGTCTGGACTTCGAGCACTACCGTTTGGCAAAGTGTTCTCAGTGGATATGAATAGGCTAAATGCGTTAGTCTAGGAGCTCTGATTTCAAACTGAATGGCACACCACAAACTGCCTTTTAGCGCTGTGGCAACCAACCAGACAGTGAGAACAGGTGGTGATAACCAATAATATGGTCTCCTATTTCTTCAGAAATGTTATGGCTTTGAAATATAAGAATAAGAGCGGTCTTTGGTATTATACGCCCTCAATGGTGCCTTCCAGGCAGCGCTGCCTTCAAGGCACTACTCCCCTCAGTTTAGGGGTAGCATGAGGGCTGAGGAGGTTAAGGTTAGGAATAGGGTAAAGGTAGTGCCTTTTAGGCTGTGCTGCCTGGAAGGTGCCGTTGGGGGCAAAAAACACCATTGAGCGAACAAGAGCCCAAAGAGTAAGCACTCTCCAACCACTGAGTTAGCAGAAAAAAGAGATGCACAGTAGGGCCTTTCCCTGAACCGAACAACAGTAGGTAACTGGGCAGGACTGCGTAGCCTTTCAGCCTCCAAACGATCGGATCAGATCTCTGCTTCAGATTATACGGCTCTTCCAAACACGTCGCTCTCCCGATAGGTTTCTCTATAACTAGCTTGCTTACAATGATCAATTCCTCACAGCGTGTGTGTGGCTACAACAGGTTTCCCTGCTATACGGCTGTTTACCACATATCTAACAGGAGCAAGAGTAGGCTACCTTGGCTAATTCCCTCCCAGCGGAGTCACTTGTTGGGCTAGACCACACAGTCCTGATTTTTTTCTCTTCAAAAAACCAAAAAGAGCATCCCGCCGGCGCCGACACCGAGAAAAACTCACAGCTAAGCAAGCGCACCAGAGTCAATGCTATCTGATTCCACAGATGGCTCAGGCCTGTCCCTGCAGGCTATATCGCATGGATGCAGACCAGACACCAGCTCCGGCTTCAAAGTCAGAGGGAGCGTTTGCTGCGCTAACGTTCGGAACGGCGTCCAAAAACCCTGCCGCGGTCTCTCACGGGGAGACGAGCTGCGCGCGGCGTTTGGCAATGCGGCGACCGTGAAGGTCTAATTGCCACCTTTGTAGCCACACGTTGGTGTCACACCGTGAGTCAGAGTGAACGGGCATGCCTTCATACGCCGTGCTGCGCTTGATAACAACACGCACGCCAGAGTTGGATCAACAAATTAGCGCTAATAGACTATCAAAAAGCTCTCCGCAACATAGCAATCCTCTCTGTCACTTGCTCAGTCAATCTCTCTCTCTCTCTCTCTCATGCACACACAAACACGCACATACCCAGACATATTTACATTTTACTCACATTCCTTTCCTCTCTGTCAATCTCTCTCTCTCACACACACAAACTCATACTTTTTCCTCTCTCTCTCACTCACACATACACACACACACACGGAAACTCATACTTTTTCCTCTCTCTCTCGCTCACCCATACACATTCACTCGCTCGCACGCACGCACGCGCACACACACACAAACACGCACACACACAGAAACTCTCTTTCTCACACACACACACACATTTTCTCTCTTTCTTTCTCTCTCTCCCATCTTTTGCCTATGATGAATGCCGCTCCTTACCGAAACACACCCACTCAGCAGCATCCAGTGAATAACTCTGTTTGCCACGCACATGACTCGGCGACGCACACACACACTTCTGAGTACAGTACACACACTCAGCAGAAATGCACATCTCCTGATTGCTCCTCCTTTTGATCAGATCATAAATTTCAACCCATCACACACACATCAGACGGAAATATATAGACAGCATATACACAAATTGGGTCCAAGTTGGCGTAATAAACACAGTTATATATTTTGCTGCGGCTCATATACTTGCTGATGTTGACGGGGGACACACACACACACACACGCCTTGACTGTTTTGTTAGCTCTGCTGAACAAATGAACAGATTTATGAAGCTAGCTGTCACCACCTCCTCCTAATCATCTCTCTATCCCTTTGCCCCCAACACACACACACACGCACACACCTACCCCACTCTTATTGTATGCAGACTAGGCCTCCCACTAACAGGCAGAACATTTAATAGCCAGCTCTGATTAATTACAATGTTGCGCCGGCTCGTCGTTCTCGGCCAAGCATGACTGTATTTAATTAAGAGCCAGGGCCATGTGTCAAGCATGAGTCAAGTGGAAAGACTTACTCATACCGCTCTGCGAGTCGGATTATGTAGGAGGAAACCATTTTCGAGGAGACATGACAGGTTCTTGTCTGTCTAATTCAGCAATCAAATGCGGCTGCTAGAGACCGAAGCCGGAGTCTTTGCTACGACTATTTAGTAACATAGTAACTAACGCTTAATTAACACAACTGGGCCCATGAGCATGGACTAATACAAACAAGAGACATGAATGAGACACAAGCTGAATTTGAGACATTAGTAGCAGGTTGGAAACCGTTGTTATCAGATGAGGTAGTCTGTTCCTCACAAAGTGAAACACTAGATAGACTAGTAACACGAGGCACGACTGTGAATTTCCGCTCAAGCAGGGGGGGAAAAGTATCTTCTTTACGGGCCTCCATCAGAGAGACAAGTGCAAATTTGACAAGACAGACAAGACAGGGCTTGACAGTTTAAGAACTGAGAGTTTTTAAAAAGTAGTGGGAAGCAGCTATCGGGAGGGGAAAAGACTAGTTTGTGGGACTGAGCCTTCTACTGTATTACAAAAATAGATTTTCCTTGTTAAAAAAATCTGCTTTTCATAAGCTTTTTGGATTTACAATCTGTTCATTTTGATTAAATACTCTTTGAAGGCTGTCATTAGTAAGTCCACATTGTGATCTCGTGTAAGTACATTTTGCAGATAAATAGAGGTAGGTCAGCATAATATTGGTTGAGAGTGCCAATAAATATTTCAGACGTGCTTTATTTTAAGTAGCCTTATGTATTATGTACTTAATATTGGATTAATTATTCAGCACATTGTATCACTAGCATAAGTAATTGAGGGTAGAGGATGTACAGTACTTGCTGTTAGGGCTAGCAAATGAGTAACATTGTTTCACTTCTACATTAAAGACCCTTGGCTGACAAATTACTGAAGAGCTATACACATGGGGCTGAGTAAAATCAAATAGAAACTATGTTTCTTTTACCTCAGAGACACTGAATTGTGGCAGTAATTGTCAATTACAGTATGATAGCAGAGGCCTGATTTTAGTCATTAAATACGTTATAGAAATTTGGGCCTACAAAACAGCGCTGTTTACTGCTAGTGAAATCCTCTCACTCGTGTGTGCGACAGAAGGCTCAGAAAACATATAGAAGCTGAGCGCATTGTCAATGAGAAGCTGGATCATGTTGAAGGCAGAACTGAAATCAATAGAAATAATTTTGGCGACGTATCTTGCTGATGGCAGTCAGATGACGAGATCAAGACATGCCAGAACATTCTCTGAAGCCATTACTGGCCCGCAGGAGAACTGGCACGGGTCTAAGTTAGCTATACTGGAACGATGGCTTCAGACCCTTTTTGCCACAGCAGGTTTCTCAGCAAGTGTGAGTGGTCAGGAGTGGCTCGGTGGGGTGTGTTGGTCTTGTCCTGAAGAAGAGTCGAGGCTCAGCACTGGACTTTTAGAGGGACACAGAACTTTAGTGCTAAAGAAGACACAGACACACATATGCTAATACTGTATATACACTCTCACATATACTGTATGCACAGGTATACACACACACACACACACACACACACACACACACACACACACACACACACACACACACACACACATACCCCCACACACTTGTAGTCCTATCACCCTGTGGTGAAGTGCGTCTTGTCTCTCGGTCCTGTCCCCGCGCCCTGCCAGAGCAGAGGTGACCCAGTTGAGTCAGTTAGGTTGCCACGCGTGAGCGCCACGGAGACGCTCACAGGACAGCGACCGACCGGGAGGGCGACCGACTCTGCAGTCCCCCATCCCATCCCGCCATCACCGCGGCGACCGAGCGATGATGTGCCGCGACGGCCCGGAGTCGGCTAATTACAGCGTGGCCCGCGGACACGGGGCCGTTACCGTTCCATCGCGTCGCCTCGCCTCGCCGCCTCCCTCCGTCTTCTCCTCCCCTGTGGCTTTGTTTTTCGTCCTCGCTTCACTTTTTCTCCCCCTCTCTCTCTCTCTCTCTCTCTCTCTCTCTCTCTCTCTTAGTTTGTCTTTCTCCCCCAGACTCGTTTGCTTTACTTCTCGCTCTCTCTCTCTCTCTCTCTCTCTCTCTCTCTCTCTCTCTCTCTCTCTCTCTCTCTCTCTCTCTCTCTCTCTCTCTCTCTCTCTCTCTCTCTCTCTATCTCTCTCCTCTAGACTCGCCCGGAGTGAGAGAGGGGGAGCTGAGGGATCCGCCGTGAGCTTGGCTTGCTCGGGAGGGAGAAACAAAAACATGATGTGACTGAAGTCTGGAAGAAAAGCATCACGGGGAAGTTTGTTTTGTGCTTTTTTGTGTGTGTGTGTGTGTGTGTGTGTGTGTGTGTGTGTGTGTGTGTGTGTGTGTGTGTGTGTGTGTTTGTGTGTGTGTGTGTGTGTGTGTGTATGCATCTTTCATCACATCCCGTCATGGAATGAACAAACGGCAAATCTTTTTGTGGGCCATCGAGTATGAAGCGGGTTTGACTAAAAGTGCTACAAGCGTCAGTGTTTTTGAAACCAACAGACCATGACACCGATATCACAGCAGCAGCAGTGACTTCAAAAGGTACAACACAAGAGTTCACAGTACGGAGATAACTTTGCTATACCAGGCTACAATGCAAACACAGCGCTCATTTTGTACATGTTGTAATGGTAGTGGTTGCATTGCCTGAGACAGTAATGAAACTCCTAGCTTCAGTGTGTCCACTAACACAGCTACTGTATGAGCTCTGGTCAGAGTTCTCACGTATGTCGGGGGATCTTGGGAGGCCCCCCCCCCCTCGTTAAGAGAACCAGCAGGATTACAGCTGCTCAGTGAAAACAACAAAAGCCCTCACGCATTCGTTTAGAAGTACACACGGTCCACTCAATGGCGAAACACAACACACTGATCAATAGAGTACTGCATCCCCGAGTTTCAGATGTGATAATCACCCCCCGTCCACCCCCCGTCCACCTAAGCTCCAGTGAGGTATAGGGAACGGCTGCTGACCGTCTGAAACCTTCTCCGAGACTGACTCATCTGGAGCGTTCAAGGTCCTGCTACACGGTTAATTGGTGGTAAAGAGAAGCTTTTTGGAGAGAGGGGGGCGAGAAATCCAACTCCTCCGAGCCAACAGCTGCTTTCACGGTCGCACCGCAGGCAGCAAAACCTCCCTGCTGTCTTTCTTTTTTGTCATCCCCGCAAGAGCGCAAGCAGGCTCGCTATACCTGACCAAAAATAACTCTCTCTCTCTCTCTCCTTGTCTCTCCCTCTCTTGCCCGCCTTCTTCTCACACGTGGCCATATATGCTGGCTCTGCCCCATCTAGCAAATGTTCCCTTTTTTAATGTCAGCGTCTCTCTCTCCTGCCCACACTTTGCACGTATACACATGAAAGGGAGGCCTCGATTTTGCCAAATAATCCTGAAATTTGGCTCCCAAAGTCTGTCGGAGGACAGCATGATAAGAAATGCACCTCCAATCTGAAAGCAGGAGCACAAACTCACACACGCACACACACACAAACACACAAACACACACACACACACACACACACACACACACACACACACACACACACACACACACACACACACACACACACACACACACACACACACACACACACACGCGCACGCGCGCGCACATACACACACCTCTGCCAACTTCCCCTTCAGTTAATACCTAAGTTTGCACTAACAATTGGAGTTCAATAGCCTGTCACTATAGGGCTCCAAACGGAAGAAAGGACCATGTTACATCACAACAGGTGGGATTGACACTGCGGCAGCGGCGGCCCAAAATCCTCGTGCAGGAGAGCTGCTACGCCCACAGCACAGGAGGCACCGTCTGATGCGTTGCGTAACGTAAACAATGTAAGCGCAGTATTACCACCATCACTCTACTGCGGCTCCACCGTCAGTCCCAACAACAACAATAAACAATACGCAGCACAAAACAGCATACAGTAGACGCCAAGCAGGTCCCACAGCCACAGCGAGGCGCCGCTGGTGAGAGGGACTTAGACAGATCTCAAACCGAGCCAGGTGAGGGAAAGTCAATATGGCTGCCTGCCTCCTGAAGCTCAAGGTACTGTACTTCACACAATGGCCATCATTTATATTCTCTCAATGCCACGTCAAGAAAATGTTTCAACTACAGGCCTACTCAGCTTTCTCCTGACAGTGTACCTTTGTACTTTTCTTCTGTGTTTCTTTTTTGTTTTGTTTGCTTTTTTACTTTGTCAGGACAACACAAACAGCAGTGGTAACAGCAGCAGCCACAGCGAGAACACAGCTTTTTTTACAAACACACCCCTCCTCTTAATGCATTTTCGCGCACGGCTTCTACGACTCCCCGGCCATGAGAAGAAACAAAACAAGCTGCGGTGGTGGGAAAAAATAAAGAGAAAAAGAAACATTTAAAAAATATTCCGAAAAGTGGGAAGTCTTACTGTAACAAGCCCATCTGGTGAGCAGGAGGATCCTCGGTAATTAGAGCACGAGGCGGACGGGGTCCGGGGCGGCGAGAGATCAATGCCCCGACAGCCACGAGATGCATCGGCACCGCTCGGCACCAAATTAATGAGCCGACAAAAGATGCCTATCTGGGCATGCCAGCACGCCAGAACCAGCGCTGATCTGGATGGAGACCGGCGGGCATCATAATCCACCCTTTTTTACAGAACAGCTTGGCACAAATGAACGCAGGGACCCGTTGTTGCCGCACCATGCCCACAACGGCAATTCAGTTCAGTCCCACAGACTATATTTGTCTCTGTCATTTTTTAAAGTAGACTTTTTAGCTTTATGTAGAGAGGATAGTGAAGAGAGTAACAGGAAGTAAGTAAGAAAGAGTGACTGGGTGGGATCGGGAAGTGACCCGAACCAGGGTCCTCGCGGGCACCAGGACCCGCATGTGGCACGGACGCCGCAGCCAGTTGCACCACAGAGCCCCACTGGCCTCTAATAGTTCAGTATTCCAACCTACTTGCAACTCCAGAACTTTACACAACAGAGATAAAAAATGAATAACTTTACTGTAGTAAGATGTTCCACACTGTACATTACACAGTTCTGTAGCCCCAGACCTCCTACTTTACTTAACTTTACTTCCTGCTTACTGCTGTGAATGGCATTTGGTTCTGTGACCATCCTCAGAGTGCACCTTATGCCCACCTTATGTTCTCTTTAACTGTCACACAGGGATCAAACATCAAGTGCAGACTGATAACACAAGCCCTTCAATAGTTTGAATACTTTCCCTTCCACAGTCAACATTCACAGACCGCAGCATTTTCATACGGAATGTATCACGGAAAGGCCAGCTTATAAATCGCACACACACCGGTCCGGTTGCCAAGGCAATGTCCAATTACGGTTAATCAGGACTCAGGCGCGTGGCCACTTAGGTCGCACAGGCTTACTGCCCAGCGGGTGGGCGTGGGTGGTGGTGGGTAATATAGAGGGAAAATACCTCCACTTCTTTACTAAGAGAATAATAGCAACGGAGGTGAGACAATAGGACAAAAAGAGAAGAGGAGGCCAGAAGAGGTGCAGAAATGGGAAGATCTGAAAAAAGAGGAAGTCAAGAGGGAGCACTCCCACACTCCTCACAGAAAACTGTGCAGTCAGCGATGTCCACGATGAGAGGTTTATAATACATCCAACTGAAAATGGTAAAGCTGCAGGAAACAAGGCAATAGCGAACAAAGACAAAAAAGCCTAAAGCATATACTTGCTTTACATATGCCAGTATGATCACTTCATGCAATATTTAGAGAGGGTTGATACAATGCAAATTAGAGTGCATGAGCTCAAATTAAGTCTTTTTAGCCTGTCATACCCAAACAAAATGTAATCTCTAATTGGATAAGAGTGAAGCTGGTTCTTGTTGTTGTGTATATGACAAAAACCTTGTGGAATAGACTCTCTAGCCATTTTGTAAGCTCGCTCT
>NC_085005.1:19201206-19203706 GCF_963854185.1 Sardina pilchardus
ATTAGGAAAAAAAACAAATGCTGAGAGTGACTCTTTCATACAAGTAGGGCATGTATGTCGCTGTGATCATCAGCTTACTCAAATTAGCTCCCTGCTATGTCAGTTTTAACGTTAGCACCTTGCTCTATCATTGCTAGCGTTTGATATATTCGTGTTAGCATTATCTGCTAGCGTTAGCTTTAACCACGCGCCGTCTCGGTGAGGTCAAGAAATGCTGTGCACAACAAAGAAATGGCTGTTGAGAGTGAGAGAATGAAGCGAAAGAGAGAGAGAGAGAGAGAAACAAAAGAGAGAGAGAATGAATGACTCTAGAGAGCCAACGGCTACTTACAGCCCACCATCATCATGGCGACTGAGAAGATCTTCTCGCCGTCTGTGGTGGGCGCTATGTTCCCGAAGCCAATGGTGGTGAGGCTGGTCATGGTGAAGTAAAGCGAGGAGATGTACAGCGTGTCCTTGCTGGGTCCGCCTTCCCATTGGCCCGAGCCACTGGCGTTGTAGCGGTACGGCGTCCCGATGCTCGTGGCCAGCTGGTAGAGCCAGCTGTCCGTCTTGATGGTGTTGGTGGCCTCGTCGATGACCTCGTAGTCGCCGATGCTGTACCAGATGCAGGCCAGCCAGTGGGCGACGAGGCCGAAGACGCACACCAGCAGGACCAGCACGGCCGCCCCGTACTCCAGGTAGTGGTCGAGCTTGCGGGCGACGCGGCCCAGTCGGAGTAGACGCACCACCTTCAGCGAGCTGAAGAGGCTACTGAGACCCTGTAAGAGGGGAGGTACGAGAGACGAGTTACAACATGGCAGGAAAATGCTCGGAGAACAGAACAATGGTGCTCAGGAGAAACACTCGGAGAACAGAACAACAGTACTCAGGAGAAACACCGAGAACCGAAGAAAAAAACTCTCTTTAGTCCTTGTGCCAGAGGGGTTGGTCGGTACCATCTGAGGCCAATAAGTCTGATAGTGATTTTTGGCAAGGTATACCAAAGTTAGAGGGTCTGGCTCAAGGACAAAAATGGAAAAGTCAACCTTCAGAAATCCCTACCATATACAGTACTGGTTGTAACTGTGCACTTATGATGACACCGATGATTTCAATATTGCTGGTCTACCGGTCTACCTGGGGGAGAGTTGTGCCAATTAGAATCCTCTGGTTTAGTGAATGGTTGAAATATGCATGTTGATTCAGGCTCATTTCTGGTCAACACAGACACAGACAGAGCCTTCTTTCTCATTCTCTGTTCTCCTTTGGTCTATCTTTTGCATGAAAGCTTTCAAAAGTGATTGAAACAGAGCAACGTTTCAAATGAATAGATCAATGTTATTACAAAAAAAGGGAGCGTAAAGCCTTATGTGGGAATCACTCTGTGGGACAGGAAGGATTACACTGAACCTGTCCAGGAAGGTGAAGAGTGTGCACCAGAGAGGGTTAAAGCGGAGGATCTTTGTGTGCACTTCAGTATCCATATCCATAGGTTCCACTTGAAAGGGCAGGCGGGTGGATGGATGGCACACTCTCTCCACTCAGGAGGGCTGGGACGTTGCTGGCGAGAGGAGCAGCTAAGAGGCAAGAGATCTTCCCGTGCCCATCTACGCATAAATAATTCCAGTTTGATAGATGTCACATAGCCAGAGTACTGCTTCCCTAGCTCATGCCTATAGCTCTTTGATGTGACATCTTTCATGTCGGGGGAGAAAACACAGGAAGGGTCCACCCTCAGCTTATGTATCCTTACTGGCTTCTCCACTTGACAAGTAGGACCCAGGAGTAAGAATATGGGGCTGGTGAGTACTGGCTGATGGCTACTGGTGTTAGAAGTGTATATTTCCCTGAGTGCATACCGCCTCAACACCTCTAGACGTGGGGGAGGAAAAACCCATCCACATCTTAGAAAGGCTAATGATTACTAGGCTACTTGCTGATGGAATTGGAGTAATGCGTAGCACTCACGCTTGGAGGAAAACATCAATTTTAATTCACAAAGGCATCAACATGGAGAAAAGAAACCCAGAGATTATTCACGACTTTGCAACGAAATGCGGCTAAATGGGGGGGAAAAAACACAATGAAGCAGAACTGGTCAAATAAAAATGCTAATTAGGGAAGGATAGAAGGGGGCAAATTTACAATTGCCGGCGAAAGTAACAGGGGTTGATTTTCGCACTGTTTACCCCGAGAGAAAGCAGCGGCGTGTCTGTCAGCCTGAGGAGATTTTAATCACTTCGGCAACAAGCGGCCCAAAGTTTTAATTAGCATCTCGGCGCGCATAAGCTGTAGCCACTTGTTCCAGCAGTCACGCGATCAAAAGGCTAATTTTAACAAGTGCGCTTTATGGTTCCTGAAAGGTGCAATTCCCCCCCCCCCCCCCCCACCTCCAGCCCAGACGCGGACCAAACTGAGTTGAGACAGACCGTTGTACGAGGAAAAGCTAAAAATAGCTACATTGGCGCTCGGCTCCCTCTGAGTCTCTGTAATCTTACCCTACGGCACAAAAGTCGAG
>NC_085005.1:19208706-19363706 GCF_963854185.1 Sardina pilchardus
ACACATACATACACACACACACACACACACACACACAGAGATACATGCACTTGCACACACAGAGACACATACACACATACATACACACACAAACTCACACACATGGACACACACACGGACTTATGCCTTATGCAAACACACACACACACACACACACACACACACAGAGATCTGTGCATCTCTGATATATTCAAGGGGAAGGAGAAGGAGCGAACGTGAAAGAGAGAAGGGGAGTGAAGCCTAGTGTGTGTGTGTGTGTGTGTGTGAGAGAGAGAGAGAGAGGAAGGAAGGAGAAGTGTGGAGAAGTGTGTACGTGTGAGGGAAAGAAGCCTGGTATGTGTGTGAGAGAGAAAGAAACCTGGTGTGAGACAGAGAGAGAGAGAAAGGGAGATGTCTGGTGTGAGAGAGAGAGAGAGAGAGAGAGAGAGAGAGAGAGAGAGAGAGAGAGAGAGAGAAAGAAAGACAGAGAGGGGGGAAGGAAGGAAGAAGTGTTTAGGACACTTTAGATGGGAAATCATGGCTGCATGAGGCCTGCTCCAATAAACGCCAGGCTCTATAGCGCTTTAAGTGCATCAGGATTGATTGGGCTGAGGCGCCAGAGACTCCAGTGACACCGGCGCAGCACCGCGTTATTATTGAGATCTCTGCTCGGTGTAATTTTGGGGGCTTTATTGCACTCAGTTGCTTCCGGGGGGTGGATGGGGGCTGGGGGCATGGGGGGAGTGTGTGTGTGTGTGTGTGTGTGTGTGTGTGTGTGTGGATAGTGCTGGGGTTTATGCACCGAGTCCTACAGGGAGAAGATGCCTGTTACCAGGGAAACAATCAGAGTGTGGCTGAGAGCGACTGCTTTTTATTACATAAATATATCAGGCATATTTACTTGGCTATGAATAGAGTATTACATTTTACCAAAGAGAAAGAGGGGGGGGACTGATATAAAAAGTAGGTCATGTCAAACTTTTGAAGGTTTTCTAATCAATGAACTTATTGAAAATGAAAGGATCTTTGTAATAACTTTAGTTCTGAATCAAGGAGGGGGGAAAAAATCCCAGTTCAAAAACTCTCACATCCCTGAATGTAGCCATATCTACTGTATTCAATAGTCCAATTACTCACATAACATCTTCTGGGCAGTTTGGAGAGACACAGTCCTGTGCTATTTGGTAGCTATTTTTGAGAGAGAAAGGAAACAAGGAAACACCCCTCAAGCTACGCTAATAAAGTCCCAAGGCTGAGCAGGCTACTCTACTGTTGCAAATGAGGGAACCTGCAAGTTGCCGAGTAGGCTCTCTATGCCCAGATGTCCTCATTTCATACCCAGCTCATTTACACAGGCATTGTGGTGAGAGGGCACCCAGGGTTTGGGGGTGAGGTGGGGTGTGTGTGTGAGTCTGTGTGTGTGTGTGTGTGTGTGTGTGTGTGTGTGTGTGTGTGTGTGTGTGTGTGTGTGTGTGTGTGTGTGTGTGTGTGTGTGTGTGTGTGTGTGTGTGTGTGTGTGTGTGTGTGTGTGTGTGTGTGTGTGTGTGTGTGTGTGTGTGTGGTCAGGGGGCATCTTCTCTCTGAGCTCCACTTTACGCCCTTTTCATCGCTCTCTCAAATGTTCTCGTACACAAATTTACAGACTCGGCTGCTCTTCCTGGTTTGATCAGAGGTTCAAGTTTGTCATGTGTGTGTGTGCCAATCATGGAAATACAAGTTTAGAACATAAAGGTACAGGTGTAGAAGACAGATTTGGAATTGTGTATGATCTAGTAGTCACAAAGCTCTTTGATATTGTTTGTTCTGTAATCTATGTATTCCCTTGCAGGGCTCGTAAATACTCATCAATGTCCTCCTCATAGAGGTAAAGAAGAATCAATGTCTCAAAAAAGTGCCAGGTACTCGAACCAAGCCGAATGGGGAAGTTATAGACAATCTCATTCCAAAATCTATTGACACCCAGTGAACACCCATTGTTCTCTAAGACAATGAGAGTTGAGAATTATGCCTTTAAGTAGGCCAACATGTTGTACAAGCTGGCCTATAAAGAGATTTCAAGAGCATTGCAACATCTTCTTTATCTGCATTGTTTGCTAAAATGGCTCCTTCTTGGTCTTGAAAGAGGTAAAGCAAAGGGCTAGATTGCGAGCGAAGCATAGAGCGCTGTGACTTCATAACTTGCACTGTGTTGCAAATGGATATGATGATGAGAGTTGGGGGAGTTCGGAAGAATGCCGGAAGATTGCAGTCAACAAAGCAGAGAGAAGACAACTCTGCTACCTCTCTAGCTGATAAACATTGATAGGGAATCAAATGAAGAAGTAATTATAGCTTTTCATATCCAAATATGAATCATCGCTCGGACTTCAATGAGAAGCTGAATCAATTTTAATTATAGCAGCGCGTTTACAGTAGGAGCCAATACAACACTGATTGTTAGGAGGACAGAGGCTATCAGCCATGACGGGAATAAAGAACCCACTGCACAACACACACGTTGTCTCGGCAGCAGACACGCAGGATTTTTTCAAGCTGCCGTCGTTTCAAACATACACAAACAATTCTTTTTTTTTAAAAATTATTTTACACTGGCGTTGTTTCTTGTCTCTTGTGTTTGCACAGGGAAAAGGTTTTGTGCCAAAGGCCCTCAGGGATGAAGCCTGTACAATTTGGGGTGGAAACGAGCCTTGCTTGGTGGCTCCGCGGTTAAGAGCCACTCGACTCGGCGATTCCAAGGCACCGCACGCGTTACAGTCCCCGGCGAGGGAGCGTTCGGATTGGAACAATAGCACAATAGATAGTCTGCTGCTCAACTGTGCCGCGCTGGTATCACTGCTATTGCTGTGGTTGGACCCCACTCGAATATGAATGAGGCACTGCAGAAAAAAAATGGGGCTTTCAGACAGATATAAGCAATGGAATGACCTCTAGTGCTAAACATCCCTTTATGTATATTGGAGGTTTATTTACCATTTATACAGCAGGATGCAGGTCAAAGATCAAATAGTGAAGGACTGCTCGATTTGTCATCATTCATGACCATCACCATCTGTCTCCATTCATGAGTATTAGCATTCTCAAAGAGCTAGTCAGTAGTCAAGTCACGGGGTGCTATACTCTACGGTGAAGGACTGAGAAGCTATAAGGAGGGGTTTATCAAATCATTTCCATTTTTATAACTATTTTCATTATATCACACTCATTCTCAACACCTCTAAAGCCCAAATGAATCCATAATATGGATCCAGACGTCAGCAGATATGGAGAAGCTTTGGAAACCAGAAGCAGCTGAGCACCAAACCCTGACCCTTTCCAAGATGGCCGATGGGATCATAACAACTTCTCTGTATACAGGGGATCATCCAATTATTGATGGATGGTCACGATCCACTCAACATGTCTAAAACCTGAGTGTATCCCTATCTCAAGAACAAGAACTATAGGGACTTTGTCCTAGCCCCTGTTACTCATGGGCCCGCTCTGAATCTCTGCATGTTTAACACTCTGTAAAGCACCATGAGACATGTGTAATGTTTAAGAAACATCTAGTCACCAACCACATCTTTGGAAACCAGAAGCAGCTAAGCACCAAGCCCTGCCCAAGCGCCATGAGACATGTGTAATGTTCTGGCGCTCTCTAAGTGAAATTAAATTGAAATTGAAAAAAAAAAAAAAAAAAAAGAATCCAGAAACATCTAGTCACCAACCAACACAATCCCCAAATAGAAGAGATCCCCGTAAATCATCACAACACCAGCGGCAGCGTACTGTACCTCGTCCACGTTCTCGAAGGCGTTGATGATGTCGTACGGCAGACAGGAGAGCAGGTCGATGACGAACCAGGTCTTCAGGTAGTTCATGCGGATGAGCTTGGGGTCGGAGATGACCTCGCCGCCGGGCCCCACGAACGTGGTGTGGAAGTTGAGCACGATGTCCACCAGGAAGATAACGTCCACCACGCTGTCCACCACCAGCCAGGCCAGGTTGTTCTGCTTGGTCTTGAAGGAGACGTTGTAGGGCACCATGATGGCCGTGTAGAAGGTGAGGATGAGGATGATCCAGTCCCACGTGGTCTTGAAGGTGCAGTAGTGGAGGATGATGTGCGGGGGCGTCTTAGGGGCCTCCTGCTTGTACTGGGGCAGGATCTCAGAGCCCAGTTGAAGAGCCTGGGGGTGTTATTGAGGAGGGGGAGGGGGTTGGGGTTGGGGTGGGGGGGGGGGTGAAACAGTGAAGGAAAATAAGGAGAGATAGAGGGGGGAAAATACATGGAAAATATGGAAAAAACAGACAATACGAGATGAAAAGGAAAATGACTCATGAGATGAGAGATAATCAAAGAATGAGACAAAAGAAGGGGAGAAGAAAGAAAGAACGAAAGAAAGAAAGAAAGAAGAGATTGGTTTAGGGCGGGCACGCAAACAGAGAATCAGAGTGTGTCAGACACAAATGGCAGTGCTTGATAAACTTAATTAGTAGTGACCCTCAAGCGACCAAAACAGTTGTCACTGTTTCCCTATCTTGCTTGTTTGAATCTGTGTATCTGAAAGGCATAAAACAGCACTAATGGTACTGTCACTTTCCCAGAGAATGTCGGCTAACTGGCACCCGAAACCACTTGCATAGCAGCACATTGTAAGCCTACTGTGGAGGATGAGCATTCAGCTCAGGGTTTGGACAGCGTAGCATTGTCCGCCTCTGGTTTTATTCCTTTTCAAATATAGCCCATTAACTTAGCGCATGCATTATTAAAAAAGGGGGGTGCATGCAAGGTTACAAGGCATCATGGGAAATAAGACGGCAACTCAGCAGGGCCATAAGAGTCTCTCTCCCTGACATGCTACATACATCAGTGTTAAGTAGAAAGTGAATTCTAGCGACAGCGAGAGAGCGCATTACGCACAGCCTTGTGTCGAATAGAGTCGACGTAAAAGCAGTATATGGCAGACCAGGATGTTTTTCCACCATTACGCTCAGCTTGGCTTAGTATGAGAAAAATGCATTTGAGGAAATGCAGTATCAAATAAAATCAGGTCAACATACATATTTTCTGTATATATATTTTTTGTTTTGGGTAGAATGTACCAGCACTTGGTTATTTTAATGGTAAAAACAAACGGAGATGTACATATGTTGTGTAGCATAAGATCTCTGATCAGCTGACTTTATCCAGTAATGTATAGACGAAGAACTGAGACAAGAAACAAGGTTCTTGCTCATGAAACAAGGTTTTTCAACCTGAATGTGTGTGGGTGCAACTGTGTGGTGCGGGGGCGACTTTTCCAGAAAAAGAAAAAAGTAAAAAAAAAAAAAAAAAGCGTTTTAATGGCATCTGTGCATATGCTTGCATGTGTGTGCATACGTGAGACATACAGTAACTTTATGTGGATTCAAAATGAAGAGACAGCCCATTTTAATTTGACTGTGCCTGTGTGTGTGTGTGTGTGTGTCTAAAATGTTAAAATATCAGCCACTCACTGAGACGATCACAGATCTTGGTTTTCATTGTAAACTAACTGTGCTTGCATTTGGAAGCCTGGGTCATGTGCATAAACTTGCTCTGCGGGGGTTACAACTGGCTGGGTTATGCAAACCAAGTGCAAAGAGACTTATAAAGTACTGCTCAATCTCTGCTATATTAGGTAGTGTGTGTGCGTGTGCGTGTGCGTGTGCGTGTGCGTGTGCGTGTGCGTGTGCGTGTGTGCGCGTGCGCATGTGTGTGTGTGTGTGTGTGAGATTCTCACCTCTGCCAGTCGTGAGTGTTTGTGGGTGACCTCAGTCTTGTTCACAGGAGCCAGCTGTTGCAGGGTGCTGCGGCTGTTGGTCAGCGCCCGAGTCAAGCGGGCGAACTTGGTCCATCCTGACAACAACAACAACAGCAACAAACAAACAAACAAACAAACAAACAACAACTTCTCACTGAGGAGCCACAAACGACAACAAGGCAAAAGGTCAACGTCTCACCGCAACAAACAACGACGACGATGGAACGACAGAGATGGCTTATGGCAGAACCACAAAAGACAACAACACATCAATGTCCTGTGATAAGAGTTGTACCCTACAGCAAAAGGAAGCCTTACACTCTGTTATGTGTGTTTTGTTGATAAAAAGGCTCTCATTCTCACATTTCCACATAATTAATGTATTTGTATGAGCAAATGTCTCTACCTTATACATATACATCTATACAGTATACACACACACACACATACACACACACACACACAATCAAGCAGTTTCCTAGGTTCCTCCCGGCAGACTCATTCTCAGCCACAGAGAATCCCAGCAAACTTATTTCCCTCCGGACTCATTCTCCTCCTCTCCCAGTGAGAAACAGCCTCCCTTTCCTTCATCTATCCCTCCGCTAATACTCTCGCTTCATCACACGCTCCCTAAATATCTTTGTAACGTCTATCTCTTCCCTCTATCCTCCTCCCTCTATCCCCCCGTCCACTTTGTGAGGTGATCCATTCTCAGCGAATGTGTTTTGCTCGGTTTCCGGCCCTGGGTTTAGTTGTCCTTCTCCTCAGTGTTACTCAGATGCGCTCTCTTTCACATCCTCCTATGTTTACTTCTGGGTGGGTACATGTGGATCTACAGTAGGGAAACATATAAGGATATAAGGGCCTCTTTATGATTCTCAGGTGAACACTGTTATGGAAGGGTGTGTGTGTGTACTGTATGTGAGAGAGAGAGAGAGTGAAAGAATGCATGAGTGAGTGAGTGATAGAGAGAGAGAGAGAGATAGAGCATGTGTGTACATATGTGTTTGTCATGTGTGCATATATTAATATATACAGTATTAGTGTTTGTCTGTCTGTGTATATACAGTATATGTGTGTGTGTGTGTGTGTGTGTGTGTGTGTGTGTGTGTGTGTGTGTGTGTACGTGTGTGTGTGTGTGTGTGACTGTGTGTGTGTGTGTGTGTGTGTGTGTGTGTGCATGTGCGTGAGTGTGGGCATGTGTACAGTATGTGCATGGTGTATGTATGTGTGTATGTGTGTATGAGTGTGGGCATATGAGCATGTGGGGGTGTGTGTGTGTGTGTGTGTGTGTGTGTGTGTGTGTGTGTGTGTGTGTGACGGTGTGTGTGTGTGTGTGTGTGTGTGTGTGTGTGTGTGTGTGTGTGTGCATGTGCGTGAGTGTGGGCATGTGTACAGTATGTGCATGGTGTATGTGTGTACTGTATGTGTGTATGAGTGTGGGCATATGAGCATGTGGGTGTGTGTGTGTGTGTGTGTGTGCACACTGGGGCAGTTTGCCTCCTTTGATGCCCCTTCTCATTAATCTCTCTGCATAAGCTAAGTTTCTTCTCTCTCTCTCTCTCCCTCTCTCTCTCCCGCTCTCTCTCTCCCTCTCTCCCTCTCTCTCTCTCTCTCTGAAGCCAGTGTCCTCAGGATCACCACAAACTGCGCACAAACTAGTTAGCCAGCGGAGGGGAAAAAAAGAGGCTCTATTGTGCGTATCTGAGCACACAGCTGGTCGACACCACGAGCGGCGGTTATGCTTATTTTATTCACTTCGCTCAACACTGACCCCTGCGTAGTCGGAACGCTTGAAACAAAGCCAAACAGACGATAAAGGAAATGGCCCATTTCGAGAGAAGTGCTTCCAGCCCCTTTATTGAATTACTAAATATAGGAAAAACGGGGACGTACAGAAATAAAACCCCAGAATTGCTTCGATGAGGCATTAGTGCTCTTGACTTGGATATACCTTATATAGCATTCTCAGATTTGATTTAAAGCCCTTTCCACTGGATGCATAAACATAACAATGCAATAGAGATGGGAAAGTGAGGGGTTTTTTCCCCTTTTTTCATTTGCTGCTTCTATTTCTTCCAATCCCACTTTACATTAAGTTATCCTATTACCGTCTACATATGTAACCCATACATCACAAAATGCACTACTCAAAGGCATACTGTTACATCCCACTGCACAGGGTGTTAGTCTCTGCAGTGGTTGAGCTTGGACCATTGGCAGCAAAGGGAAAGGATTGTCCACAACTGAGATATACAGTACTGTTGTTGTCTGTATTAAGACTAATTTATGCTCCCTTTTCATAAAATATTAAATAGATGTGTCCATTTCAAATGTCATTCGGTCCGTATCTGTAAGCTTGCAGGAAACGTGCAAATAAATACGGACAAAATGAACGGACTGAAGCCTCCCCCTGCACCCGTATCCATATCTGTGTTTAACAGCGAGCATAAATGAGCCTTAAGACTTTCATGGATCCCTCTCAGCCGATTGATATTGCCCTCAGATCTCTTTTACACACCATGCCATGAGATTTAGGCCATGCTACAATCCATACATCTCCTGCCAACATGCATGTTGCCAATTTATATTCCCCCTTTGACACTGTTTTTGTTTTCTTTTGCCTTTCCTTTGTTTAAAGGATAAAACTTTTCATCTAAAGGAGTCCACTTCCCCTTTTCATGCTGTGGTCACAGGAGTTGGGCCTTAACACCAGAATAGCACTATGTCTTACCAGGACTAATGTTAAACCAAATTCAAAATACATTGCGTAACAGCATGAATATAAAAAGTATACTATACTGATTAATTACGTATGCAGAACACAATAGTTGAGGACACCTAAAGTCTGGGCCATCTTTCTGATCTTCCTCTAACTCCTCTTCTCTCTCTCTCTCTCTCTCTCTCTCTTCTTTTTTTAGTCTTCTTCTCCTCCTTCTTCCTCTTCATCTTCCTCCTCCTGTCACAGCGGAGGTCTCTGAGTCCACGTCCACATCAGCTCATTGAGATGGCGAGGAAGGGGGAAGTCAGCCGTGTGGACTGATTGGTTGGGGAGGACGAAAATAGCTGTCGGACCGTCTCCGTTCTTTTCCAGTCGGGCACGCGAGAGAGAAGGAGAAAAAAAAACGAGCCAAGCATATGGAGGGGGAAGGCAATTTAGTCCGCATGCCTACACAGCACTTAGCATCGGTGACATGATTGCCTGTCTGTCTGTCAGTCAGTCAGAGGAACAGGACGAGCACTTGTGCAGGACAGAGGATCATGAATCAGAATCAGGAACAGAGTGAGTCATTCCATTCCCTTCAAAATGAACCATCTGATCAAGTTATTGTTTGTGTTTTTGTTTGTTGTCGTGGGCAGTTTTTTGTTACACAATAGCGCTCAGAACATAATCATTCTGCTTTTGTAATGAGATGGTCCTTGCGGTAGTGGGAGACCTGTCACCAACGGCAACACTTTGACTGCTAATCTGCTGTGCATAATAAGTGAGTTAGCGAATATTAGTGTTGCTGAAGGTGTTAGACTTTGTCTGTCTACAGTAGCTCCGGCTCTCACCTACAGCATCTCCCAGTATCTCACACACACACACACACACCACTAGCTAGTGCTGGAGGCTGGACTCCTCTCATCTCGGACAGCCCTCGGGACGCGTGGAGAAAAAACAAACTAATTAGCCGCCTGCTCTTCTTTATCGGCTTGCTGTCATCCCCCCCCCCCACAAACACAACACACACACACACACACACACACACACACACACACACACACACACACACACACACACACACACACACACACACAGACACACACACACACACGGCTTGAACTCTTTTAACTCAGCCACCCCTTATTGATGTTGCTTTGTCTGCTTTGGTGTGTCCCCACCTCTACCCTCACCTATCCATAGCCCCCTACAACAGACAGAGGCCAAACGAGGAGAAAGCCTTATGCTTCCCAGGGACCGCGAGGAAACGACACAGGCTGGGGAAATCCCTGAGGGGAGCGGCCCACGAGTGGGACAGGTGTAAGGGGGGAGGGTCAGGACGCGAGGGGGGGGGGGGGGGTCCAGTGGGAGTCTCCACTGGGGCTTTCAGCTTTATGATTCTGGGCTGGTGAGTCCCAAGTCTCCGGAGCTGCTCCAGACAGAAGTCCCTTGAACATATATACTCAGGGGAGAGGTACTACATACAGCTGTCCATCAGCTCCAGATGTGCCCCCCCAGCAGGAACTGGCCCGGTACCGGGCCAAAGTGGAGCCAGAACTGAGCCTTAGTCTCCCTCTCAAGAGGCAAACGAATGGCAGAGTAATGAGCCACAGAGCGAATGAAACAAAAAAAAAGAGAGGAAGAGGAAAGATAAGGGAAAAAAAGAAAAACAGTGAAGAGAGAGAAAGAGCTGGATAGGAAGGAAGGAAGGAGAGAGAAAGAGAGAGAGAGAGAGAGAGAGAGAGAGAGAGAGAATGAGCAGAAGACTTGGCATGGCAGCACGCAAACAACTCTCATGAAAGCAGGGCACTCCCCCCGAGAGGGTAAAAAAGTCTAGATAAAGTGCATGTGGTTTGGAGCAGTTGTGGTTATGGTTATTTTTTACACCCCCCCCCCCCCCCCCCCCGCCGCCTTAATGTTTCAAGGTTGACTAGTTTGCCTTTCTCATAAAGTGGGGAGAGATGAGGCGGTAAGTATGGGGGCTCCTGGGTTAAGAGCCGTTACTGTTACTGAGTTACCGGTCACCCAATGAGAGGTGGGTCTTGAGATACAGTATCCCCACGGTTGTATTCTTATGGTTATAGCAGTTATTGTACACCCTTGGAGTCCAAAGTATGTGCAAGCACTTTGCATGTGACTTTTGTTGTCGTCCGAACTCGTGCACTGACTCACAAGGTCAGTCTGACATATCAATCCCTGACACAGCCACTAGGTGCCAACTAATCTACTGATCATTCTTAAGATATACTACACACACCCACCAAAGGTCTCAGGCTTTGACACACTAAGATGCAAAAATGCAGAGAATACAAACACAGACACACACATCAACCCCCCCCCCCACACACACACACACAAACACACACACACACAAACACACAGAGGCACTACTTTTAATACGATGTGATTTAGTGGCCAAAGAGAGTAAGCTAACTTGGAGTGAGCGGTAAACCTCATCAGCCATCAGAACAGCCATCTTCACCGTGCACTACTCTATGATAACTGACCCAGGTTTGACACTAAACCACTTCCCAGGACTAACCGCCCTGATCTACAGGCTGGCATCCAGTGCCTGACCCTCACGGATGCATTCATCTGGAGCGGGAACGATGGTGGTGTGTGTGGCGGGGCCTGTGTGTGTGTGTGTTTGTGTGTGTGTGTGTGTGTGTGTGTGCCTGGGCCGGCGTGCTGCACAACGTGTGCATATTTCATGGCGTTCCCCCGAGGTCAGGCCTCAGGAGCGCGGCTGT
Source organism: Sardina pilchardus (assembly GCF_963854185.1). Classification (NCBI taxonomy): domain Eukaryota; kingdom Metazoa; phylum Chordata; class Actinopteri; order Clupeiformes; family Clupeidae; genus Sardina; species Sardina pilchardus. The sequence continues at coordinate 19,219,902 of NC_085005.1, forward strand.
TTACTCATGAGTGAAGCACGGCGCCCCAGTGGGGATCACTGCTTCCTCCGCTCGAACCCTCCACTCGCTCTCACACACACACACACACACACACACACACACACACATACACACACACACACACACACACACACACCCATGCGAACACTGACACAGACACACATACACCAATCCGCACATATAGACACACACACACACACACACGCGAACACTGACACAGACACACATACACCAATGCGCACACACACACACACACACACACATACCCATGCGAACACTGACACAGACACACATACACCAATCCGCACATATAGACACACACACACACACACACACACACACACACACACACACACACACACACACACACACACACACACACACACACACACACACACACACACACACACACACACACACACACAGCCTCTTATAGTCATTATGCCTGGGGTTCGGTCTGCTCCGAGGGTGAAGTGAGACAGTGGCACGGAAATCCTCCTCGGGGAAAGGGCTCCATTACGCAATGGGGGCCTAATTACAAAACAGGCATCTTTACAGGCAAACACGCCTCACGCCGAACGATCCTACTGCTGAGGAAGGCCAGCGCTTTGACTCGCTGTAAAAGTTTTGACTTTTATCAGCTATAAATATTCCATACCAAAATAGATTCTCTGGGGGAAAAACACCTGTCTGGCACTTCCTGTTACAGTAACACAGGGCAGCACCATTAACCAATCATGATTCCCCTACAGACATTGGTGTCTATAGGCAAGCCAATTATTTTGCCTGGGGTAAGACTGAAAGGAGGCTGCTGACGTCTATGTCTCTGTGAAATCCATGGCTTAGGTGAGCTTATTGACATGTCTTTTGAACACAGACATACTGTATGTGTTACAGCAGCTTAGGGAACCTTCATCTGGCTACTGCAGAAGATGTTATTTTTCCATCTCTACACCAGAAAGTGAAGATTGAAAGGAAGTGGAGGTAGTTTTTCACTTGCCGTTGTTTCCCCTAACGTTCCCTAACGCACATCACGTTTTCATTCGGTCGTCTACCCGGCTACCTGGCTTATCTATAAAGTATCTATATACAGCGCTCTCAAGCTGGCATCGCCACGTCGACTGCCCTCAACACTAAACCGCCTCATTCCAGGCGAGAGCGGTAAGGTCCGGGGGCCGCATTAGCCTCTGCACCGGACGCTACAAACCCCCTCCCACGCTGTCCGCAGGTGAGAAACCAGAACAGCAGGTGTAGGCAGGACTTTATATTCATCACATTTAATTAGGCTGTTGTTGTTGGCCTCCACCACCTGCTGTCGCACGGCTGAGGAAGTTCACACCGCTGGGTCCACAGCACACTTTAGTCTGGCCTGTTGAACATAGAGGCGTACACATGGCAGGCCTATTCCCTCAACAGTCAGTGTTGGACAAGGTGTTATGAGACGATGTTTCATATCTGGATATGGGTATGATAATAACTCCAAATTAACGATAATTAGCAATAATTTATAACAAATAATATCTCAGACTCCATCATTCTCAAGTTTATGATGATCGTTATGATGCAGTGGTCTCAAACTTCCAGCCCGCAAGTCAAAACTGGCCTACAGTACAAGAGTTCCGTGCAGCCCTTTGGTTGGACGGAGATAAGATCAATTTTTGCACAAGAATACTGAAGGCTTGCATTGGGATTGCAGTAGCACAGACAAATGTCAATTGCGTCAGTTGACACTGCTGTGGGTCATCAAAATACGCATGTGTTTCTTGTCACTTAACTTAAAAGGAACACAAACATGTTTTTTTTTGAAGAAGAAGAAATTGAAAATGTTGCTTGAAAATGCTTCTTCATTCCCAATGAGGCGACAACTCGCAACAAGCGCTATAAGCGCCCAACATGCAGAAGAGTAGGCTATGTGAGGCAGCGATCAGAGGGAGGGAGCATCATGACACTGTGTTTGAACCAAAGATATAAATACACAAACGCCGTGAATTTAGCTTGACAGGGTCAAAGATCTTGTCTCGTGTTGTTTCTGCTCTGTGTACTCGACTGCCACGACTCTTCAGAGGCATGTCTGTGAATCTGTGTCACCGCCGCACCAAGGTACAAGACTGACATGAGCTGCTTGTCTGGGGGAAGTCTTAGAGGTCTGTCCATCAAACAGCCACCCAACTCCCCCATGACCCCCCCCCCACACACACACACACACACACACACACACACCCCTGGTCTTCTGACTGTTTGACAGGTAGCAGCCTGGGGCAAAAAGAATAGAGAGAGCGCAGATTTGTTTGTTTTTTGTGGAGAGGGGGGTTTCTCTATTTTTTGGGGGGGGGGGTGGTTGTCCTCCTCTACTAAAACACACTGGGAGGTCTTCAGGCAGGGCATTTTGTAACACCTCCTGAAATCGCCAGCCCTCTGTTTGAACACAGTCGCTGGGCGGTAGAAGGTTGGCTATTAAAGTTGTGGCGGTGTGTATGAATTCTCCGTTGTGAAGAGCCTGAGGCAAAACATGGGGGAACGCGGCACGGTGGGATTTGAGGGGACGGGTTGACGAGGTCCGCTGGGTCCAAGGAGCATACCATCGTCTTTGTGTTTTGCTGATGTTAGGCACGATTTGGAGGTTTCACGTCCCAGAGTCCTGCCTCCTATTCCCGACGGCCATGGAAGATTCCAGAGCTGGGTTCCTTACACGCAGGCACAGCCAGACCCAGGTGCACTGTCATGGAATGACATGCGCTGTCATCTCGCCTCTCAAAAGGGACAGGGAGGCTGTTTGTGTGTGTGTGTGTGTGTGTATGCTTGTGTGTATTTGTGCAAGATGTGTGATTATGTGTGCATCTGAAATATGACTGAAATAAAGTGTGTATATGCGCGTCTGTATGTGCAGGTGTGTGTGTGTGTGTGTGTGTGTGTGTGAGACAATGAGAGGGTGGGGGAGAGAGAGAGAGAGAGAGAGAGAAAGACAGCCATTCTTGTGCGGGCGTGGCTCCCCTGTGCATCAGGTCAGAAGTCTCGTCAAAGAACAAGCGCTTCAGCTTAGCAGGGGCACGAGCCAGCAAACATCAGACTTGAGGGGCAATGGTGCACTGATGAGCCCCACAGGGAGAGAGAGAGAGAGAGAGCGAGAGAGGTAGACAGTGAAAGAGAGAGAGTGAAGGAGAGCAAGAGAGATTGAAATATAGAGGGTGAGAGAGATATGGAGAGAAAGAGAGAGGGACAGGACAGAGAAGGGAAGCTAGAGGTAGAGAGAGAGAGAGAGAGTTACAGAGACAGTGGCAATAAAAGAAGAGAAAGATATGACATGGCCCATCAATCATCCGCGTTTGCCCCACGCTTGGCGGCTCGCCCTCCCCCTCAGTCAAACGGAGCGCGCTCAAATGCGTACCGACAGCTCGTCTGTCTGTCGGTTTTTTTGGCCGGTCGCTTCTCCTCCATTCGCGGAGGCCCGCGGCTCCTGGCTCCAGGCTTGTGGCTCGGGCACCAGAAAAAAAAAAAAACGAAAAACCGGATAACGCATCTCTAATTGACCCAGCAAAAGCCTTCAGACTCGCTCAGCGTCTCTCGCGCTTGTGTTTCAACCTCCCCTCGTTTTGAGGCGGACTCCTGTTTCGGAAAAAAGTGACACGAGAAGCAAGCGCTTCAAAAAGCACGGCGTTGATGAGGCGCGTCTGATGTTACTATAAATAAAGCCAGTCAGTCTTTTATTATCCTTGTAATGTTGTTCTACAGATCTTGCTGTCATGCTTTTTTTTTTTTTTTTTTTTTTAACTTTTTTTTCTGTCTGCATTTGTCAAGTGTAAAGTGATTAAGGCCACACACGTCTACAGGAGGGATAAGTGAATAAGTGAATAACTGAACTCATGCTAACCTACCTGTGTCATCCTCTCTTTCGCTCCCTGGAAATAAAGGGATCAGGGGAGAATTAATTGAAACTGGCATCTGCAGCAAAGTTCTATAGAGCAGTGTAGAGAGTGATAGAGAGAGATAAAGAGGGAGAGAGAGAGAAGAAGAAGAAGAAGAGGAAGAAGAAGACAGAGATGGAGAACGAAAGGGCAAGAAGAGCGGGCAAAGAACCAGAGAGGAGATATAAAGAAAGAGAAAGAGAGAAGGATGGAAGAGGAATGGAAAGAGAGAAATAGAGAGAGAGAGAGATGAGAGAGAGAGAGAGAGAGCTCACCTCTGGTGGTCTCGTCCTCTATGGGCTGCTTGAAGACGGTGATGTCTTTGAAGGTGCAGAGGAACAGAACCACCTTGTCATTCTCATTCCTGATGGGGGCCACCTGCATGTACAGCCACACCGGCGTTCCTGCACAAAGACAGACAAGATGGAGGAGGAGGAGAAAGAGAAGGAGGAGGAGAAAGAGAAGGAGGAGGGAAAGGAGGAGGAGAAGAGGAGGAGGGGAATGGGGGGGTTATGGGAAGAAGGGGAGAAGAAGAAGAGGTGGAGAAGGAGGAGGTAAAGGAGGAGAGGAGGGAAATGGAGGGGTTATGGAAAGTAGTGGGAGAAGAGGAAGAGTTGGAGAATGATGAAGGGAGAGAGGGAGGAGAAAGTTGGGAGGGACAGCAAGAAGAGGAAAAAAAGAAGGGAAAGAGGAGGAGGAGAGGAGGAGAAGAGGAGGAGGAGAATAGGGGAGTGGGGGAGTAATGGGAAGTAGTGGGAGAAGAGAAAGAGGTGGAGAATGATGAAGGGAGAGAGAGAGGAGAAAGTTGGGAAGGACGGCAAGAAGAGGAGGAATAAGAGGAGGAGGAGAATGATGGGAAGAGGATAAAAGGAAGAACAAAAGGAATAGAAAGAGAGGATGTAATATGGATGAGAGTAGGACAAAGAAGAGGAAGAGTTGCCACATGAGGAAGGAAGAAAGAGAAGAAAGCCACGGAGTAGAAGAGAGGAACCAGAAAGAGATTGCGTGAATGCAGAATGGAGAGAAGGAGAAAGGGACTCGGGTCATCTGAGGGGCGCGACTTCTCGACTGCGTCCAGAGAGCTCTGAGAGCCATTCAGTGACCAAACAGCAGCTAGTTAAAACAGGTTCAACTGATTTTAGAGTGTCTGGCACCCACAGAGGTGAAGCTCTCTATTCAATCAGATCTGAGAGCCTGGTGATCATTAACTGAAATAGCCTCGAGTGATTTAGCTTTGTTCCTTTAATTATGTGACCATGGGCCACAGAACCAAGTGGATTAAGGAGTCCAGCGTGCTCTTTTTGACCCGTTGTTTTAAAGGGCACGCTGGCCCTCTGACAAAGACCATAGAGCTACAGTAGAGTGACAAAACACAACTTGTGAAGCCTTGTGAAGTGTTTTAAATGGTCATTTAAAACAACAATAACTAAAGGAACTCTGATGCATTAGAGTGTCAAGGCTTTATCTAACGAGCACTTCAAACATACAGCTTTTGAGTCCAGGATGTAGTCATTTTCAATTTGATAAGTTTTGTTTACTTAAAACTTTTTTCTAAAATCATAGATCCTTTGCTTTAAGCTTTACCCAAAATTCTTTGTTTGGGGTCTTTGTAACAAATATGTTACATAGGCCTGAATGTAAAAAAATGGCATACACAAATAGGATGAAATATGAGATACGAAAAGCACAGGCATATTGGGACTCTTGTCCATTCTCCGGGCTGTACAGAATTACAGTAGCTAATGTTGTAGGTCTAGACCTATTCTTTTTATTTCCTGACAACCAGAGAGGCACTCTGTACTTTTAAAGCACTCTAAGAGAAAGAGTCATGTTCTCTCGTGGCCGACTGCAAACTTCTTCCCCTCTCTGTCACTGCAAACAGAACCCCTGAGCCTCCAACACAAATCCCCACTTAACGTCTTCGAAGACAACACCGGGACAAGGGATGGGGCAGTTGGGGCGGTTGGCGGGGGGGGGGGGGGGGGGATTAGAAGCAGGCAGACGCCAGTTACGTGCAGTGTCTAAAAAGAACAGCCAGATGGGATGGAGCGAGGCCATGGAGACACACAGAGGATACTGCAGCAGCTGTTTTGGGCCTCTTTGCTTTCCGTAGTCATACAGACAGACAGACAGGTAGGCAGGCAGACAGGTGGAGATAGACAGACATCATAGAGGAGCATGCTCAGATCGACCAGTGGCCTACTGAAGGGACTACTCACGGTTCTTCTTGTAGAGCAGGATTTCAAAAGAGTTGGACTCATAGTTGTCAAAGGCCTGCCTGACTTTGTCTATTGTCTTCTTGTCTGTCAGCTCGCCGTACATAAAACTGAACCCAAGAGTGGGTGAGGATGAGTGAAAATAGAGTGGGGGGAGGGCGTAGACAATGAAAGAAAGGAGAGGAGGAGAGAGAGAGAGATGAGAGACACAGAAACAAAGAAGGAGGGAGAGTGAAAGAGAGAGAGAGGGGGAAAGGGAGAGGGAGATGGAGGGGGTAGGACAAAGATTAAAAAAAGAGGGGGGGAGGAAGAGAGGGGAGAGAGAGAGAGAGAGAGAGAGAGAGAGAGAGCGTTAGCTGCATGTACACACACCTGTGCGAGACACAAACATCCTGGCCCTGCGACACCCATCATGTCTGCCAACAGCACTTAATTGAGCGTGTGTATGAGAGCCGACCGAGGGCTGCTGACACCGGTTGACACACGGCATGTTTTGGATCCTGACATAAGAGGAGGGATTGGACAAACACCAGAGCACAAACGACAGCTCTCTCTCTCTCTCTCTTTTTCTCTCTCTCTCTCTCTCTCTCTCTCTCTCTCTCTCTTTCTCTCTCTCTCCTCCACTCTCTCTTTCACTCTCTCTCAAAGTTTTTATTCAAAGGAGCTTTATTGGCTTTAGGCCTACTTAGTCAAGCAGTATTGTCAAAGCAAACCTATTTTAATGTAAAAATACAAACAGATGATACAATAGATAATACAATAATTATAGAATAACAATTGTTTATAAGTAATACATCATTTAAACATATGTGCTATCTACGTGCTAACATTTAGATAGAAAATAAACTATATACAGTATAAAGTATCATTTGCTTTCTTGATTTATGGCATGCTACAATGATATAGTTTTTAGCAACTTCTGTGCTCAGATATAGCAAACAGGAGAGCATGTCTTTATTGCTCAATATTCCAAATCGGGACATCATTTGGAGATGTCGTTCATCCTCTACTACTCCCTCACTGCACTGCGAGCACGTCCCATCCTCCTGCATCCCTAGGAAGCCAGCTTAGCCTTCCTATCTCTATGGCCTGGCAGTTTTCACTTTTTCTGTAAGCTAGCCATGCTATGCTATATCATGCTATGCTACAAAATGAATGCTAGCCACTCGTTTTGTTTGTACGTTGTAATCTCTATGAGCTATAGTGCTAATTTATCATTTGTTTATATGTTAAGCCTCATGTGGGTTGTTTTAAACATGTTTGAGTTGTGTCATGTTGTGTCCATTGAATTCATTGTCAAGTATTCAAAATGGTCTCTCTCTCTGAGTGTTTATTCTTTGTAAAAGGGCACTATAGTGACTTTCACCAGGGTTAAAATGTGGATGCCCTTTATAGGGGAACCTTCCAAGTTCTACCCTACAGGCCTACAGGCAAGATTTTGATGCATTTCTGTGTACTCCCTGGATTTTTTAATATAATCCTGTCCCTCTCTCTCTCACTCACACACACACACACACACACACACACACACACACACACACACACACACACTTGAGAGCGTTTTGGGTTGCACTCTGCACAAAAAAGTGCTACATAAATAAAAATGACTTGACTTGACACACACACACACACACACACACAGAGAGAGAGAGAGAGAAAGAGAGAGAGAGAACACAGAGCTAATGACAATCTAATGACAGCTACCGTATGTGCCTCTGCAGGGGGGAGATGCGCACACGCATGATGAATGGTTCCATCACAACACTAAGAAATATACAGCATAAAGTAGACACACCATCATGCTATTACTGTAGGCGTTTGTAAAACAGATAACTTAAACTGTAACCCACAACTACAGTACTTCAAGCAAAGTGTGAAGCAGCATTGAAGCAAAGGGATACCACTTATACACTTACATGTATAAGCACATTATAGTTATGCATATACGTACAACCAGATCCTGTATGTTGTCTCCACAGGATATACATCACACTTCTCACTAAGGCAAGTCTGCAGCAGACAAAGTATTCTTTGGTGATAAAGTGTGTATGTTAGGGAGTATGTTTTTTTTCTGCATGTGTGTGTGTGAGGATGCGTGTGTGTGCTTGCATGCATGTACAGTATGTGTGTGTGGGGAGTGGGGGGGGGGCGGTGTGAGTGTGTGTGTGTGTGTGTGTGTGTGTGTGTGTGTGTGTGTGTGTGTGCGTGCGTGCGACAAGCCTGCTTGTGCTTAGTGTGTAGATGGAGATGAGGATGAAATGTACTGTAGATCACCACTCTACTCTAGCAATTCATACATAAATAAATCTCATCAAAAGATTAATTAATGAGGTTTTATGTGTTTATAAGCACATTGAATGACCTCTGTGTATGAGATGCGCTATATAAATAAACTTGACTTGACTTATGAGCTGGGTAGATGTGGCTCAAAAAATACCACAACAATGTTGTCATCTTGGACACAATGATTCTTGTATTATTCTGCGAAAACTGCTTTCAGCCGTCCCAGTTTTCCAGGGACCCAGTGCCGGGAGTGGGCACCAGAGGCTATTCACCAGACCACACTATTCCTTCTCAGCCTATGGAAGCTACATGCCAGTCAAGTTGCATATGTTCCAGTGTCCTAGGAATCGGTGACCAAAAATTTCTGGGGGGGGGACGCTGACAAAACCACGACCTATGCTAGCGCTCATAACTACAGTACACTGTATATCGTACGGTATACCAGTTTATTAGGACCTGACATGTGATAAATCATAGCAGGTTAGCGTGTCCAAGATGGTGGCACGTACGCATCGCAATGGTCCGTGTCTCTCCAGATTTTGCGAACCACCACTTGTCTATACTTTATATATATGTTGCACTTTTATGCTTTTTTTCTCTTCTGGTTAGACGCAAACCGGATTTCATTGTTTTTGTAGGTTGCTCTGCACAATGACAATAAAGTTAAATCTAATCTAGTCTAATCTAAAAGGTTATTGGCTATGTTCTACTTCCTTACATCGATCATTGCTTCTGTTAAAATCATACCTTTTCAGTCTGTCTTTTGGGTCAACCCCCACACCCACCTAAAAGCAGGGTTGTGCGATCTTACATTCCCATGGCAACAGTAACTGGATCTGTCTCAGGCTTTTAGTCGGTCCAAGGAGCAGAGGCCTCTGTGCAGACAGAGGGGGATATTTTGGGCTGTGGGAGAGGAGGACAGGTGTGCTGCGGAAGAGGACAGGTGTGCTCCGTTCCTGAGGAGTCTGAGGGAAGCCGAGTTTAAACCAGCCTCCATCAACTTCAGTTTGAGCGCTGGTTTCCGTCTCTCAGTGACAGCCATCAATCAAGCCCAAAACCAAGACACCAGCCCTATAAACTCATTTTTTTTTTGCATGCTTTGAGTTTTGTTGTCATTTGTGAGTCCCCCAAACGTAGCAGTGAAACACTAAAAAAACATTTCATCGTGTGTCCCCTTTAAGGTCTTCCTATAAAAGCTGTAATCAGAAAAGGAGAATGATGCTCCCCCCGAGAATGGGAGGTCAGTTCAGGTGTGTAAAAGTACAAAAGTGTGTTGGTCTGCACTTCAAGTCTGTAAAATGTGCTTATCCTTCTTTATTTAGCTACAGACTACAAGATAGATGATGCTTTTGTACTTGAGGAATTTTTGTCAGAGGGGCCATGTTTAGCCTCTCCAAGTGTGAAAAAAAGATAATTACACCACGTTGTTACTGTCCTAATATACAAGCTTGCTTGTTATTACCTCTGGCTCGTTAGTGCAGGAGTTAATTATTTGTTTCCGTTAACTAATTCAGCAGCATGGCTGGCTAATGACTTGCTTAACGTAAAGCCGTGCCCACTCGCTCACCACACCTCCACCCTGCCAATTACCTCTACCTCCGACAGTCCCTAAGGCCCGGAAACATATACAAGCCCACCTCCATCAGCCCCTGAGGCTCGGAAACGCAAGACGAGCCCAACCCTCGCCTCCCCCAGCGGAAACAGGTGGGAGTTTGCCGGAGGTATCAACGGTATACGTTTGCTAGCAATGTACACTATCACTTCCTACTAGCGCCTCCCGGCGTGTTTATCTGACAGAACCCTCCTACCATCTCACCCTCTCCCGGCATCCCCCTGACACCGCACCACCACGCAGCGGACCATCAGGCCAGAGCTGGCTAGGCGTTTCACGAGTGGGTGGGTGTTACTATTCCTGTGCAGGAGTGATTGGCAGCACCAAGGGCCTATCGTGCGTTAACGAGCCTCCAGGTGATCACTCTGGGGGCGGGAACAGTGGGAGGTCTGTCACTGGAGCGAAGGAAGAGGGGAATAAAAAGAAAGAATGAAAAACGAAAGGAAGAAATGAAAGAACAAATGAAGGAAAGAAAGAAAGAAAGAAAGACATGCATGGGGAAGGTGTGCCCCAGGTCCAGCAGCACACAGAGCAGACTGAGGAGATAAAGGCTTTCCTGGCTGAAGGGAGAATCAGGAGGGACAGTTTTCCCACATCAGGGAATCTAAGGTGAATCTGCGCTAGCTAACACAAACTCATGGAACACATCCATTATCCACAGCATATACACTAACGGCTAGATTTCCTTTCTCATTAGGTGAAAGTCGAATATCTCATCAAGCATTGGCAAGAAAATCCTGCTCATTAGTTGGGCTTGTTGTTATTCATTGGCATCAAAGGATAAACAATGCACCTGAAGACTAGAAATGTAAACACACATTTTGTAGTAAATTCATCAACACTTAAGCTCTAACCTCAGCTCTTCAGTGCCACAGCCCCATACAAGATCTCCATGCTGAACAATGAGCAATGCTGCATTGTGTCTAGGCCTGAGTATACTCAAGACAACAGCTACATGTATGCTTTTCCTCTCCTTCCTTGATTTCACAAAACCATGTGAATGAGAATGTCATTTCACTCTTATTGCCATTGGCTCAGGGTACAGCCAGATATAAGTCTGTCTGCCTGTCTATCTGTCTGTCTGTCTGTCTGTCTGCCTGCCTATCTGTCTGTCTGTCTGTCAAGGCTCTTTCTTAACTTGCACAGCACATATCAGCAGCTTCACATCACACGTCCATCATGCCACCTCCTCCAAGGCTGCTAAGCTATTTCAGGTTTTTCAAAGACTCTCTGAGCAGCTATGGGTTGGGATCCAAATGAAGGATAATTTTCTTGCACTCTGACAGTGCAGAATAACACCCCTCCTCTTCACTGTGCTGTGTTCATGCTGCGCTTCGTTCAGCCTTTGTCAAATGGAAGAGAACAGGAGATATAGAGTAAAAGCCCAGCTTTCATATAGTAACTTCAGCTAGTACTTTCAGTCACACCTACAGACTATAGGTCTCCTATAGATCTATATGTAACAGGTGCCGGCTAGTTAGCTGTGCTGTGGAACGTTAGTAAACCTCACTCCCCGACACTTCAAGAGCGCTGCTGGCATGAAAGCCAGTAGCCTGGGCTTTTAGCTGGATTGTTAGTGTGCTCGACTCCCGATCCCAGGTGCTGCTGTGTGCAGGTTACATATAGATGCTCAGATTATAACTATATGTTGACATTCTAACAACAATTATGAATAGGGTTATATAACCCTATTCATAATTGTTGTTAGAATATGGGTTGGGTTTGGTTTTTGATGATGTTTGGCATTTCAACAACAGTTTGAAAGACTGTAACTTGAATATCAACAAACCATCTGTTATGTCTCTTTACAAGTAAAATGTTACTGTGCTATCAACAAAGAACTCATTGCCTGAGAGATCTAAGCTGTAAAGGGTTCCACTGTATGACCAAGGACGGAACCCTCACGGCCACGGCACCATCAACAACAGCAGACAAGAAGCTGTCTCACTTTAACATCCAGCCGTTGTTCTTCGAGTGCACAAAACAGTTGGCTCATCGAGGGCCTTTTATAATTAGCTACCGTTATTTACATATAGTCATGCCACTGATGACTTTCTGTGTCCCTTCCACTGTGATGGGAATCATTTTAACAGCACTTTCCACGGCAGCACCCAACGTACTTAAGAAACTGACAATGGCTATTTTACGGCAAAACACCTGTCGTTAAAGTTTTCATAGTCACTTTGGTGTATTTCTTGAATCAACATTACCATTTGCACAACAGTTATGTGCATTTCTCAAAACAAGTACTGTACAGCAAACTGCTCCACATAGTGGATTGCCTGCAAAAGCGTGTATCTTGCTCAAAATGCTTTGTTTATGCCTCAAAAGCAAATACTTATGCCAATGAAACTGCCAATGCAATCAAAAAGACAAGTTCTGAAGCCATTGTTCATGTCAAAATAGTCAAACTGGTTTGTCTTGTTGTCAATACGACAGTTTACTCTATTGGCATTTTCTAATGAACTGCACAAGGCAGCACTATTTTCTCGCTACACAGTTACACATTATTGTGTGTGGAGAGGGTTGATTGCAAGGCAGTGGATGTTTTTTCTGTTGACAGACATCACAGTATAAAGAAAACAAAGGCTTTTACAGCATTGTGCAAATGAAAAAAAGGCCAATATACAGTAAAACACCCCTCTGTCAGAGCTGTGCACCACTGTACATAACTCTTACTGTACATCCTGGCATACATGGTCACATATGTATATTTGCTGGACAGACTATGGTATGAATGAGTTTGAACAAACAGTTTGAACAAACAGTTTTCGATAATTTCAATTCCTTAAATCAGTGTGTTATGAGCATAAAACAGTTAAAGATGGCAAGGAGCTATATGGTCTTTTAAAACCTCTTTGGCACATTAGTACAGTCATGTTATGCCGGAGAACTGATACCACAGTGTCTCACAGGGATTCTCACAGCTTACAGGAAGGCCCGAGATGAAGCCTGTTAGAAATTACCCTTTCATGAATAGGAAAACTTCCAAGATCAACATCTCGGCCTTTACTGTAAGAATATCTCTGATTTGTACTTCTCAAAGGGAAAGAGGCGGGTCTTAGTAACGGATGACGGACAGGGCCAGGAACCACTTACCTGCAGGTGCTGCTCTTCTGCATGACTTCTGCCCTGTGGTAGCCAGACAGCTTGCAGAATCCGTCATTACTGTACACTACAGGCCATTCCACGATCTGGGCATTCCCCAGGAGGAAACTGGTTTCTGGATCAAAAGCAAATAAAAACACACAAAAACACATAAATTAAAGGCTCCAACTAAGGGAGTTTTCAATTAAAGTAGCACTATGCAAGTTGTGTTACTTAAAAGGCATACGAAACACTACAAAAAACACTCAGGGTCCTATTAGCACTTCTCGAAGTTTGCTAACATGCTAATTAGTGTCTTTTGACGATACAATCACCAAAGGTTTTCTTTACTTTTTGCTATGTTTCAGCCCGGAGCACAGAATTGCATAGCGGATATCTTGGGTGGTAATGAAGAACATCAACAACACATGTGTTTATCTGTCCTGACCATACTGTACACCATCAAAATGCATTTGATGATGTTACCAGAATGAGTTGGCTCAAGCATATACCTCAGAAAGTGAAAAATTGTGGCACAGTGTTGCTTTAAACGCAACAATCTAATTTCAGATAGTGTATATGCATTTCAGAAAGCAGTTGATGAGCGTATCCGATAGAGTTTCTTGGGTATACAGTATTGGATTAAAGCATAGCTCCCTTGGCAGAGGAACAAGAAAACATCAGGCTGTTACGTGATGAATTTAATGGAATATACAGCAAAAAACCCAAGGGAGACTTTGGCAGCACTAACAACCAGACTTCTCCTCAGCAGGTATTATAAATCTAATTTGACTTAAGAGTGTCACTAAAAAATAAAATAAAAAAATAAAATGACTAAGCTAAGTATAAATCAATTTCACAGAAACAATAGAGGCTGTAAGATAGGGGGAAAGAGTATTAAAGAACATGCTTGGAACTAAATCTCTCTCTCTTTTTATGCAAAATCTAACTTTTCGTCATGGTGCATTTGAGAATGCAGTACTCATATTGCATATGTATTGTATACACGTGTATATACATATTCATGCATGCACACACACACACGCACAAACACGCGCACAGCCGCACACACACAGACACACACGCACACACACCCACACACACACGCACGTTCCACTATGCCATTGTTTGTGTGGACTAACAGAGGGCACATTCCTCCAGAGCATCCCCAAAGCCAAGAGACGGATGTAATTGCCGCCTTAACTGAATCTAATAAAAAAAACATCTCCTCATAGCACTGAAGATGGTCCAGGTGCAGCTGCAAGAGAGAGAGGGAAACACACACACACACACACACACACACACACACACACACACACACACCACAGCTCCGTCCACCCCTGGCCTGCCCAAACCTCTGATTAGCAGCTGTGGCCCGATCCTCTGAGGCGCCATGCCTATTATATCACGAGCACGTTAGGGGGACGAAAAAAAAAAAGTCCTGTTACTTTCGCCACCAGCCTCCACTAACCAATCCCCACTGACGCAGTCAGGAGTCAGCTGTATAAAAATATGTGGATAAAAATAGCCAGACAAAAGAGGACAACATGGCACAGCTTTGGAAACAAATCAGGGCACCATTTGTGGTGGGGGGGGGGGGGGTGGCTGGGCATAATAAGGAGTCTCCAGTTAGGCATAAATATCAGCTCACACACACACACACACACGCACACACACACACGTACATAGTATAACAGTATCTGCCTGTGTTTTTTCTCTGATGCTCTGGCATGTCCACACAGTGCTACAGAGGCAGACACACACACACACACACACACACACACACAAGCAGCTCGCTGACAGTGGGGTGGCGGGGTGAGGGGTGAGGGGAATGGAGCGATCAGGGAGAAAAAGAACGAGAGAGCGAGAAAAAGCTGAGTGGAAGAGAGCAAATAAGGGGCATTTGACACAGCCATTAAATGGGGGTGGCTGCAACATTCTCCGGCTGAATAGATTCTAATACTCTTGGCCTCTCTCACTCCCTCTCTCTTTCACTCCCTTAATGCTATTCTCATTCCCCTCACCCTTTTATTTCTTCCCTCTATCCATCTCTCTCTCTCTCTCTCTCTCTCTCTTATGCCCTTGTCCCTCAGTTTGTTGATCTCTAATCCTCTCATTTCCTCTCCTCTTCTGTCTATCCATCTCTTTTTTTCTCACTCGTTTCTATTTCTTACTATAACTGTTGCTCTGTCCTTCACTCCCCTCCTATCTGCCTGCCTACCTCCATCTATCCATTTCTCTCTCTCTCTTATTCTCCCAGTCCCTCTCTCTCTCTCTCTCCCTCTTACTCTGCCTATCTCTCTCTCTCTCTCCCTTGTATTCTCCCTCCCTCTCTCTCTCTCTCTCTCTCTCTCTCTCTCTCTCTCTCTCTCTCTCTCTCTCTCTCTCTCTCTCAATTCAATTCAATTCAATTCAATATAGCTTTATTGGCATGAAAGTTTCAGAAACATTATTGCCAAAGCTCAATGTACACATAAGAGGTTAAAGGAAAATAAGGACATTTACATATAATGTTTTGAATACAGTACATGGCAAATCTCTCTCTCTCTCTCTCCATCTCTCCCTCTCTCCCTCCCTCCATCCTGCTTCTTCACTACAGGCAGTGCAGACTAAAGCTGTCTGATGGGCCCTGGAGGTGCTGTCCTCCCCGGCTCTCATTACCAGGCCTTTTGCTCCACGGGCCGCGGCCTCCAGGGTCAAGGGGCCAGGAGAGTGGGAGTAGGAGTCCGGCCCCGGGGCCCCAGCGACCCAGATCCACCACCCAGAGAGAGAGAGAGAGAGAGATGGAGATGGAGATGGAGAGAGAGAAAGAGAGATAGAGAGAGAGAAAAAGAGAGAGATGGGGAGAGAAAGGGAGAGATGGAGAGAGAAAGGGACAGAGAAAGGGAGAGAGAGATGGAGAGAGAAAAAGAGAGAGATGGAGAGAGAAAGGGAGAGAGAGGTGGAGAGAGAAAGGGAGTGAGAAAAAGAGAGAGATGGAGAGAGACAGAGAGAGATGGAAAGAGACAGAAATATAGGAAGAGAGGGGAGGAGAGAGGGAGAGAGAAAGAGAAAAGAGGTGACAGTGGATACAGAGAGAGGAAGGGTGTGTGTGAGAGAGAGAGAGGTGAAAAGGAAGAGAGAGTTGGAGAGAGTGAGAGAGAGAAGAGAAGAAAGAGAGGATGACAGCAATGAGTCGTTTTGTCATGGGCTTTGTATCCTCACCCTTTTCCTTACTTTCAGCAAATCATCACTTCTCATTTATTTTCCCTCTCTCTCTCTCTCTTTTATTTTGCGAGAGTCTGTGTTATGGCGTTATATTCTCCACACACGAGCAAGCCAGAGGGCCAGCAAAGCCCAGGCACAGTAATTAGTCCTGTCAGCACACACACACTCAGAGGCGAAGGTCTTGAAGGGAGTCTTGTTCAATCTCACTCATTACAGTGAAAGGCGCCAGTGATATCCAGCATAAACTTATCAGTCATGTCTGCCGTATATACCACCATTTCATTATAGCCGTAGGGGACTTCTGCATTTACAGTAATACCTACTCAATGTGGATGTCTACTAAACTAAGTGGAGACCTGTTTTCAATATGTACAGTGCTAGTGCTTGCAGTAAGGAGCTTCGGTTAGTGTAGTGATGTGTAAGGAGATGTGAGAGAATACTTGTGTGAGGATCGTATTGACTTAAGTGCACTGTGCCCAGGGCTAAAACAGGACAGATCCTCTGCCTTGGCCATCATCAGGTCTACCGTGGATCAATGCTTAGTTCAATAACAATAGTGCATACTTCAAAGAGTCCGTCTAAGTCTACAGGCATAAGACAGTTAGCAGTGTGTACACAAACACAACTCAGGAAGGCTGGTGTGAACAGCACAGACAGACAACAAAACAGATCAGAACACCAACAATGTCTGGTTTCCCACCCAAAAAAACACAAAAACAAAACTAACACCAACACTGTCTGGTTTTCCACCAAGTAGACCACCAACAATGTCTGGTTTTCCACCCAACAAAACAGATGCTCAAACATCCACGTACGAGCAGAAAATAGACAAGGTGCGATAATAAGATCTCTAACTTCAGCATATGGGTCTTGCTGCCAAAATGGATCTGAAACACTACCTTACTGACCCTCTCTGGGTATAACAACAAAACGTCCCACCTGCCGACCGCCTCAGGCGAAGGCATCCTCCTCGCCCGCTCACAGACTTAGCATTCAAATTAGCTGCTTTTCGCACACTCAAAAACAGACGTCTCTCTCTCTCTCTCTCTCTCTCTCTCTCTCTCGTGCGCTGCCTTGCTAGTCGCTACTTCTCTGCATCTGTAACCTAAAATAACCCCAGCCAAAAGGAGACGGCTCACACATTGGTCCTGGGAGTCGGAGGGCAGGGTGTGTGTGTGTGTGTGTGTGTGTGTGTGTGTGTGTGTGTAGGTGTGTGTGTGTGTGTGTGTGTGTGTGTGTGTGTGTGTGTGTGTGTGTGTGTGTGTGTGTGTGTGTGTGTGTAGGTGTGTGTGTGTGTGTGTGTGTGTGTGTGTGTGTGTGTGTAGGTGTGTGTGTGTGTGTGTGTGTGTGTGTGTGTGTGTGTGTGTGTGTGTGTGTGTGTGTGTGTGTGTGTGTGTAGGGAAGAGGAGACAGAGACAGGGAGGGATGGAGGGATGCAGGAAGAGAGGCGAATAGCGAGCCGGCTGTGGGCACAGTCCATTCCTTCGTTCCGCTGCGATGCCATGGCGGTGGTGGGCTGGCTGGCTGGCACCAGCTTATCGCGTGCGCTGAATAGGTGGCATATTGCCTGGCATGAAAGATACAGTAACGCGTGGTGCCAAAACAAAATAAATGAACACAAAAAAATAAAAAAGGGACAACGCCAGGTCCCTTGTGGGAGGCTTATAAGACCCGTCCCTCTGCACATGGTTAATCAAAAGTGCACATGTGCGCACAGACAACAATGCACAAACACTCCTACAGTACACACCTCCAGACACACACGTCGGAGATGTTGGAGGACTCTGGAGGACATCACTGCGTCTCTCTCTCTCTCTCTCGCCTTCCCGCCTGGTGGCATCTCTGGGTGAGGGGTGTGCGGGGGAGGGGGGAGGGGGGGGGGGGGTGCGGTGTGGGTGTGATTGTGGCGCTAAGCACCGGTGCTAACCTCAGCACTAATTTCGGGTGGAAATCCAACCGTTTTGAATCCCATCTCCCCAAAACTGTCCGAGACAGTAATGAGCCAAGCTACGCCTATAACGTCCCCCCGTCCACCCGTCCCCCAAAATAAGCAACGCAAACTTGCAAGGATCAGCTCCAAATATCTATCTCCCTCAATCTTTCCTTCTCAACTCTTTCTCTCTATATGCACAGAAAGAAGGCAAGATAGTGACTGATGCACAAACATGACACACACACACACACACACACACACACACACACACACACACCAATAAAGAGAGAGACAGACACACACACTCACTCTGACTCACACAAACCCTCCTGCTCGCTCAGCTCAATTACAGCATTCCATTCGCCCCACTTCAGCATTCAAACCCATTACTCGAGCAGAAGATATGCTCTGCAAACAAATTATCTGCATATGAGCTGACTCCTGCTGACACCATATTTCAAAACAAGCAAGCGGGAACCGGCTGCAGTTTGCACATAACAGGACTTCCTGTCTGAAGTGGGGCAAATCAGAGTTTAACACCTCACCTCACCTGCAGGCTATCATGTAGTTAGTTGGTGCTGATGTTGAACTGTCAAAGAGTGTGTTTTTTAAATCCCCATCCAAACACTTGCTCTTTATTTTGTCTCACTTTGAGACAAAACAATTGTGAATGTATTGTGTTGTGGGATTTGTGATATTTGTGTTGTGTCTAGTATTTCATGTGATGCAAAAGTTGGACCATTGTTCATTTCACATACAGTATGACTGAACTTTAACTGTGAGACATAACCAGATCATTCAGTCAGAGCACAACAGATAACAAATAGCCAAATGAATCTTGTCTGAAAACAAGGTGCCGCCAGGGAGGTTTCCTCTGATGACAATTACATATCAATCATTCAAAACATTCCTCTTGTTCACTCTGCTGCCTTTAAACAGTCAAGTACTGGTGAGCCAGTGGTGTTCTCTATTGGGGAATAAAACTCGCCGGTCATTGACGCGGTATCCATAATTGATCTAGCCCAGATCTGGGCAGGTTCTAAGCCAGCTCTTTGAGACTGTATAATGACAACTAGATAGATGCTTGGAATGCAAAGGGCCTGTAGCGTTTGCATAATTATGTTTACAGACAGACAGACAGACAGACAAACAAACAATTATGTTATTAAGCAATTATGCATGTAACTTAGCAAACCCCAAATGCTGCATGAGCCTGTATAATAACATGCTGGGTTGTTTTTATGGACCATAAGGGCAGTCACAGGGAAGACATTTCAATTTGATCGACAACATGGTGCACGACCTGGGAGAAGGAGAAAGATAGACGGCCTGGACTCTAACGGAGGGAGAGATGGACAGAGTGAGAGAAAGAGGGAGAGGGAGAGAGAGAGGTTTAGCCCTCATTTACTGACCCACATGACACATGGGAGCATCAGATAAAGAGATCCTGTAAAATCATCAGATGAAACGGGACCAGAAAGATACTCCATATTCTACTTCCATCTTCACCAACGTCACGCAACATCCTGCAGCCCCTCAAATATTAAGCAAATGCACAAATTTGGTTTCATTATGCATCTCGAATGTTATTCTTTTTCTGTAAATCGCTTTGGTTAAAAGTGCCTACTATGAATAGAAGTAAATGAATCAATGTATTTGGAGTTAGTATGTTTAATTTCAATGCTACCATGCACCTAAAAACCTCTGAATGATCAGCTGAAGCACTCATCAATATCCTGCTATTTTTGGTGTTCCTAATGGCCATTTCTGCTGAGCCCCAATAAAAAGTTCCTAAAACACACCTCCTTTTTCTTTACCCTGTACATAAGGCCACCAACAACAAAGGTGATGACACAACACTTTTCCAACCAGCCTTTCAGGAGTTCAATTCCCACCCGCCCATCCTCTCTCACGTTAAACAATTTCCTCAAACAAGCTCTTCTAACAGCTCGATTCAGGTAAATGTTACAAGGGCTTGCCTTACACACTGTGGTTGTAGCTATAGCTCCCGCAAACTCCACTGAAAAAAAAAAAACGTCTATATGCTCCTCAGTTGGAGACACACAAAAAAGACCTGGAACATTTACAAAGTGAATGAAGCTCTTGGGGGCCAAGAGAGAAATGAAGAACAGGAGAGATACAGGGATAGAGAGGGATATGGAAGGAGAGAGGAAGAGAGAGAGAAATGTGGAAAGAAAAGGATGGCGATAGAGAGAGAGATACATGGGGGAATGATAGCGCGAGAGAGCGAGATAAAGAGAGAGACAGAAAGAGAGGGATAGAGATAGAGAGATATATATGTGGGGGAATGATAGAGTGAGAGAGTGAGAGAGAGAGAGAGACACGGAAAGAGAGGGATGGAGATAGAGAGAGATATACATGGGGGAATGATAGAAGGACAGAGCGAGAGAACGAGATAAAGAGAAAGACGGAAAGAGAGGGATAATGAGACGTGGAAGAAAAGAGTGAGAGTGATGGAGGGAGAGAGACAGACAGAAAGTGATGGACAGGAGAGTGAGCTCACTGAGCTGTAGAGGTGGGCAGGAGCGTTCCTCTGAAGGCCAGCGCAAACAGGAGCGAAAGAGCGAGGGAGTGGACCTTGCGAAGGGCTGGCTCTCTCCCTCCCACCCTTCCTCCCTCTCTCCCTCCCTCCCTCTCCCCATCCCTCGCTCTCTCCCGCTGTCTGACACGAGCTAACAAGAGGTGACACGCACTCGTTAGGAGCGTTCCTGCCTCTCTCCTCCTCCTCCTCCTCCTCCTCCTCCTCCTCCTCCTTCTCCTCCACCAGGCACATTCAGTTCCTCTCATTCTGTCCCCATGTTTTTCACTCCACCTCCCCCCTCCATCCCTCTCTCTCTGCCCCTCTGTTTCTCTCTTTCTCTCTCTCACTTGCTCTGTCCGTCTCCATCCTTCTCTCGGTCAGTTTGCACTGTCAGACTTGCTTATGTCTCTTGCTGCTTTTCCCCCTCTCACTCCCTTCCTTATCCTTCCTCTTCTCCTTCATTTTTCCTTCTCTCTCTCTCATTGACCTCCCTCTCTCTCTCTCTCTCTCTCTCTCTCCACCTCCATCACACTCTCTCCTTCTTTACCATCCCTGACTTTCCCTCCAGTTGGTTCTCCTCTGCCTCCTTTCATATCTGTCTAGCACTTTCTCCTCTTCATCTTGACCTCAGGAGACCTCTTCTCATTAATTCAAGCTCCGATTCAAAGTCAAATCAAACATTCAAAGTTGCTTTATTAGCAGGGCTGTTTTGACGCAGCACTGCCCAAAGAACACAAACAGCAATAAGGCAGCACATTCATTTGTGATGTCTAAGTGAGGAACATAACTGCAGTTTATCTTTTTCTTCGTCTTTTTCTGTCTCCCTCTCTCTCTCTCTCTCTATCTACAGTATATATCATCTCACTGCTCCTCCTCTCTCTTCATCTCCAGCTCTTTTTCCTTTCCCTCTCATCATCTCTGTCCTTCTCTCTCTCCCTCTCCCTCTCTTTCTCCATCTCTGTCTCTGTCTCTCCCTCTCTCCCTCTTTTGTCCCCTACCGATATGTTGCAAAAGGCTCTGCTTGCAGATGGCCGGTGGCGGGTGGGGGGTGCTAACGCAAGGCGCCTTGAGTTGCATAACCCTGAGAAAGGACCGAGATGTTCTATAGGCCGAGGGCTGACAGCCAGAGAGAGAGAGAGAGAGAGAGAGAGAGGAGGATGAAGACAAAGAGATAGTAAAGAGTAAGAAAATAATGGTCTAGCCTTCCACTTACCGCACAGACAAACAGACAGACAGACAGACATACAGACATACAGACATACAGACAGACAGACACACACACACACACACACACACACACAAATGTGACGAGTGTTCCTTCCCTGTCCTGTCTCCCTCCGCACAGCCCGTGTCCAAACACTAGGACCCAAACAAAGCCCCTCCCAGGTGGCCTAAACTCCTTCCTCAGAGAACAAGTGACCACTTCAGCATTTGCTATGCTCATTCATTTGATTGTTTGTCCATTTATCACTTTATTTGTCCAGCCAATGACAACCCATCTGCCGTCTCTTATCAAAGCACATTTGCCTTTCTCTACCTGTGGTGTCTGGATGGTCAAGGCTCAGTGAGTAATTGCGCTCTTTACGCAAGCACAAGACATGTAAATGCTGGGCATTTTCATTCATTCTAAAAAGTATCCCCATAAAAACATTTTGTACTTTTTTTTTTGCTCATCAAGGCAATTTTGTTTGCTGGCAGCTGTTTGCCTCAATTGTCAATAAGTACAGAGGAAAAGAGAGGGAAAAAATAACAAATTTAGGCGCCCTCCCCACCTTGCCAAGGCTGAAAAGTCTGAGTACAAACACAAGTGAAATTAACAATGGCCAAATGACTGGGAAGTTGTCTGTGAGGGCTTTTTTGTGTTATTATGTCCCACCAGGTGCCCCCATGTGATAAGGCTTTGTTATGCAACCAGCTGTGTATCTGTGTACTGTATGTGTGCACTGTGCACGTGTGTGGGGGGGTTAGGGTTGGGGGGGGGGGGGGGGCATGGCGTAACATCGCGCTTCCAAAACAGTTCGGCCGAGCCTCACCCACACCTGGGGAAAAGTAGGGAAAGTGTCAAATTTATCGACTCGAGGTGGGGTAGATGACTTGTAATTAGTAGGAGCAGTCTGACACTGAGAGAGAGAGAGAGAGAGAGAGAGAGAGAGAGAGAGAGAGAGAGAGAGAGAGAGAGAGAGACAGAGAGAGATGGGGAGGCAGATAGGAACTGGAAGCATCAGCACCTCCTCCTCCTCCTCCTCCTCCTCCTCCTCCTCCCCTGTTTCAAAGCCAAACATTGCACAATGACAGAGGGAACAGCCTAGGGCAAGAGAGGGCTGATAGACGTGCGTGCGCGTGTGTGTGTGTGTGTGTGTGTGTGCCTGAGAGAGAGAGAGAGAGTAGGAGCTTGGTTATGTCTTCACATGTACCACAATATGTGTGAGACAGTGTGTGTGCGTGTATGTGTGTGTGTGTGTGTGTGTGTGTGTGTGTGTGTGTGTGTGCGTGTGTTTGCGTGCATGCAGGTGCCCATGCATGCATATATGTGTACGCTTGCATGTGCATGTGCCTGAGTAGGTGCCAAAGCAATCATGCGTCTACATGTGACTGTATGCAGCACATCTGTTTAATTCAGCACGCTGTTTAAGTATGAGGCCGTGGCACACTCAGTAAAAGGGTCGTGTGTGTGTGTGTGTGGGGGGGGGGGGGGGGGGGGTGTTATGCCCCTGCAGGTCTGAGCGAGGCCACCTGGCACGCAGCGAAATGTCACTCCACAGGGCACCAGGAAGCACTGACGGGTCAAAGGGGGGGACTAAAGAACACACACACACATGTGGAACACACACACACACACACACACGCACACACACACACACACACACACACAAACATCACACACACATGCACACACACACACACACACAAACATCACACACAAACATCACACATGAGAACGCAGCACTGCACGCCTGTCCACACCTTCTCCGCACGCAGTGTGGGTGGCTTACGCCAGCTATACCACTGCCATATCGCATCAGGTCATCTGCTCAGCGTAGGCATACATGGCATGTTTGCTCAAAATGGCATGGCATGCCAACTCACTCATAAACAGAACGTAAAAAAGGAGAAAACTTAAATGTTAAAGAAGAATAAAGCAACAGACTATCATCCATTCTGCTGATTCTGGGACACATAGGCTACTACACAATCCTTTACAATTACGGCCGATGGGACAGTAAGACATTGAAGATAACCAATTCCTAGAGCCTCTCTTGCCTCGCATGATGCATACTTGAAAGAATGAATGAATTTATATGTATGTCTGCCGACCGCCGTTGTCTTATCCCAGCTGTTCAAAATATCAGATAGCTCTAGCCTAAACGTTTACAAAAGAAAAAAAAACTAGGCCTACATACAATCCTGATGGCATAATAAATGTCTGTATATCAAATGATCATCTACGACATATGAACTTTAATCAGCGACCAATAACTGCTTTGTGTTATTGTAATAACAATTCCGCACTGGTTACAGCAGCAGCGCCTCGCTGCGCTCTATGATCATGTGTGACCTCTACTGGTGAACTTAGAATAATGACCACTTGCGGAACTTCTGTCGGGGCGTGCAGTCAATGGTTTGCGATTCCAAACAGTTATTACTGTAACCAGACTACTTACACAGCCGTTCATTTACTTTATTGAAATCAAACTATATGTCTTTCAGACATTTTTAACAGACGCACTTGGATCTCTTTCTATCAAAATCGGTTTGATGGCGTTTTTGTATAGCTGCAGATCACAGCTGATGTCTACCAGCATCGCTTTATACTGAAGGTTAAAAGGCTCTCAATTAGACTATTAAATGCGCTGCCTGAGCACAAACAGTCATGCTTTTGTTACTTATGACTTATGACAAATTATTACATGTGACTTGTTGCTGCTCATTCCTTTATTTCGATATGATGTAATCATGTATTATTTCCATTGATGATTTAGCTATTTTCACAGATAGGCTAGTGAAGGGCACACGGAACTGTCTCCTTTTGGAACACTTTAGAAGAATATTTTACTGAATAAAATATGGACACATTTCTTTCCTGGCGCATGGGCTATCTGAAACTGTAACTTAAAGGCAATTCTTGTGGCGTCAATGGCCTTAGTCTAAAGCCTAATGAAGACATGCGTCGTGGCAGGTATGATTATTTTCATTATTATTATTATTATTATTATTATTATTAATGTCGTTGTTATTATTAGCCTACTATTATGAAAGGCATGATTTGTTATGAAAACTCTCCTGCGTATGGTAAACGATATATTGAAAATGTTCGAAATAGTTCAGTCTTTATTAAGCGTTATATCTCACTATCATCTGTATCTCAAACCTTGGCTGCGCTGGTTAGTGTTGCGCCAATGCTGATATTAGAACTTTGCTATATATGTAGTAAACAAAAAAAATGTATTCATGGACAGACTGGTTTGTGAAGTAATCCAAGATGCGCAATCTTGACTTAAATACATCCCATCCGCTCGTAGCTGCCAAGTTTTAAAGAACAAGATCATTCGCTAGCCAGGGTGTATCTTTTTGCTCAGAGTAAGCCACTTCTAAAGTAACAGCTTCTCGAAGCTTTGTCCTAACAACACACCACATCACGCCGCACCTGCGTATCTACATCGTTATTTTCCTCAGCACTCAAAAAAACAAGACGCATGGGAAACTTCTCAAAGGGCACAAATGTTCCTTTCCCGTAGCGCCAAATTATACAACTGCTCAACAACGTTATCACGAAAGATGCCCTCAGTCCAAACAAGAGAGATGTTGCAATATTGTGCTGCAACGCACACCTGCCCCAAGATACCACCTCCTTTCCAAATCCTCCCCAAAACACCCCCACTATATCCACCTACCTTATTCCCACCCTTCCCGTTACTTTATAACGTCTCGCAATACGATGGAAATTACTTACCACTTGATCTCCGGACAATATTTTCCAAAAAAGTGTTCTGAGGTGCCACCAGTCCTCTCTTTCCCCCGTGCATTCTGCGGGCGGGAGGCGTCGGTCAGGGTCGCACGCTTTGCGGAGGATGGTCGCAGAAGTGAAAAAGTCGGGGTGGGTATCTGTCGGTGGGATGGAGAAGCTCATGGTAACGCTGCGCCTTGCCTGGCTAGTCGGGGGACTCTGTCTGTACCACTGAGCACTGCCGAAGCTGCGAGCTGCGGGCTCCCCCGTGCGAATGCGCCTGCGCACTTGCACTGGCGCGGTTGAGCCTCGAGAAACTGACTGGCGCAGGAATCTTCGATGCGCTCGCGCTGCTGTCAGTGATGAGATAGCTGCGCGCAACAGATGCAGTATGCTTTGAGTGTTGCGTGTGTCAGGAAGCAGACATAATGCACTGATGAAGTTACTAATGTCGCACCTAGGTTCTTAGGTGGGGAATTATCACAGAATTCTTGACAAAAGTATTCTACAGATGCGCCACGTTTGATCCGTGTTGAAATACTTTAGCCAATTAGTCTAAACACTAAAGAGGCTTGGGCAGACTTTCTCACTCCACGGTGACATGCTGAAAATGGTAGAAACTGGACAACTCAACTGAAGCTGAAAGCTGTACATGTATCATCATCACTACATCTGGTGAAAGTGACACGTGAATATGGATGGTTGCATTGATTACACAGCAAGTGTTTTGGCAAAGGCTACCATCTTTCATGTGGGGGAAGTTTAACGTATTAAAAAAACATAGTGTAATAAAAACTCGACTTACTTAATAGAAATTAAACTCAGTGATGACTCAGAGCATAGACTGTATAGATATATACAGTCTATGACTCAGAGAGATATATTTTTTGTCATGGGTGGGTTTAAGTCTTCAGTCAAGGGCACACGGCCACGCTCTGACCGCACAACACTGTCACTAGATGGCACTCATCTAGCGAGGGTAGGCTATACCTCCCATAAATACCTCGGCATCTGGCTTGATGTCAAATTATACTTTGAAGTCCACAGAGATGGTCGTTTTAAAAATAAATAAAGTAAGAAAGTTGAGTTTTTATTTCCGTTTAAAGAATTGCTTTCCTGTTACTGCAAGAAAAACACTGGTCCAGTGTACTTTTCCACCAGTAGGCTATTCGATTATGGTGTGACATCATATATGTATGCATGCCTCTCTGCCTCCCTAAGAAAATGGATGTTGTTTATCACTCTGCCATGTGGTTTGTAACAGGTGCACCTTCTAGAACATCACTGTATATTGTATGGAAAGGTTCAATGGACTTCGTTGCATTTAAGAAGAACAATTCATATTTTAATCTTTATAGCAAAGGCCTTAATTAAATGTTTAAATGTTATATTTTGCAGTCTTCTGTCATTTCGCCCTAAAACTCTTGCGCTCTTCAATGTCACGAACAAAACTGGGGAAATCCGCCTTTTCATCCTTTGCACCACCTAGGCTACCTGGAACCTCAACACTCGCGCGACTTGAGCTCCTTACCCTCCTTAAATATAGGCTATTTTAAAGTGTGTTATTGGTGTCTTTGGACTGTGTCCACGTCCCATGTTGCCCATTTGTCTTTCTAAATGAACTGTCTCGATAAGGACTCCTTGGCAGAAGAGATATTGTGTTTCATTGGGACCTTCCTGGCAAAATAAAGGTTAGATAAATAAAACATAACAAAAATATTGATCCTAAATAAGATTTACATAGACATCTAATGTTATTTTACGGGGTTAATGAACTATTTTAGTGTGCTATATCCATCACGTGTGATATATCCCTTGCTGATTACTCTCTGCAACAAACTTTATATTATATCAATTTACAGCAGTTGTCTTTTGCATCTTCAATATCAGTCAGCTAAATCAACTAATGCCATACAACTTGGGAGAGAGAGAGAGAGAGAGAGAGAGAGAGAGAGAGAGAGAGACGCCCCCAACACGTGTCGGCATGAGTGTGTAATTTCAGCAGCTGCAAAAGCACTCGGCAGATATGGACAAAGACTGATAAAATGAGGGACTCCAGCAGGCTTTACGACTGCGCTCCGCAGATTTACTAGACGTTGGCGTAGGTTAATCGCACCCCCTGTCCCAAGCACCAGGGATATCCACTTCCAGTGTCGTCATTCAAATTCTATTGGTTTGGGAAGCGGTGTTGGGGAGTATGGATTAACTTCCCCCTCCTCTGCCTGCGAGCCCTCCCTCCCCTACGGTTCTGCTAAAGTTCCCTTGTTGAGTTTAAGGACAGAGCTCCTATTGTTCCCAACCCACTCCTACCTAATATGGAATTCGCAAGGAAACCCATGATTTCCTGACACAGGCATAGCAAACCCCGCGAGGAGGACCAGGGAGCGCGAATCTGAAGAATTTAGAGGAGAGAGGCAGGCCCACAAAAGCCGGTCAAAATGTTCGTGTGCTCGGAGTTGGGATCTATATCGTGACCGGATGGTGTCTGCGCGGCTGACCAACTGATTTCGTGAATCCTCAGTCGGTCGCTCCTGCGAGCTACAGAGGTGTGGGCCAACAACTCGGGTCCTCTTATTCTACACAGTAAGGGTGTGGCAATAAATATAACGACCTGTTATCACGACACTTGTGATAACAACACGGGACCTTCAGAAGCGAACTAGCAAAGTTGTATATGATCCGTTTGCGCAAGGGATTCTGCGCAGCGTGTCCACCGAATATACAACTTGCAGTGAAAGCAGACGTGTGTGGATTTTTCATTTGCCATGCCTACCCGCCGGATTAGGCAGAATGCCACAGCCCTGACTGAAGATGGGGGTAAAAATGACAGTATTGGACACACCGTAAAAAAGATGTTAAAGTGCGTGGTGGTGGGCGACGGTGCTGTGGGCAAAACCTGTTTGCTGATGAGCTACGCGAACGATGCTTTCCCAGAGGAATATGTGCCGACCGTGTTCGATCATTATGCAGGTAAGGGGACGTGGTTTTGATTGGCATCTGCGAGAGCGCGAGCCAGGATAGGTGTTTTTAAAAGGGGATTTTAAATAACGGAGAGTGGTCTGCCACAAGCGAGAATTCGAAAGTCAGGGGCCAGGCTAGACCCAAGAATAGACGACTGAAAGAGGAGATGAGCAACTGCCAGGCCGAGGACTACGGCCTGGTAAACAGCCGACAGAGGTTCTGTGTCCTTGTCGCGAAGTGAAGCGTGGTCCCTATTCAGGATGAATGAAAACGCAAATATTAGAGGGAGCCTCGTCTAATCATGCTACAGGTTTCAATTCAGCAGTTAGGCAACCTGTTGATATGCCTGACACATGACACATACATTGTCTGATACGTAACAGTAACAAATGATTGTGAATCATTTTCTAGGGGTTGATTTTTACCCAGAGGGTTTTTAGTGCCATGGTCAATGTTTTGGATAAGGTGTGAATGTGTGTGTGTGTGTGTGTGTGTGTGTGTGTGTGTGTGCGCGCGCGTGCCTGCATGCATGCATGTATGCTTGTATGCACACACGTGTGTGTTGGTCGGATGGGGTGGGGTCAGGTGGTTGTCCTTCAGTAATTTGTGAATTGAATTATGACATTTACATTTGACCAAGGACTAATGCAACAACCTATGTATTTATGGAGACATGGATACAGATGCACCTCTATTGTACAACTGGATCCATTGCAGACTAGTTCTGATGTCTGAGCAGAAACAAAGTGCTATCACAAAGATAAGCTCAGCTTAAACACTCAATTGATGGTTTATCTCAATATGCTAAAGTAATTCCTATTCAGTCTGACATGAATTTTTGTGTACATTCACACACACACACACACACACACACACACACACACACACACACACACACACACACACACACACACACACACACACACATTCACACCTTATCCAAAACATTGACCATGGCACTAAAAACCCTCTGGGTAAAAATCAACCCCTAGAAAATGATTCAAAATGAGTACAAAAGCTTTGTCTCTATGAGGGGGAAAGCCCCTGGTCGGCATCACATGAATGGTCTGAATCTGTTAAGGGTCAGTTTGTAATTGCATAGTTGAGCTGAGGTCAATTCCAAAATCCCCCTCTCAAGACGGAGTTTGAATGGGAGATCTCTAACGAGCCCGGAAATGTGAGATGAAGTGATTCAGCAGAAAGATGACACCATATTTTAGCGCTATATTTTATTTTATTTTGTGTGTGTGTGTGTGTGTGTGTATGCCTTGCTCATTGTTTTTACTGTTGTTTCCTCTGTTTTAATGTTGTACAGTGTCCTTGAGTGTTTTGAAAGGCGCTTTCAAATAAAATGTATTATTATTATTATTATTATTATTATAACTCTTAAGTGCTGCACCGCTCTCAGCAAAAAGATAACTAGAACAGGGTCTGTCTGAATGTAGCACCCCTACAAACAGGTGCACAAGTTCTTACCTCATAAAGACCCCATCAGAGGCACAGAGGGGATTCGACTGGTCGTACTGATACAGTGGGTATCAGGTTACACGCGTGTGGTTTGCTTTTATGGACTAGAAGTCAAGTAATGGCACCTTTAAAACCAGAAGACTTTGAGACTACAGTCTCAAACTCTCTCACATCTTAAGACAAGTCATAGAGCTTTCAGGTCAAAGACTAGTAGTCACAGACTGATTTTGCAACGACTTGGGATATAGCAGGGCCTCTGTTTACAAGATTGCAACTAGATTCCTCTGAATTATTAGAAATCTAACTCAAACGATAGCCTATATCAAAGTCATATTGTTGTATGTCTGCAGTGTTGTTTCATCACGTGTGACATCCCTAACCGATATAGAGTTGTTCTGCCGTGGGATAGCCTACTAATAATTATATATATATAATTAATGATTTATAAGAAACAAATTAACAAATAATCATAAAGGCTATCGCCTACTTTGCCCCTTACTGTTGTTGTTTTTGTTGGGGTTTTTTTTACTGTTCACGTCACTATTTGCATGAGCCACGACTAAAAGGCAGGATAATATCAGACATATTTGATATCGTCGTAATGCCAAGACAAGAAAAAGACTGACTCTCACTGAGATTGGCATCCATACACTAAACACTCTAGTTGAGGGAGCGTGCCACGACTCCAGCAAAACTCCCGATTCCGACTCCCCTGATTTCATTCCGAAATTTAGTCACCGACTGTGAAATCTGTCGAAAATCAAATGGTGGCATAAATTGGAAGCATGTCAGACTTTACTCGCAGTGATGTAAGTACTAATGTGGGTACAAGCACATTACATGTGAACATAGCCACATATAGCCTAAATGCCTCTTTACAGACTTAAAGTCCCGAACTAAAGCATTATTTTGTCATTTTGAATAGTTGCCTTATTGATCAGAATAAGGAAAGAAGATGTTTGATCTTTACAGTATTATAGTAAACATGGCCATTTTTATTGTAATGAACTGAATCAACTAAAGCAGTGCAAGACCTGATGTGGAATACTGTAATCATGGGAATAGTGATATATTTTACTGTTGTCTGGCAGTGGTTGACTGGAATATCACCCCTGGAAAGGGTGACATCATTTTTGGATCTGGGTTTGCACGATGGAAGATGTGTTCTGGAAAGGTCTTCAAAATAACAGGACTCCTGCTCAGTTTCCATCCATCTAATCCCCCTTACTCAACCATCCAGAAAAGAAAATATCAGAAAAAAACTCTTAAACTGAGTTTTTTTTTATATATATATATATTCTGCTATCCAGAAAAAAATAGGTCACGCCTTCTGTCAGATTGAATAAAGAATTTCTCATATGCAGGCGCAACAATTCCCAAAAATAGCCAATTCGGCCATTGCCATAGCAGCTGCATTAAAAGTATAGAATTACAAACGTGTACAGTATGTTTGCCTGTTAACACTTCTTAAAGATTCTTTTTTTCTAAACAGCCTTTAATGCTATCTTGAAATTGATGTGAAATTCTTTGATGACGCCTAATGGCCTAACAACCCATGAGATCAAATCAGTAATGTTTACGCAGAGTGCGCCAATGAAGTAAACAGTCTCGTCCCCACCACACACACATGCCCCCACACACACACACACACCCTCAGAATGTCCCATTCCCAGCTCAAAAGCAGAGCGTTGTTGTTTCCAGAACTAGCCTGGTCCAAGTGTGACTGTCGACTGTATGAAGATGGTGAACTTAGACCAAGTGTGCCATTCATTTCAGAAGACATCAACATACTGTATGTTCTCTCAGAATAGGATGTCATGAAGAATGGTATAAGAACTGTTCCCCTTATAGTGTTTATGTTTATGGTATTTGGCATGTTTATCAGAACTAGAGTAGGAAAGTAGACTAGGGTGAACTTAAAGCTCTTGCATGATTCAGGTAACCAAGATGATTCGAGTCAAGACTGAAGTGGGCATGTTTTTTTCCCTTGGTTAACCTCGACCCTCTGGATAGAAAGACACTGATGTGTCCGGGATGTGGGATTCTTACAACCAGTCACTCTGGAATTGTTTTATTAGTCATGTATGAGTCACTAAGTAATGAGGATGAGAGACTTTCTCTGGGAGAGGGGGTGGAGAGAGAGAGGGATGGAGAGAGAGGGATGGAGAGTGATAAAGAATGTAAGAAACCAGAGAGAGGAATGATTCAGGTGGACGAGGGGTAAAGACAGTGTCACTGAACAGGCAGAGAGAGAAAGAAAGAAAGAAAGAGAAAAAGATACAAAAGGAATGATGATGGGATGATTCCTGAAGATAGAGAGATAGAGGTGGAGCAGAGATAAAGAGCTTGAGCTAGCTGGACAGGAAGAATGAGAGAGAGGGAGAGAGGGATGAAGAGAAAGAGACCAGAGAGGATTTGTTTGAATTGATCAGGGATGGAAACAGTCACCTTGGAAGAGAGAGAGCGCCAGAAATAGAGGGAGAGAACTCTGATCCAATATGAGTTGGATCATGGATAGAGAACAAGAGAGGAGAGAGAGAGAGAGAGAGAGAGAGAGAGAGAGAGACGGGAGAATAAGAGTTCAGGAATGATGGTGCTGATCAGGAATAGATACTTTCCCGTGTGTCAGAAAAAGGGAGAGAGTGAAAGAAAAAGAGAGCGTGAGAGAGAGTGAAGGAGTAAGACGGAAGATGGATGGACAGGAAGAGGGAGAGAGAGAGAGAGAGAGAGAGAGAGAGTCCAGAAGGAGAAATGAATCAGGTGATGGTGTGTGTGTGTGTGTGTGTGTGGGGGGGGGGGTTGTGAGTATATCCGCAGCTGAGCGGAGTTGAGTAAAGGCAGTTGCTCAGTGAGCTGGTCTCCCATGGGGTGCAGCAAGCGGGGCTCTCCAGGAAAACAGCACCCCCCGGGACTGGCTGTAATCGGTGCGTCTACGCTGCGCTGGAAAACAGATGTGCCTGCGTCTCAAAGTCGGACTCACTCTCTGTCACAAAGTTGCTCACCAATATATATATATAAAACTGGAAAAGCACTCAGAGAGCGCAGACCTCTGCCAAGCGAAACGGTGATACAGATCACTCCCAAAATTTAAATGTTTCTTCCTTGGGTCATTTCAGACCTTCCCTGAAAATGTCATCGAAATCTATCCATAACTTTTTGAGTTATCTTGCGAACAAACAAACAAACTAACAAACAGACAGACAGACAGACAGACAAACAAACAAACCCCGATGAAAGCATAACCTCCTTGGCGGAGGTAAAAACACATGACCATAGACTTCATCAGCAGATATGTAATAGATTTCTGCTTAGTTCTGTTTAGTTCATGGGACACCACCATTGATCTAAAAGTCTGTCAAAGAGGTTTGTGTTTGTGTGTTCTTTCTTGTAGCTTGTGTTTGTTTTCTTGAATACCCGTAATTTCCCGACTATTAGCCGAGGCTTATACATTGATTTTGCAAAATATCTTCAGCTGTGAGGTTAATACAGGGGGGGCAGTTAATATGGTGTTAATATGGTTTTGTTTCTTTTAACTGGCATAAAGCACTGTCCTGCGGCTTATACTGTACACAATGCGGCTTACATGCGGGAAATTACTGTATCATTTCTGGATGCAGGTTGGTTCGCTTAAGTTTGTCACCACAGTGCTGGTAGTACCCAGCCGAGGTAGATGATGTCAGAGAATCGTTCATCCATAACCTCCATTCATGTCTTCCTTCTCTCCCTCTGTCTCTCTCTCCCTCTTTTCTCTGTGTGTGCGTGCAGAGTAAGAATAGGCGTGAGTAAAAAGGTGTGTTTTCCGTTGATGGTTCATTGGCCATTCAGTGACCTTCACCCTACACACAGAGACACACACACACACACATTCACCAGCTGAATAGAAGCATGCGTGCATCTTTACTTCACTCACACACACACACACACACACACACACACACACTCCCTTTCTCACACAAACACTGGGCTAACTCTCACTCACACAGAGAGAAAGCAGGGGAGGGAGGGAGGGAGGGAGGGATGGAAGGAGTGAAGGCGAGAAGCAGGGAGGGAGAGAGAGAGGGAGTGAAGGAGGAAGAGAAGCAAGCATTCTTCTTGCTCGCACAACAGGGGGACAGAATGAAAACCCCGCCAGGCCAATCAATTGCGCCCATTCACATCTCGCCTCCCGACTCCCCCCCAGATGGACAAGGCCTGGACTCCAGCATCATAATAAAGTGGGCGAATTGTGCCACAGTGCCTTCGAGCCCCGGCCGAGGAGTACAGGACAGTCTTTGTGCCGCGCTGAATGGCCACGACTGTGGCGGGGCCACTAGTATTAGTGTTAAATGAAAAAACAGTGCAGTGGCAGTTGCAGAGAGTTTTTATCACGGCTGCCATCTTGAATTTATAGCGTGGTAAAGAGGGCTTTGGAATGTAAGGCTTTAAGTCGCGTAGGCCTTTTGGCGGTGGTTGTGGTGGTGATAATGGCACTGGTCAGTATCTTGGTCCTCTGAATGATAAGCAAAATCAGAAAAGATGAATCAGTCCATTTTGGTTTGACCCTGTCATTTGGTTTGACCCTGTCAATCGATTATTGAAATAAACCTGCCATTCATTTGCTTATTTGGATGTTAAATTGATTAGGTGTGACATATATGTGAGATACATGTATGACATTGCAGTGTAATTCCAGAGAAGCTCATTTTCACTGCGGGGATCCGGAAGGTGATGTCACAAACGCGGCTTTCAACATTTGAAACCAAAGCGGCACCAGGGTAGGGTAGAGCCAAGGAAAACAATGCTGTTCCATGCTGACTGCTGCAGTTCAACTTCCAGTGATATCCCACCAACCTAAACCCCAATCAGTGTTAAATACTTTATACACTCCCCTAATTCTACTCAAGGGTACCCGTCGACTTGACAAATAAAATATCCAGAATCATATAAAATAATTAGACTTGATGGCACAGTTCTTTAAAAAAAAAAAATCTGGTGGAAATCAGGCTTTCCTCCATTTTTATTTTTTCATTTTCCATGCTGCCACTAATGCCCTCTCCCTCATGGGTAGCAGGTGGAAGTTCACTTTTTCGTTCATGTTCTATTTTAGTGGCAGTTACCGTTTCATCAGGGCTAATTCCTCTTTCTTCAGAGCAGTTCCCTGCCGCTGTGGTGGAGGAAGATGAGGAGAATGTCATCATATTTTATGAGGCGTGGTCCCTTCCTGTCTCCACCATAGTCAGGAAGGACTGGTGACTCTCAGCCGATTTCACTTGTCATCCAGTGTGTTTTTTAATATAATTTAATATCATATGATATATAAAAGTTATAGACTTTATATTATAAAGTTATAATGTTTTTATTACGATTAAGGATTATTATTTTAGGGTATTTTTTTTTCTAAAGTGCTTGCTGCGTTTTTGATCTTTTTGAACCTCCCTGATAGGTGTCTCTGTGTTTGATGGGCTTTTTGTTTACGTGGTGAACAGCAACGGCATGAACTTTAAACAGCGTGGAACTCCCTTCCGTCCCAGAACGTGACCTCCTGTACACTATTTCTTCCTCTTGAATTAGTGTGGTGTGTGTGAGAGAGAGAAAGTTTGTGTATGTGTGTGTGTGTGCATGCGTGAAAATGTGTATCTGGGGTTTGGGGAAATACGTGAGTGGGTGTTTGGGTGAGAATGTGTGTATTTGTATGTGTTTGTGGGGGGTTGTTGTTGGAGGAAGAGGATGGTGGGTGGAGAGAGTTGAAGGGGATGGGATGGGGAATGGGGGCACTGGGGGTTAAGTCAGTCTGTGCTTTCCGTCCTTAAATCCCACCGGATCAGAACTCCCGGGCCAAAACAAACAGATGACATTCCCGCACCACAACGCAGTGGCTGTTAATACCCCAGCAATGAGTCATAGTCTCGCATGGCTCCCCGGCCCACCGGAGCAAATCACCCAATCTGCAGCTGATATTGCGCTACCTGATTGCCAGGGTCTGAGCTTATGGTACAGACAAGCGAGGGTGTGTGTGTGTGTGTGTGTGTGTGTGTGTGTGTGTGTGTTGGGCTGGGGGGGGGGGGGGTTGTTTGGTTCGGAGTTGATATTAAACCTGTAATTAAATTCCACTCCATTGGTTTTGGGGTTTCGCAGTTGGAGATTATTGCCAGTGGAGCTTGAGGTGGGCTGTTCTGCCAATGTTCTCTGCACACCCTGAAGGTGGGACATGAGGTACTTTGCACTGCCATTGTATACCCCTGGCTGGCAAAGAGAAGAGAGAGAGATCCACAAGCATCCTTTACTTGAGATAGCAGCTTAAAGCTGGCTAGACATTGTGTTTTAGTCGCATACAACATACTTTGTGACTTACACTAAACATTTTAGGGACGCGATATAAAGCCAGGCAGAGAGTGTGTGTTTCAGTTGGGTATGACAACAATATGCTCATTTTATGGAAACGATAGCAGCTTCAAGCCAGGCAGACACCGTCCATTTCCATCACATACTGTACACAATGTGGTAACTCTACACTAAACATTTCGTGGACACACATTGTACACAACTGCTCACAAACAGCAAAACATTTCTGACATGCCAGGATTCCACTCGGATCAGATGGGAGCTTGACGCTGTCCTCTCGGGCATCGTGAACCTGCTCAAACTGTACAACAAATCGGTCAGGAGTTTATAGGTAGGTGTATACCTCTGGTATCACTGCAGGGCTGTTAGCTTTTTATCGTTCTCAAAATCGGTCTAAAAGTGATCCCCAACGATATCGTTCTTCATGTCGTTATCATGACAAATATCACAAGCGATGTGTGTTTATAGTTATCATTCTTGGTGTGAATGGCCCTTTAGTGTATACCTCTGGTATCACTGCAGGGAGGATATGCCTCTATTCTTTGACTAGTAAAAGAGGAGACTCTAGAGGAAGCTCTATCCACTGAATTACTCTCTGTGGTCAGGTCTCGGCTGCCATTCCACTGGGGAAGCCTTGTAAACGGCAGGGCATGTCCACATAAAGAATGTCTCCTTAGTCTGGAAGTCCATAGCTTGGACGGATGGAAACGATTAGATTTAAGTTTGCAGACACATGGTTCCTGCAGAGACTGTTGAATTTGTCTGGCGTTTACGAGGCAATTTAGCCAGACTCACAGCATCTCTCACCTCCATCCATTCACTTCCTGGTCTCTTGGCCTAGCTCTCTCCTGGTCGACCCCAGTGGCTTCCCTTCAGACAAAGGAAGGCTTCGGCAGAAAGAGCTTGCAGGAAGTTTTAAAGAGAGAGACAAAAACGTGGATAACAGGTTGGCAGTTACACTCCCTTCTGCGTGTCTACACAGGTTTCAACAGTGGCCTGAAGGTGTCTCTTTACATAAGCACGTCTCACACAAGCGCACACACACTCACACACACAAACACACGAACACACACACACACACACACACAAATACAAGCACATGAACACACACACACACACACACACACACACACACACACACACACACACAAAACATGTAATTAGAAGTTGAGATTGCTTCTG
The DNA here is from genome assembly GCF_963854185.1 of Sardina pilchardus. Lineage (NCBI taxonomy): Eukaryota > Metazoa > Chordata > Actinopteri > Clupeiformes > Clupeidae > Sardina > Sardina pilchardus. Next base: position 19,257,560 of record NC_085005.1, read on the forward strand.
GATGCATTGCAGTGGGTTATTAAATGAATTTGAGTTTTTCAGATGAGCTGAGCTCCCTCGTCGTATGGAACCCTTTACCATGTAAGGCATCTCATTTGTTTAACATGTATAATTAATGCGGCCTGTGCCCCTGTGCAGTGTGTGTCTAGGCGATTGGGTTTTATTTAATCTGTATCTAGAACGCGTTATCGTGGTAATCACGCTACTCCCACCTCGGGCTTGTGTGTCTGCTCTGCAGTATCTGATCTGAGAATGTGCGTCTGGTCCCAATGGACATCCTCAGCTCTTGGATGTGAAAAAAAAGTATGGGATTAATAACATTGATTAATTAATCTTTTTGTAGTTGTGCTACGGTATGAAAAGCAATCCAGAGAGTGAGGATGGCTATCCACTCTTGCAAACCCCAAGTGAATGTGAGACTGAGAACAGACTAGAATAAAGCTTTTTTTTGAGTGACACATTGCCTCTGGAAATGTGCTGGTTGGCCATTATTCTCTGATTCAATATATGCTTCTGTGTGACCATTGGGACTTTCATTCTGATTAAATAAATCATAAAGAAGCATTCAATTCAAAAGTTAAGTAAGTGTACTGTCTTTCTGTTTTTATACAGAATGTAAACTCTCAATACTTAGAATAGCTAAGAGCAAGTAACTTGTAACCCTCAATTCTCATTGTCAAGCATCAATATTTTATTAAGTGTTAGTTATGCTTTATTGATATCATCTGCTGCTTTTAATTCAAATTACTAGGTGGTATTGCTGTACATAGGTTACCAAGTTTAAAAGAATCCTATCTTATGTCTTTTACCATAATATAACAGCCTTTAAAACAACATTAAAGAGTTTTTTATACCTTAAATTAATGTTTCCAAAATTATTTTGGTGGTTCATCAACTCATAACAGGGTGACCAGCACTTCTGTATTCGCTTCGCGGCCCTCATATCGGCTATAATTGCACTAAGTAAGTTTGCCAGATTGGGTAGCGGATCTGCAGTTCTATGGAATGAGACATAGAAAAATACAGATTTGACTTGCTTCGATGTCGTAATACATCATACTTTCATAACATTTTTTACCTTGTCTGTGGACATTGTTATTTGCTGGATAAACAAAGCATGTGTGTGACAGAGGAAAAGTGCTTTAGTGTTGCTTTAAGTCATTTTGATGACTTGCAATTGGGAGAATTATGCACCTAACATGGGTGTTCCATTGGCTTGAGCTGAAACCAGGCGAAGACGCCATGGACTTAACTTCAGTTGATTTGTTTTTCTTTCACTTAAGCTGCCTTTAATGAAGGTTAACGTATGTGTGTTTATGTGTGTGTGTGTGTGTGTGTGTGTGTGTGTAGATGTGTGTGTGTGTGTGTGTGTGTGTGTGTGTGTGTGTGTGTGTGTGTGTGTGTGTGTGTGTCTGTTGATAGAGCTAGTAGCTGCTTGATCCTTGAGGGCGTCTGAGGCCTCTTGCTCCTCAGAGAGAGCGTGTGAAGAAGAGGCCTTGGAGGAGGGTTGGTTTTAGCACGAGGATGTCTGGAGTTACACACACGGCCCCCTAAATCCCTCTCCCAGGTCCAGTACACAGTTGTGGTTGTTGTTGGCAGAGAGAGAGAGAGAGAGAGAGAGAGAGAGGGCCTCGCTGGTTTTAGCACGAGGAGTTAGACGGGAGTTAGAGCACTGTCACTCTCTATTTGCAGCCCTTCACACAGTTGCTCTTGTGAACCTGGTGGGGTTGGTAGGCAGCACAGAGAGAGAAAGCCTCGACTTAAGCGTGTAGAATTCAAACACTGCAGTGCAAACACCCTGTGGTGGTGGTGGTGGTGGTGGTGGTGGTGGTGGAGGTTGGTGTTGGTTGGAGACAGAAGACCTCATGAGGAGGAGGTCAGGAGTTGGTGCGTTGCAGACCCTCTGCAAGTTCTCCTCCTCAGGCCTAGTGCATAGCAGTGTCGTGTTGGTGGAGGCGGTGGTGTTATTGTGGTGGTGGTGGTGGTGATGTTATAGTGTTAGTGTAAGTGTGTGTGTGTGTGTGTGTGTGTGTGTGTGTGTGTGTGTGTGTGTAGGGTGGGGGGTGTGGGGTTTGGCCCCATGGTGGGCGGCAGCTGACCGGACGTAACAGCTGAGGGGGCGTCCAGCACAGTTCTCGGGGGCCCCCTCCCTCCCTCCGCTGCTGCGCTCCATCAGGAACGACTGAAGGGGATTTTCCTCCGTCTCCGTCTCTCCCATTTCCTCTCCCCTTCTCTCTTTTTCTCTTTCTCTCTTCCCCCTCACTCTCTCTCTCTCTCTCTGCCTCTTGCGCTCTTTCTTTTTGACATAATTGTTTGTCACTGTCTCAATGTGCAAATATGTGCTTTCCACTCTCTTCCTGTCTCTGTCTCTGTCGACTCTATTCTACCTCCTCTAGCCTTAACCCATCCACATGTCTTTCTCTCTCTCTCTTTCTTTCTCTCTTCTCTGTCTGTCTCTGTCTGTCTATCTCTTTCTCTCTCTCTCTCTTCCTTTCTCTCTTCTCTGTCTGTCTCTGTCTGTCTATCTCTCTTTCTCTCTCTCTCTCCAGTCTCCACTCTACTCTACCTCTATAGCCTTAACCCATCCACTCGTCTTTCTCTCTCTCTCTTTCTTTCTCTCTTCTCTGTCTGTCTCTCTCTCTCTCTCTATCTCTCTCTACTCTACTCTACCTCGAGCCCCCCCCCCCCGTTTGTTTGTCTGTCCACATCTCCAGAGTTCTCTCTCCTCACCCTTCCCATGACTCCCCCTCACGTGCCACACCACAGCTCCCTGATTCAGAACCAGTGGTAAATCATACATAAATACTGTAATTCTCTGTTAGCTGGCCTACCTGCTTGTGTATTAAGACCACTACAGTTGATTCAGAATGCTGCAGCACGACTGGTCTTCAATCAGCCAAAGAGGACACATGTAACCCCTCTCCTAGTTACTCTCCACTGGCTCCCTATAGTAGCCAGAATTAAATTTAAATCTCTCACTCTGGCCTATAAGACACTGACTGGATCTGCTCCCAGCTACTTCAGTTCTTTAATCACGATGTACATTCCCAACCGCCCATTGCGATCTTCTGAGGAGCGTCTGTTATGTCGACCAACCATACATGCTAGGTCAAATTGTAGATCCTATTCTTCAGTGGTTCCATGTTGGTGGAATGAGTTGCCCAGTGCTCTCCGTTCCAGCAACAGCTTTGGATCTTTTAAGAGGGGTCTTAAGGCATATTTATTTAATATGCACTTAGTCCTTTGAGTTTGTGATGTGTTATGGTTTGTATAATAGTATTGTTTTGTTATAATTTGTCTATTGATAGAATTTGAAATTTATTTTGCTATTGTCCTTAAATTTAGCCATACCATGCTTTAGTTATTATTATCATATATAATTAACTGAGTGACTTATTTGATTGCTATTCTCATTTCACTGTTTTATTTCTCATTAGGTTAGTGCTTAAAATTATTGTTCTACTGATAATATTACTATTCTCCCTAGTTTGTAATTGTTCACTGTTAATTTAATTTGTATTGTTATTTATTTGTATGTCGCTTTGGACAAAGGCGTCTGCTAAATAACCATAGCCATAGCCATAGCCATAGCCATAGCCATAGCCATAAATCAGTGGTGCGTTCAAATTCGATACGAGATGAAGACGATGCGTTTTCTTTGAACGTTTTTTTTGTGTAAACATTTCAAATGGTTTGTTTAAGACGGTAGCCTAACCCTCCGGCATACGTCCGTGCTTGTTTGTGGAGAGCTGCTTTTTTCAGGCCACTTTGTGTGTGTGTGTTGTTCAGTGTTCACAGAGAATTTTCAGTGAACTCAAAGCAAATGAAAAACTGTTCAAAAATTCTGAAATGTGCACAAATGTTTGCCTTTGTTTGCTAGTTTGAACACACCCCAAGGCCAAGTCCAGTCCACCACTGACTCTCATCTGAAAGCCAGGAGAACAAAAGAAGTAAATAGTTATGTTTGTCTCATACTGTTGTGCTATTCAGCTGAAAGTAAACAGGCTTGACTTACAAAGCAAGGCTTACAAGGCAAACACGCACCAACAGTACACTGGGCCCAGATAAAAGTGTATTAGGCGGCAATGTAAAAGCTATTCTAAGTAGACACAAAGCTAGTGTGAATAGCAGTATCCATCACAGCAACAGCAGTTCCTTCACAAGAACATTATATAATCAAAAGTCAACTGAGAATGATACAAAAACTAGTTTCCTTTCAAAAAAACATATACCTCTAAAAGACGCTAAATAATGCATATTGTTGCTTTAACTCTAGAGGGTGTGGAGCCCAGACAGGCTTGAGAGTCTACTGCTCTCTAGGAGGAAGGAGAGAGTAGATGGAGCGAGAGAGAGATAGAGACAGCGTAAACGGCTCATGTGAGGCGTCCTTATTTAGCTGAGCCTCCCCTAGAGAAGAGGAGAATGGAGGCACTTGCTTGCAAAAGCAGCCTGTCAGAAACAGCTGATGGGTTACGACAGGAAGCCTAGCGACATTGCCCTCTGGGGCCGTGTCACACCCTTTTTCTTCTCTTCCTCTCCTTCGTTCTATCTCTCTCTCTCTCTCTCTCTCTCTCCTGAGGAGATTTTTCGAGGCGGAACAAATTGCAAAAGCTTTTGTGTCCCTCCGCAGCTGCCGTACATGACACCCGTCCCCTGGCCCTATGCCGTCCCTCTGCCCCTGGCCTGTCACCACGGACTCCGCCCGGCTCCACCAGCTAGGAGACAGAACGCGACCCCCGCGGGGGCACCCTCAGACCCGACGTGCCCCTAAACGCCTGACATGTGCCCCCACACCACCCCACACCACCCCACCCCACCCCACCCCATCCTACCCCTCCCCCCTCCGGGGTCTGGCCCCAGGCATTTGGCGCCCCATCAACTTTGTTTCACAGTCGGTGATGCTTGGCAGAAGCTAACACTGAAGCTAAAATTAGCTGCGACATCAGCGGTCTCTCCAAACAGGAGGAGCAGGAAGATGGAGGGGGGGAGGTGAGGGATTGTTTAATTTTTCAGACACACTACAGTGCTTGAAGTGTACGTGAAAAGAACGAGGAGTGGGAGGAGGTTGTGATAGGGTGTGATATAGACCAGACTGGCGGATTGTTCTAGCACATTACTAACTCAACAGCAGAGTGCTTGTTGGACTCTGATACTGTTTGTTAACTGTGACACTTATCACCTTCATAATCTTCAATTAATCAATTAATCAGTACATCTTTATTAGGGCTGAGTAAAATGCTTAACAAAACCACATGAAAATAAAAACAAACTAGAAAAACACTCAGAGAGCAGACCTCCACCAAGCGAAAACACAACCCCCTCCTGGATCCAGCCGGTGATATGGATCACTCCCAAAATGTAATTGTTTCTTCCTTGGGTCATTTAACAATTTAATCGAAAGACATCCATAACTTTTTGAGTTATCTCGTGAACAAACAAGCAAACAAACAGACAGACTTAAACAAACAAACCCCGATGAAAACATAACCTCGTTGGCGGAGGTACAGTAACAAAAGCAACCAAACATCCTATAACACAACGGCACGTGTACTTCTTAGAACATACCATACCCTTAAACACACAAGGCCAAGTCCAAATGTAAGACCCTTCTCAAGTTCAAGGCGCCTCTTTAGGGAACAGACAGTTGTCTGCGTTTCACTGCTCTGTGCATTGTAAACATTTTTGTCTGCATTCACACTGCTGGAATGACCTCTTCTGTCATTGCCTGAGTGTAGTAGAGACAGCCAAATATTAGCACCTTTCCCACTAAGGCTATTAGTGTAAGTGTAATATGCCTCCTTATGGAATGGTGGAGAGGTCTGGTGGGGGACTGCACTGCAGCTGGATGCCTTGGCTCAGAGTGTGTGTGTGTGTGTGTGTGTGTGTGTGTGTGTGTGTGTGTGTGTACGTGTGTACGAGTCAAAGGCAGGAAGCAGCTGAGGTCTGTTTACGTGCGGCGGTGTTGTGCACGTGCGCAGCGGCAGTGTTCTCCCCGGCAGGAGGCGGAAGAGCGAGACGGCCGGTCAAAGGAGCCGCCCGGGCTGCCTCTCAACTGCTTCCTCTCGGGCTCCGTCAACACGCTAGCACAATAGACAGGCCCTCCGGAATCACTAGCACACACACACACACACACACACACACACACACACACACACACACAAACACACTACACACTCACACACACACACACTCACACACACACACACACACACACACACACTCACACACACACACACTCACACACACACACACACACACTCACACACACACACACTCACACACACACACACACACACACACACACACACACACGCACACACACACACACACACACAAACAAACACACTACACACTCACACACACACGCACACACACACACACACACACACTCACACACACACACACACACACACGCACACACACACACACACACTGCACACTCACTCACACACACACACATACTACATACTCACACACACAAGCCCCTTTCACATTCACCGAATTTAACGCTAAATCAGCCGAATTTAACGTTAAGGCTGTTCCTTTCACATTGACGACACGGGGTGGGGAGTCAACCCGCCTCGGCAATCCAACCCGTCTCGGGGGGTAGTATCAGAGCCGAGCCGTGTTGAATATGAAAGGAACAGAGGTCAACCCCGCTATTAGGGGTGTGTGACTGATGACGTATTTGGCCAGGCAGGAGGTTAAAATACAGGAAACACACAAGAGACTAGGATAACTTTAGCTGCTGTGTCCATAGATATATGTGTGTCCAACAATCACGGTTTTTATGCTGAGAGTGCCCTGAACCTCCTTTTCTCAGCACTTCGGTCAAGTGTTTATTGTTGCTAGGTTACCAAAACCGTCTGCTGCCAGCAGCCAGAAAGTTTGCCTAATGCTAGCTAACTTCTAGCCAACGAGCTAACTGTCAGAGCAGAAGTTGTTCAGGACTCAGCACACTGAAATATGACTTCGACAGACAAAAGGACCTCATTTGGCATTCAAATAACATAACAAGTGGCCCGCCATCATTTGGAAGCTAAACCACGTAGAACTAGCATGACAGTTGTGTTTATCAGTTTATCTCCGAGGTCCAAGGCATGCTTAACGTCATTGTTCACTCCCAAATTGCGTGTGACGTGCTGCTAGGCAACGCCTCCCATAACTCGCCTCTGAACCCGGCTTCAGACAACCCCGGGACCAGAACACGTCTACCTTTCACATTGCGAAATCCCCTGAACCCGCTATTTCTTAAACGCTAATGTATCGTTTCTGAATGTGAAAGGGGCTACACACTCAACCCTGTAGTCTTGCATTTGTGTGTCAACTATGTCAACAGTTATTCCACTACAAAGAAGACACTGTTTGTTGCATGGAGCAGAGTTAGCCTTCAGGTGTTAGCCGCAGGTGTTGCCTCACCTGATCCACAGTCAGTACAGTACATTGAGGCGTAATAGCAAGCGTTAGCATTTAGCGTGATTGTGTTTGATTTTGGTAGACCGGTGTCCTGATTACTGTTGCATCAGCATTAGTAACGCTGGTCAGCCTCCACCAAGCTAGAATCCCGCTCTTTCCAGATAAAGGCCCAGTCAGGGGTCAGATACAGTGCCTTCACCAGTTTTTTTATTTCATTATTCAGCCATCTATAATCATGAGTCATGCATGAGTGTGTCTACGCCCTATTGAGGCCAAAATACTTTCTTTTCTGTGAGAACGGTAAGCTAAGAACTTGTGTGTTTTGACTTGAGTATTGTTACTGTAACTGTACACATGTGTTGTGAACATAACTGTACTGTAGCACAGTATCCGGGGACCGCCATGCTGTTTGACTTCACCAACTTATGGGAGCAGCATTTTAACACTTTCTCCCTTTTCTCCCTCTCTCTCTCTCTCACTCTCTCTCTCTCTCTCTCTCTCTCTCTCCTGCAGTGAATGTGACTGTGTCGGGCAGGCAGCATCTGCTGGCACTGTATGATACTGCAGGACAGGTAAAGACTCTACCGCCTATAATGCAAGCAGCCACTGCCTCAAAACATCTCGTCACCGTGTAGGACCAGTATCATACACACACACACTGATAAAGTTAGTCCAGTCTCCACTGTGTTGTGTCACTACACCACTGTGTGAGTTCTGCACATTTTAACAATTTAATAAATGGATGTGTTGTTGTCTGACTGTCTAAGCACACTGGAAACAGAAAGTTGCTCTAAAGTTTGCATGCCAAAATATTTTCGCTGGTAAAGCTACTCTATTATTTTTATATCAGGTCAAAACTCATACATTTAGACATCTGCTTGTTCATCATACGCCTCCATTGTGGTGCTGTGTCCGTTTGGCTAACAATGGTCAGTGTGCCACCCCTACTCTGACTTCATAGGTTAGGATATCTCAGTTGAGGGTTTTTAAGATGCTTGATCAAGCCATAGGTTCAAGCAAGACAACATATCCCAGAGACAACCATCCAGTAGACGTGATTCACTGAAAGCATCTAATAATGTGGGGAGACATGCACCATAGAATGTACTACCGGTCTTTAAGGAGTGTTTCCATGTTTGACACCAGAAAATCAATAGCATTGAGCTTTTGTGTGGGTCAGCGCTTTGGGGACAGTTTGAGTCACTGGATTCGTGTCCATCCGCTGTGATTGATAATGAGTTTGTTAAATTCACAGTAAAGGGTAAGCTAACTAACTACATAAAAGGACATTCAAAACTTTGAAAAGGCCAACAGCAGAATTGTTGATGCAGATAAAAGCTTCTCAGCATGCTAACTAGTGTCTTTCGGCTATATTGTTGGCGACTTGCTGTGAAAGCTTTTTTTTTCTTTCGATGGGATAATCCATACAGACCCACGAACCTACTTAGTGCTTATAATGGGCAACTAGTGTGAATGGCTGTTGTGTTTACTTACGTTATGAAGATGGCAGCAAAACTAGTCAATTCCACCATTGCAAACATGTTCAATTCCAGCATTAAATTACAGTATGTACGGTGTTGCTTTAAAGTTGGAGGAGGCTGTAGGCTGTGAGAGAGAGAGAGAGAGAGAGAGAGAAATAAGTGGATGGGTTAAGGAGGAGGTAGTGGGGAGAGAGTCAGACAGAAAAGAGAAAAGAGAGAGAGAGAGATGTGTGGATGAGTTAAGGCTAGAGGAGGAAGAATAGAGTGGAGAGAGAGGGGGGGGTGAATGGGTTACGGCTGGAGGATGGAGAGTAAAGTGGAGAGACTGAGAGATGGTGAGTTAAAGATGGAGGTTAGAGAGAGAGAAAGAGAAAGTGATAGAGACCCAGAGATAGAGAGATGGGTTGAAGGAAAGAGAGAAGGTAGGGGGTAGAGACGCAGGCTTTCATGTGGCCTGTGGCTGGTAGCTGCTCTGTCAGCAGTTGTTTTTATTATTAGAAACACAGAGGGGAAACCTCTACCCTGTAACACCCCTGAAGTGTATAGATGTCTTTCTCTCTCTTTCTTTCCTCTCTCTCTCTCTCTCTCTCTCTAGAACTACTTCCCCTCTGAAAGTATTAATTTTTCCTTTGCTTGTCTTTATTTTGTGCCTCACTCTTTCACCTGGGGAGCAACACATGTTTTAAACAGGAAACACATCGGTGGGAAGTAGTAGTAATCTCACAGTCAAACAGTTCTCCCCAAAAAGCATAGAAGGATACTGATGGGGGTATAGTCAAAGGCAGGTTGGTCTGCGCGCCATAAATCGTCTGTACCAAGAGTGACCACTCAGCACTCTGCCAATGCAGAGATGGGTCTGTCTGTGCAGTTAACCTCCTTCTGGGTTATTAACCGTCGCTGGCCTGCTGGCCCACCAATCGATCAACCCTCTACTGGCTCCAACTCCTTTCCCTGCACCCCCCCCCCTCCCCCTTTTTTAGAAAAAGAAAAATCCCATGATTCAGCACTGTCTCTTCCTTGCAGTGGACTGCAGAACAAAAAAGACACACAAGGGAAGTCTAACAAGACAACACCGGCCCCGTTCCCAAACATCTGTTTGCACAAGCTCAGTCCAATAGATTTTTCTTTGTCTTCCTGCCATGTAGACAGAGAGTAAGATCTATTCATTCTGATGTGACCCTCTACTGGGAACTGGGTCCAAATCACAGAGGCATTCATTTATGGCATGTCAGAAACAGGTGCAATCCTTTCATTTCTGTGATTTATTTATGTCAGATTACTCACCGCTAAGCTTTGCTGAAAAGCTTTACTTTAATATTACATGCAAGATGCATGACCATGATGTTGTGGGACTACACCTCAGGCTGAAAATGATTAAGGTACACATTACATTAGGCCTCACAACAGTCTGACTTCACTGAGGGGATCGCTCCAAATAAAATGCATTTGCCCACAGACGTGTCCTTTTCACTTGATAATAATAATAATAATAATACATAGGTTTTATATAGTGCTTTTCAGGGTAGGATAAAGTATGTAAAGAATAAGATGGTATAGAGAATAACACCGACATAGCTGTGTCTTGACTCACTATGGATGCTGGACCTGAGCTAATCTTGGCTCCTCTTCGCTCGTTCTGTCTGAGGACAAGCAGATATGGCGGCTCAAGGTTGTGACTGGTAGTTAAACAACAACAACAACAACAAAATCCCTCCTGTAAGATCCGACGACATCACAGATGAGGGAGACATCTGTACGGATTACACGGCACACGGATTTCAGTGTCTTCATTCCTACAGTAGATGCATACAGTACATCAAACTTCCCAACTCTTGATTGTGAGAGAAAAGCTAACTGCGTGTGAGAGCAACTGCTTTAGAAGCCAGTAGTGGGGGCGCTGTGGCACAACAGGCTACAGCGCTCGTGCCATATACGGGTCCGAGTGCCCATGGGGACCCAGGTTCAAGTCCAACCTGCAGTCATTTCCCAATCCCACCCCATCTCTCTCTCCTGCTTACTTCCTGTCTCTCTCCACTGTCCTATACAAATAAAGGCAAAAAGCCCAAAAAATATACTTAAAAAAAGACAATTTAAAAAGCCAGTAATCTCAGAACACTCGGCCCACATGTCTTCCTTGCCCAGTGCTATTGACTCCTTTTGTTAGTGTACTTATTACAGCAATAAAATAACTTGTAATTAAAGCACTTGCCAATGCAGTAATAAAAGTACATTCCGTACTCAGATGCAAACATCAAGCACAGCTTATGACGTGCTAAAGCTGTCTAATAAAATAAATATAAAGTCATTGAACTGGATTTAGCAGATGTGTGTCAATGGACTCAATATCTGGGAATCAAATATGGCCCAACTGCTTCACAGGTGGTAAGGCTATGCCGATGCTCCACCATATAATTTACTGACTAAATATGAAGTATGAACAGTTGCTGTTAGGCCATTCTCAGTGAGTTTTAAAACTGGAGAATCTCATACATATTTAGTTTGGGGTTAAGTAGCTTGTGGGAGGGTTGACCACAACTTTTGAGTGATGCCATGAACCTAACGTTAGTCTAAAGCCTACCTTACACTGACAGACTTTGACAAGATTTGGGAAAGATTCTTGAAAGATTGTAGTCTTTTATCCAATGCCATTCAAGCTTTACTCAAAAGACTACAATCTTTCAAGAATCTTTCCCAAATCTTGTCAAAGTCTGTCAGTGTAAGGTAGGCTTAAGCTACTGTACATCACAGATGCGTAATTAGAAAGTGAAAAGCAATTTCAAAAATGCCATACCAGGTTCATTTCTTACTTGCTTTGCTAGGGTTGAACATCACACCATTCTCGTGCTTGTTCTGTAGGAGGACTACAACCAGCTGAGGCCACTGTCCTACCCGAACACGGACGTCTTCCTCATCTGTTTCTCCGTGGTCAACCCGGCCTCCTACCATAACGTCCAGGAGGAGTGGGTCCCAGAGCTCAAGTCCTGCATGCCCCACATCCCCTACATCCTCATCGGGACACAGGTGCGTGCGGCCGTGGATCAGCGAGAGCTCCATTTCCCGCTTTTGTTTTAGGAATTTTATGTCTCTGGTGTTTTAGCTCAAGCACAGTTCCTATAGAGATCGCTAAGACATGTGACTAAAGTCATCAAAACACAAAGAATTATGGGTAGGTTTGGCTCGCCTGATGCCAGCCCATGTAAACTAGTGGGTCTGGGTCTATGATCTGGCATGATAATAATGAAAACTAAGCGTGAAAAAATTGTGTGAAAAACAGTTATAATCTCGCGCTTCCTTAGTGCTGCTATCCAAGCCATTCCTCGCCTTTTTGTCACCTCTGAAACATGACGTATACTATTATTTTTCTACGCTGGAAAACTATAAAAGATAAGCTTCATGTTACTCTATTGAATTTTATAACACAGCAGGTAAACGGCATTTCGACAACTGCACTTCGTTGTTCCCGCACGTCAGTAAAACAACTTAATTTTGGGCCACCTATTCCCAAAATGCGTTGCGTTTTACGTCACGTTCTCAATCTCTATAGATAAGCTGATCTTGTGATCTGATCACTTTTGATCTAGATTGACCTTCGAGATGACCCTAAAACCCTGTCCCGGTTACTTCAGATGAAGGAAAAGCCGCTGACTTATGAGCAGGGCCTTAAACTGGCCAGAGAGGTGAGTGACCTGGTATAACCCCGAAGGTAGTGGAGTTTGGGCATTAGTTAGAAGAATTGATGTACATTTTTGTCATCAATCACAAACGGTGTGGTATGTATTGGTATATATATTTTTGTGGTATCTCTAACCTGTATAAACCTAGAGCTAATGGAGTAACTGAACTGTATGTGTTTATCAAAAATCACAAACGGTTGTTGTTGTCGACGTTGATGTTCGTTTTTTTATTTTTTTGGGGGGGGCTTCCTCAGATCGGGGCCCAGTGTTACCTGGAGTGTTCGGCGCTGACTCAGAAGGGCCTGAAGACGGTGTTCGACGAGGCCATCCTGACCATCTTCAGCCCAAAGAAGAAGAAGACCGGCTGCACGCCCTGCAGGAGTTGCTGCACCATAGTATGAAGAGTCTTCAGGGAGCTCACCTCTCCTCTCTCCTTCAACCACCACCACCACCACCTCCACCACCACCACCACCATCCATCCATCCATCCACACAGGAGCTTCTGCACCACTATATGAGGCATCCTCAGGGAGCTTCTCTTTCACCATTGTATGAGGAGTCCTCATCTATCTATCTATCTATCTATCTATATCTATCTATCTATCTATCTATCTATATCTATCTATCTATCTATCTATGTCTCCTCATCTACTTATGGCTCTATTTCTCTTTTTATCTATCTATCTATCTATCTACTCATGGTTCTCTCTCTTTTTATCTATCTATCTATCTATCTATCTATCTATCTATCTATCATCAAAGTTTGCTGTCTCCCTCTTTGTCATCCCATGAGCGGCAGCTTCCCTCTCAGGATAGGCAAACCCCTCTTAGCATCCAGGCAATTTGAAGAGCCGACACTCACCTCTGTACACTCCAGAGGGAGTGACGACGACCCCACCCCCGACTGCACACACACACACACACACACACTCGTCTGTGCTCTGCTCTCCTTCAACCTCAGAGCAAAACGGCTCCGTCAGCAGCACCAGTGTCCAGTGACCACCGGATACCGGGGACGTCAGTGCCTTCTCCTCCCATCAGCACTCTCTCACAGGCACAGTAAGCACACAGTAATGCCCTCACAATACCCTGCATGGAGAGAGACAGTCTTCATTGGCGGGACTGTAGCCCCTTCTCAACCCCTCCAGTCCTCTGTGCCCTCCATTTGTCGAAGGGCCGACCTTTGCACTCCTGGAAATCAAACGGTCGTCTCTCTCTCTCCTCCAGACTTGGGGAGTTGTTTGATCGCTTGAGCCTCCGTGTGTGTGCGGCACAGACTTTTTTCTCGAGGCCTGTGTGAGAAAATGGAGAAAATCCATTCCACTGCTGCTACTGCTGCTACTGCACACCGCTCCCTCCCTTGCCCCATCCTCTACCATAAATGGGTGTTTTTTTTTCTTCTTCCTCTCCTTCTTCTTCTCCCTCTTCTTCTTCTTCTTCTTCTTCTCCGTGGCGAGGGATCGATAGAGTGCTCTTTGCAGAGTCAATGCCTTGGCAGTCCGAGCCGGTTAATAAGGCGGGATCCTCCAGGGGAGCGGGGCAGGCCGGGGCGTCAATAAGGCCGTTACGGAGCGGAGTCGTGCGGAGAGCTGGAGGAGCCAAAGAGAGCGAGAGAAAGAAATGAGGGAGTGAGAGAGAGAGAGAGAGAGAGAGAGAGGGATGAAAAGAGACATCTGAGAGCATCTGAGACGGTACTCTCATCAAATGGTTCAGTGTTTAAGTGGGTCGTTTCAGATGAACTGTTCTTAGTCGCACGCATGCAGGCACACACACACACGCGCACACACGCACACACGCACGCACGCACACACACACACACACACACACACACGCGCACACACGCACACACACACACACACACACACACACACACACATGCGCACACATGCACACACGCACACACACACAACTCGAGCTAAGCATCTTGTGCTTCCACTGTACAGTTCTTTATATCTGATTTGAGTGCCGAGATGATTTCAGTATCAGCGAAGGAAGATTGTCATTTGTAACGTAATGGAAGAGAAAGGATTAAGGGAAAAAAATGGATGTCATCTTTCGTCAAGAAACTGTAACGCTCCCAGCACATACTGTACCTGAGGACTGCTACCAAATGACTAATGTGAACATTCTCAAGTGTTAAAGAGACATGAGTGTGTTTGATTCATCAACGGAGACATACACCCTCTCCCCCACACACACACGATAAGATAAGCAAGACACACCCAAAGAGGCTTGCTCATCCCACGAGCTCTGAGGGCTTTTAGTGTTTCCTGAGGTTACAGAACTCCACAGAAAGTGTCAAATTACACGTTTTCCAAAGGATATGAGCACACGTCCACCGGGCAGAATCTGAACTTCCCCGTGACCTTGTGTCTGTTCACTGGAGGAGCTTTCTGGGAGCTTCCTCCGAGTCACGCTGACAGAGAGGAGTGTAAATGAATGTCGTCCAGTGCTTATTTCACCTATTCTTAGACACACGGCCCCCACAAACAGAGCATCTCACACATACCCACACTTACACACACACACTTTCACACACACACACACACACACACACACACACACACACACTTTCACACACACACTTTCACACACACACACACACACACACACACACACACACACACACACACTTTCACCCACACTTTCACACACACACTTTCACACACACACACTTTCACACACACACACACACACACACACACACACACACAATCCACAAACACTGGCTAACTGTTTTAGCCTCCCTGCAGTCAATTTCTCTACACACACACACCCCTCTCCACACCCTCCCCTTCTTTGACCTCCATGACAAAAAAAAACACACACAAAACCTCTTTGTTCCCCCGCCATGTTTGCCCGTCCAATGGGCGTCACTGACTAGGACTCTGTCATGCCGAACAACTTTCTTTCCTACTCACTGTCAAGTTAACGACGTTTTGATTTGTCTAGTTTGGCCTGCTACGTTTAACCGTGTTTGTCCAGAGGAGTTCAAGAACGTGTCAAGAATGTGTTGAATGTTTGAGTGCATCTTTTTCCGAGTGACTGAGCCTTTTTTTTGTCTTTCGCCATTGGACTGCATGGACAGTGAAGCTAAGAAGTTTGTTTGGTCTGTCACCAATGTAACAGGCGCACTCTTCAGACCAAAGGACTCGATCACGGACCTGTGTGTGTGTGTGTGTGTGTGTGTGTGTGTGAGAGAGAGAGAGAGTGTCTCCTTATTTGCCTACACCATTGTGGTTTAGGAGGCCAAAGTGCAAGACTTTTGTAAAAAAAAAAAAAAAAAAGCTGACTAAAGCTAACTTTAGTCCTGTTTCAGGATGCTCTTTGTTTGTTTAAAGTTGAATGGTACCATGAGAAAGCTTCAGCCCATCATAGGCTTTGAGCTGGACATGTGAGGAGGGGGTGGAAACATTATTATCATTTGTCGTTGTCGTTTTCTATTTTTTTTAAAAACGTACAACCTCAGGAGAAGTTCCTCTGCGTAGGCCATGAGGCCTTTGTTGTGTTCCTCGCGATCGAGGAAGAGGATTGACATGCCAAACAAGCAAGTGTAGAGCGAGCAACGCCTGCATCATGTGCCTTCGATGTAGCGTAAGACATCATACCCAACCCCCCCCCACCCCCCACACCCCCCTATGCCCCCTAGTCATCATCGCTTCTTAAGTGCACTTATGACACCTGTGCCTTTATTTGCCCCTATGCAAACTCTTTACTGTAATCATACTCATATGTCCAGCCCCAGGGCTGGCTGAAAGAGCAATAACTTGAACCGTATGAGAGTAACTGTAAAACTATTTATGTGTTGTTTTTTTTTTTTTTAAATCATTATCATTGTTTATATTTTGTTTTTATTTAGAGGTTAGGATTATTTCACATTTGTACTCCTTGTAATGGTTTGTATACTATGTAGATTATGACTGCTTTTCTCTCTGCCAAAAAAAAGATACATACAAAACAAAAAAATGATGGTGTTTTTGTAAATAGGTTTTGAGTGATTAAAGCTTGTGAATGATATCGTGTCTGCTGATTTGAATCTGTTTACAGTATTGCTCTCTGCAGGATGTTTCTCCAAAGGCTTGATCTTGAAAGTGAGTTTTCCCAAGTGTAGACTTTGCTTGTTTTCGTTTAAACTAGTTTATGCCAACAGCCTCAACTGTTTGTGATAGAAGTCTGTTTACTTTGTCTGGCTTTTGGAGTAATTAGTCACATACTGTGAACTTGATTCATAAAGGTAGGCCTACTGTGATAGTAATCCCGTCAAATTACTCCTCATGGCCTTCTAACTACCGTAATGTTCAAATTTGAAACGACTCAGTCACTCTGGTGTTCGCACTGTAGTGCTATGAGTGGGAACTATTAATGCATAGTGCCTTGGATTATTATTAGCCCCATTTCAGCCAATCAACACAGTGCCTCAGGAACACTGAGGAGAAGGGTGTCATGTGATGGCTGATGAGTTCAAACATCAACAACCTTTGGGAAACCAAATCAAGATACAAGGTACATCCTTAAAGAGACCCTATGCAACTTTCTGAAGGAGACGATCGCTCCTTGTTTACATCTGGAAGTCTGAGACGAACCACGCTTGCAATTTATATATTTAAATATAGCCTATACAGTATACATGTATAAATATACACGCTAAAGCTGTCGGGAAGCTCTGCAGAGGAAATGCAAGCATAAAACGAGCGAAAACGAACCACGAAACCGAAACCAGAGATGAAATCGCCAATCCTGCACAGTTCCTCTTTAAGGCCACATATTTCCAAGGTCCTGGTTCATTTGGCATAACACCCAGCCAGCTCAGTAGTTATTCTACGCTTTTAGAAAAGAATGGCTCAGTCATTTTGTTATGCTTTCTGAAAAAAATGGCTCTATAAAACAAAGGACTTTTGCACCAGGTGTGTTGAGGAAGGCCAGAAGTTGACAACCGTGGAACTAGAAAGACTCCTGCAGGCTGTGTTTTCGCTTATAAAGGTTACATTTATGTATAATCTACGTTTTGTCCCTTAGACCTTCAGCAAGTCAAAGCAGGTGTTTAAAGAAAGAGTGAGTGGGAGTGTTTCTAGGAGAGGAATGGCTCACCTGTCCGGCGACACCACTCACCTTTGGTGACGGCTCAGGTGTCTCTTCTCTACTGGATGAGGACACGGATGAGTGTGGTCCGGTCAGTGACACGCGGTACGTGGTGGACGTCACGGCTCCTCTCTTGAGAACAGCTCACCCACACACTCCTACAGGCTATCCATCATCACTATACTGTGCCTCTGTGGTCCAACTAGATTCTGCTAAGAGACACACTGTATTGTGTTGTAGTTCTTCTGCCACATGGGGCCTTCGGACTGCACGTAACAACAGCACCACTGCACCCTGAAGCCCATTATGTCCTGTGGCTTGTCTGGGCAACAATGGTTCGTCTCCGCGTCAAGCTGCATTATTGAATTTTGACAGTGGCACCCTGTGGCAAGTATTTTGCGCCAAACCACTCCACGGCACATTCTTTTACCACATGCTGCTATTCCTATTGTTCTTGATGAGGTTCACAGACCACAAACACAAATGGCAGTATAATATCTGCCGTGTCTGAAAACGCTATATGTGGATAATACATGTTGTAGACTGGGACGTATATAAGATGAACATACAGTAAAATAAGTTTCAGTAGACTTAACAGTGCATTGAATAGATAGGCCCATTAAATGTAAGTAAAATATAGAAGACTGATAGAGAATCACTATGCATGATACCGTCCCAAACAATAACTACTGTGTGAGAGGATTATTTGTAAATTTAATTAAAAAAGACTTCCTCAGTGGTGCCATCATACAGTACGCCTCCTTCCCAGCCTATACCTGGACTCTATCAGGGTCCTCAAGGCTTAGTCATGAACATGAATTGGTCTTTTTGACACCGGAGATAAATAATGTCCAATTAAGCGCTCTATTACCCAAGCTTTTCGCACGGCTCATCAACTGACCCCATTTGCTTTCCTGCCCTTTGTTAAGTATATCATCTCCATAGGCTCCTTCTTCCATGACGGCCATTTTCCCCACATAGGATTTATTGGCTACGCAATGCTGTAGTAGAGGAAGGCTGATGCAATGTTTTGCCATATTTCTTTTGCACAGGTTATTGTGTCTTTCAGCTTTTTTGTTTTGTACTGTTTTGTTGTTGTTGTTTTGTTTTTTTTAGGGTGGAGGGCGGGGTTGCCTGAACAACATGGCACAAATAATATATGGTATATGGGATCCTCTTGGCTAGAAACAAAAATAGGACTGGAAGTATTGTTAACTAAGTCATTAGCTACGGAATTCTTATATTGCACTTGATACACAAAGACAACACTGTCTTTGGACCCTGTGGCAATTCAATCTTAAAATGCATGGCCATAAAAATAGCTCTAAAAATTAAATAATCTTAAGACGGTCATTCAATCCTGGCCAATCACATTACATTTTACAACCACATCCCCCCAAAATGGTTTGAGCTCATGACACAGTCAAATTACATTACTCTCCATTCTTCTGACCTGTTAAGACGCATATTGGTCAAAGGTTCTTGCATGACCTAATCGTGCTATATGTGTTTACGTATGAATTCTGGAAAGTGCATTTCTAGTGATAGCAACTTCAGTTGAATTACAGCAGAGGTCTGAAAGGTCTACCAGCAGTTTCCCTCGTTCCATCTCTGTGATGATTGGCCATGTGTAAAGTGTGTGTGTGTGTGTGTGTGTGTGTGTGTGTGTAGCTACTGTATGTGTGTTTTGCTGCTGTGCCACTCAAATAGATGATAGTAGTCAGGGTCCCTAACCCCACCACGGCTGTTATGACAGATTTATATGTATTTCCTCTCACATCAGGCTGACACAAACAAATGTGTTACTCATCGCCAGGGGGGCTGGAAAATTAGATAAGATAGTTCTGATTATGTGTTCAACCATCAAGTCTTCTTTGTTGGAGTCATCCTCAGGGCATCCACTTACTATGAACAACATCTCCACACAGCCAAAAAGAAGCCTTCACAACAAGAGGACACTGGCCATTGTCGCCTCTACTTTTCCACTACACCAACCTACACAATCAAATCCAGGAGAACCGTTTGAATTCCTCGTACACGACACCCGAGTATCCTGATTGAGCTCTGGGCTCTAAACTCCCTCTGTGCTGTCTGTGTCCTCCCGTCTGCCTCTGCCTGGATAAACAAGCTCAGCCTGAGCTCAAGGGGCTCCCTATTCCTGAACTGGTCTCCTCGCTCCTACTGTAGTCCTCTCAAACAGCCTCCCCAATTAGGAGCAGATTCGCAATGCTCTCTACAGCCGGTCAGATAAGAAAAAACAGACTCACACACACACACACACACGCCTGTTTGTCTCAAGTGTGTGTGTGTGTGTGTGTAGAATGCCCTTATTATGAAATGTCAACCCTGTAGTTGTGCAAAGGAAGCATCCCTGGTGTTACAGGCGAGCCTTGGGCTTTTTGCCCAAATGAGCTCAGGCAGTTATTATGGAATGGGGGGTAAGGTGTCAAAGGGCTCCACCTCTTCCTTCTGTCTCTCTCTCTCTCTATACACACACACACACACACACACACACACACACACGCCGCTGTGCCCTCGAGGTCAGTGTTACACCAATGAAGTGAGGAATAGCTTCAGCTCACAGGTGAGCAACCACTATATTAGTGCTACGACTCCTCCAAACACACACACACACACACACACACACACACACACACACACACACACACAATGTAAAACTCAACACAACTTTAACCGAGCTTCACTCTCTCCCAATACTGCAGTCCTCCTGGTGTCCATTGCTGCCCAGTATACACAACATATCCAGATATAATATAAGGCCACAAGAGGACTACATCTATACCTAAACTTGAAAGGGATTATTCAAGTAAACGATGACCAAGTATTGTTTGAACGTATGCAAAGCTGAGGCCCCTTTGGGAACAGTATGATACAGTCAGAGAGCATCAGCATGATTCTTCGGTGATGACGTTTACAGTGACGATCACTAAGAACAACGGCAATGGAAGAGGAAGAGAAACACCAGAGGCGGTTGATCGGTTGGATCTTTGGGACCACCCTCATATCAGAGCACAAGCGCGTTTCTTGTGTTTCTACCGCCACCCTGTGGCTGAAAGTGGACCAAGTACATATGAAACAGAACATAGGCTACAGGGGGTTGTTTCCCTGACAGTGCATCCAAACGGTCATGCATCTCTTACACAAACTGGGTGACTCTCAACATCTCTCCTCAATCATCGATGGCCGTTCCCACTGATCTATAACTAAAACTGTACAGACTATCCATTTGTTGCCGCCCCATCATTCTTCATGTAGATCAGTGAGGATCGAGGCCCGAGGAGGAAAGGAGGACTATAAAAGCTGAATGAGAGGCACCGCTAGTCTACTTGCATCTCTTACACAAACTATGTCTCTCTCTCTCCTAGAAAGGAAGAAAGCGAGGTGCAGATTTAGTAAGTGTCCTATAGCCCAGAGTGACCGATTTGAATTTAATTCTGACAGCTCCAGGAAACCAGAGTAACTGGCCAAAGGAGACGCACGTGTCTTGTCTGGCTGATTGCAGACCACATGTGCCACTGCATTCTGAAACATCTGTAATGATCTCACTACATTAGCGGAAAGGTCTGCTATTGCACAGCTATAGTCCAGTTTTGAAATAATCATGGCCCGCAGATAACACGTGTTAAATTAGGTCTGATTTCCACAGTATTGTCTAGAATAAACCAACATGACTAAGGCTACATATTCAGAGAAATGTTGTCGGTTGTCAGTTGTGCCATCCTAGTTATAGAGTATGCTGTTTTCGCAGAGAGGATAAGAGAATGGCTGTATTTTGCTGGTAATACCAGGTCAGTTTTGGAGAGACTATATGGCGTCCCTAAATAAATATATTTTTTTTTCCGATGAGCATCAGATACTTTTGTATGCACAGCAGAAACTTAAAGCCCCATGTTTTGGTTACTGATCTGCACCAGCTAGTTTTTCTTGCTTATAAAAAACGTGTCCCTTTAGGGGCCCCGTAAGATTGAACCAAAGCTGTCAATCTTTCATGAATTCCATGATCCAGCTCTACATCCACTGCGGTCCTCCTGTGAGTGTCTGCAATGTTGGCCTTGCATCAACCCTAAAAGGTCACAGTAGAGACTCATTTCTCCTATGATTCCTCACAAAAGTTGCTTTGGCTAGCGCCCACCACTTCTCAAATGAGACGTGGTCTGGCAACCAGACGTTCTATTTCTCGTATTTGGAAAAAAAATGCCCAAATCGGTTCATTGGGCACTCTATATCAAAAGTGTCTGTGCATAGCTCATCATTGACTTGCTTTCCCCCTTGTTCTGCGATTGGTCCCCTATTTAAAAAATTAGGGCAGTAGTTTCCAGACTGCCTTAGCAGCGTGAATGAAATCACTGTGCAAGGCAGGATGGGAACACCCAAGCTACACAAAAGTGGCTAAGAACCGTAAACTTTAACTGTTAATAAGATGGGGTACAAATGTCACAACTTCCCAGACACCATTTTATCGCAAAACAAGTTTTATTTCTTATTTCTTGACTTTTTAAAATATTTTTTTTTCTTTTGCTTTTGCACTTCCAACCCTTTAAAATCTTAATTTCATTATTATTTTGTCATATTTAAATCATATCAAACCAGGGCCGTCACAAAACAGCGAAATGTGGGAGAAAAGAGGGGTCGGGTTGGTTGGGATACAGAAACAAAGGAGTAAGACTGAAAACTGAGCTGGAGTGAGGATACACACACGCACGCACACACACACACACACACACACGCACACACACACACGCACACACACACACGCACACACACATACACTCTGTTACAAAAAATTAAAATAAAATAACACAAAAATAAAATAAAACTTGTTTGTTTTCATTTTTTTCCTTGAAACACCACATCCTTCAGGAAAGACAAAAAAAAAAAAAAAAAAAAAAAAACTAGCTCAAAATATTCTGGATACCATTCAATGTTAAGTGCTCTCATACACTCCTCTTCCTCGCAAAACATTGGCTCCCCGTATTTAACTATTGTTTTACATCTGTTTTATGGACTTCTGCGGTACGATGCAACCATTTCCAAACCCAAGTCCTGGTGGTCCCCCTGCTATGCTGGCTTCTCCTCTATCCGTCACTGAAGGGTCTCATGAAGGGACATCAAACAGACCAGTCAAGGCACTGGTCAACTCACTAGTCAGGCAAGAGCCAAGCCCCCTCGAGACAAATCACACAGATGTAGCCTCTAGAGAGGGGCCCCCTTCCCGACCTCGAAGCTTTTAAAAAGTCCATCTTAGAAAACACTATTGAAATGGATTGCGAATAACACACACTATGCACCACCCAGATTCGTTAAGAGTCCATGTCAACCACAGCACCCCCTGTCTGGTTGGAGGGGGCTTCCGGGACAGCTCTCAAATGTGTAAAGGGTGGATTACACACACACACACACACACACACACATCCACATATCTATGGGGTTGTCAGGTCCTCAGGGATCTCCCACGAGGGATAAGGATTAACATGTTAGAACACAAACCAGGTCGCTGCCTAGCTTATTGTTTTGTTTTGTTTTTTTTTTTCTCCAACATATATAGAAAAATAAAACTCCTTCAGGAGAGGAGGGAGGAAAACCGGGGTGCGATTGGTGGGGGGTCACCATATTTTGAAGTTGGCCGGAAAGATGCCAGTGCCTGACTAGCACCAACCCATGGATGTGGATACGGTTGAGGACTCGAAGAGGAGTTGAGTTGAGGAGAGGTGAGGTGAGGTGAGGTGAGAAGTGCTGTTGGTCTGGAGGTCTTCGGAAGAAAAATGCTGGTTCTTTACAAAAGTCTGCCGACGCAGAAGGGAGCGGAGCCATTGGTCGAGTGAGGGAAACGAAGCCACCGATTGCGACGACTTCGGTCATCTTCCGTCACTTCTTTGATTTGTTCAACTGTTTATCGTTGCCCAGGTCAAGAGGGACAGAGGTCTGTGTTTACTGTTGAATTAGACAGAAAACAAAACAAACAAGACAAAAAAAAAAAAAACTTTGCCAAGAGGCCATTTTGGAGAATTGGTGAGCGAGGCCTCAGATTCCTCTTTGTAGCTGCTGGCTTTGAAAGAGGAGGAGGTTTCTACTGTCCCTTTCTTTGCAAATAATTAAACAAAAAGACAAAAGAAAGGAGGAACAAAACAAAAAATAAGACTGGACCTCCGGAGGAGTAGGACAGTAAGAGGCCATATCCCCGACATCGATCCAGGGGCTGATTATCTTCTTACAAGTAAAATCATTCATTTCATCTCTCGTGTTTTACTAGACTCCAAAATAAAAAACAAAAACAAAATACCCCAAATGGAGTGCCTTTCAAGTCTCTTCTTCCCACAGGTATACACAATTCTTTAGCTTGTTAAGTTGGATTTTTTTTTTTTTTTTCAATGTGGTTCCTTCTTTTTTTTTTTTTTTTTGGTAATTTTCATTTTCCTTTCAGTGTAATTGTAATCAGGAGGATAAAACAAGAGAGGATAAAAATATTTACAGTGCTATTGAGACACAAAATCAAAAAAGGGGGCGTGTGGGGGGTGGGGGGGTTGAAGTGAGTGCAGTGGAACTCTACAGTAAAGTAAGGAGCAAGGTATGAGGTGAGACGTTTCTCGCTCCCTCTTCCTCCCTCCCTCTCTCTCCCTCTCTCCATCCCTCCATCATCTCCCCGTTGGTTGGAGAGATGTAATTGAATGGAGGCAGGGTGGGTGGAAGTGAGGGAGAGGAGGGTGGAGGAAGGCTGAGGGGGCAGGGCGCCCGTGGCCGCTGCGGTTGTTAGGTGGGGATGACGGGGGCGGGGGCGGCGGCGGCGGTGGAGGCGGTGGAGGAGGCGTCGCTGTTCTGGATGGCCCTCCGCAGCTCCAGCTCCTCCAACTGTCGCCACAGCTCCTCGCGGTCCTTCTCCTTCTTCTTCTCCCTGAGAGCAGTAGCGAAGGACAGAGGGGGGGAGATAAAGACAGAAGAGAGGGATTGAAGGAGGAAAGGAAGATAGACAGATATGGGGGAGGGAAAGAAAGAGAGGATCCAAAAGGGAAGAAGGGAGGGACCGAAGAGTATTGAAAGAGGAGAAAGGAAAGAGGAAAGAGGGAGTTGATGAGACTTCCTAGCTACAGCACGTCTACTGAGAGATAAACAAACACTAATGATAATTAACATAATATGGCAATCAAATGGGCACACATTAGCCTCTGAACAGAAAAGCGTTTCTCAATCAATCAAGTAAAATCAATAAAAACACAATAATAAATGTTGGCTCTCCCATCATTATGAAGGCCCCAACACATTTCACACGGCAAGCGCAGAGCTCACCGCTAGGTTACTATTGGTTGAGGTAACATTCTGACGATTTTTGTTGTGGTTACAGCTGAGCTCCGCGCAAAAGACCATTGACTTACAGTGCCCCGCGGTCAAAGTTCAACATATTTCAACTTTGACCACGGCGCACACATGAGCGGCAAAGCCACAAAATGCCGCTTGTGCTGCGCTTTGCTGAGCACAGTGGCGGACCAGTTCTTGCGCGCTCACACCGTTGAAAGTAATGGGTTTCATAGCGCATGCCGTGGCAGGTAATGTGATGGGGCCTTGAAGAAGAATTCATCAAGCATTGGATAGTTCACCCACTTATAGGGAATGTCATCTGGGTTCAGGTCATTGTGAGACAGACACTGTTCCAAACCCAGCACACCAAGCTCATGCAGTAGAGTGCTCACCTTTGGCGATCTGCTTTGTAGGTGGCGGCAAGCTCATCAAACAAAGTGCTGTTCATCTCCATGAAGGCCTTGAGCACGTTGTAGATTAAAGCAGAGATTGCCCTGAAGGAAGAGGAGTTGAGAGGTGCTTACATGCAGACCAAAGATAAGCACAAACACACTTAACTCTGGCTTCATTTTTTTTTTTTTTAATCAATAAAGTTAAAGAATATGATTCTGATCTCAGTCTCAGGCTACTCAGACAGTCGTCGATCTCATAAACTGAACTTTCCGTCTCACACACACGGCAGGAGAGATGATACTCACGGGTTCCAGTGCTCTTTGGAGATGCGGTAGAGACTAGCGAACATGATGGGCAGGATGACGTTGGAGTTCTCCTCGATCAGGCTCATGATGTACTCGTTGTTCCAGTAGTAGAGTGCACGCTCTGCCACCTGACACACACACACACACACACGGGCAGTCAGAGGCATGGCTCTTTACTCATAGAGCGCATTGGTTCAAAACAAGAGGTGAGCCACACTGCAGTTTCTGAGTGAGTCAAGGGCTTATTAAAAGCCTCCGCCAAGGGGTTTGTTAGTTTATATGTCTGTCTGTTTGTTAGCAAGATAACTCAAAAAGTGATGAATGGATTTCGATTAAATTTTCAGGGAAGGTCTGAAATGACCCAAGAAAGAAACGATTAAATCTTGGGAGTGATCCATATCACCGTTTGGATTTAGGAGGCGCTTATGCTTTTCGCTTAGCGGTGTAATGGCATGGTATGGCCACGTGGTGGCAATCTGAATAGTTTAGGTTCAAATGTATGACAACCAAGGAAGAAGAATACAGGCGGAGGTCTGCGCTCTCTGAGTGCTTTTCTAGTGTTATATATATCTTCAATTATTTCCTGGCTAGTTTATCGAATCCGACTGATTCGGGGCCAAAATCTACTTGGCGCTAGAGAATTAAAGGGGGTAAGGGCTTCGGTCAAACAGAGGTCCAGACCTGGAAGTGGGGGCTGGACACACATCTGGAGATCTGCTTAAAGAGTGGCTCCTGGATCTTGACGAACTGGGTGGGCTCGATGACGTCCAGGATCTCCTCCAACTCGCCCAGAAACATCACCTGCAGAAAGAACACACCACACACACACATTAATCAGGACACATACAAATACGGGAGACCACACACACACACACACACACACACACACACACACACACACACACACACACACACACACACACACACACACACACACACACACACACACACACACACACACACACACACACACACACACACACACACACACACACACACACACACACACACACACACACACACACACACACACACACACACACAGTAATGAGCTACATGACAGCCATTAAAGGCCATCAGTGACAACACAATATCATAAATGAGCATCATTAGTCAAAGTACTATGCAAACTAGCACACTGTGTTTGTATCAGGCAGCAGATATTATGCAACAAGCCAGCAGAGACAACAATCTGAACATGATATGAAGCCATTGCACAAAGCCAGAGACTCAATGCAGAGTTTACCGACCTCTTTCTGACTGCACGTTTTGGGCCAGAATTTCAGCAAGCCTCTGATTACCTGTAAAAAAATGAAAGACATGACAAAGATTGATGAAGTGGACAAATTCAGTGAGGGGAACGCTCAGTGTGTGTATGTGTGTGTGTGTGTGTGTGTGTGCGTGTGTATATGTGTGTATATATGTGTGTGTGTGTGTGTGTGTGTGTGTGTGTGTGTGTGTGTGTGTGTGTGTGTGTGTGTGTGTGTGTGTGTGTGTGTGTGTGTGTGTGTGTGTGTGTGTGATGAAGCAGATCGCTTACTGGCTCTGTTAACGTCGGGTCCTTCTCTAAGAATTGTACAATACAATAGGCCAGCTGTAGGAGAGAGAGATAGAGAAGCAAATGAACAAATAACAATGCTCACTAGCAGTGGCACATCTGCACAAAGAGGAACTGCTTTTACTGATAGAGATAAGAAAGACAAAAATAAGACAAGTATATTCAAACAGCACTCATAGGCCCATTCCCCTAAACACCGATTTCACAGACCACCCCCTCCCATAACTTTATTATTAAACCTTTAGGCAAATTCAATCCCTGAATACTGACCCAACCCACCAGTCAATATCAGTTATGGGTAATGCTGTTCCATTCCATATTGCTGTGGGCATGGAACACATAGAGTGTAAACCAGTCGATCCCAATCAATCCGAGTAGCGTACATACCTGTGCGTGGAAGAGTGACAGGCTCTTGACCGTGTGCAGCGGCAGCAGGACTTTGACCAGGAACTGCTTGTGTTCGGCCTTCAGTGGAAGAGCGAAGCCATTGATGATACTGAGAAGGGAGAGGAGTGGACAGAGGGGCAGGCACAGGGGCGTTTGTGAGCGAAGCATTTTTTTTCGACGACGTCCACTTCTACTCATTTTAGCCGATTCTCTGATCGTAAGAAGATTACAGGCCAGTGGATTGTTGTCTGCCGTGTTCGCAGGAGGACTTCATACACTCCCCTAATACAGCGCAGCTCAACCGTTGACAGTGTCACTCGAGACAATCTTTTAAATACCCGACCTGTTAGACGGCCGACAATACATACATACCTACCTACTACACACAAACAAACTAACTAAACACAAATGGAAACCATACAAAACAAAACACGGAACTGAACTGCAGTGATGAACTGAATGCATAAAGAAACTGCACAAAAACACTACATACACAAAATAAACTGAAAATTGTCTACCTAAAAAAAACAAAACAAACCAAAACCAAAACCAAATCTAAAACCTGCTGGCAGCACTATCAGGCTATGTGCTACATGTCCTCTGGGGCCCTCTAGCTGTCAGAGACCGGGCTCTTTAAACCTGCCAGAGGTCTAAGACTGTCCTGGGACCAGTGCAGACTCCCTCTCGGCAGTCTGACACAGCATCAGGAGCCTGAGGCTCGTGTCGGAGAGGAGCGAGCGAGGCCTGCTCAAGATCAGTGTCGGGCTGTTTCTCCCTCGCCTGACTAATGGCTCTGTTTAGACGTCTGGGGACCTGCTGCGCTTTAGCGTAGGGGGGTGGGGGGTTGGGAGGCCGAGAGCCTATCGGAAGGCCTGCTTAAACGCAAACAACAGGAAGGCAGGAGGAGACGGACGCAGAGGAGACACGCGAGCAAGGGGAGTGAGAGTCGAGAGGGCGGAGGAGGAGGATGTGACCCGCTCACCTGCCCAGGATCTCCAGCAGCTCAGCCACACCGTTGAAGTGCTCCGTCTCGTAGACAAAACTGCCCATAAAACAAGACAGGGGAGACATGTGAGGAGGGACACAAGACACAAGACACATAGAGAGGCCATAAAAAAGCAGAGAAGACAAACAAGGTAGGAAGTAATAGAAACATAAGAAGAGAGAGAGAGAGAGAGAGAAAAGGAAAGAAATGGGGGTAGAGAGAGAGAGAGAGAGAGAGAGAGAACATAACTAATCAGTGACAGACCAGGCGAGTGCATGCTGTTCACTTCAAAACAAGTGACTGGTGCGAGAGAGAGAGAGAGAGAGACAGAGAGAAAAGAGAAGAGAAGAGAGGGGGAGGGAGAGAGAGAGAGAGAGAGCAAGAGAGAGAGAGAGCAGGCTAAGGCTCACACTCACCATAAGAAAATGTTGTTAATCTGTTTGCGGATGAAGGCGCGCAGGCCCAGGAACTTGCCGTAGATTCTGTGCAGCACAGTCTTCAGACAGTCCCTCTCCCGAGGGTCCTCACTGTCAAACAGCTCCAGCAGCTAAAGCCAGAGAAAGGCAGAGTCAGTGGGTGAAAGACTGGAAGATGTAACAGAATCCACGTCTTACTGATGTATTCTGGGAGGTGACTAGGACTGCACGATTTGGGTAAAATATCGAATCGTGTCTCGGACAGCAATTGCAATTTGCGATATGATGCTTGAATGTCAATGAATTGATTCAATTCAACATTCCAAATGTGTGAGCTGTGCCACTGCTGGAGGCATACTGTAGCCCTCCTGACAAGACTGTGGTTCTGTGCTCTTTTATGGAATATAAATGTGACCAGATTAACTTTGCACGACTATTTGTAGCTTTTGTGATTAGATAATTGCAATTGGTTCAGACTGTGATTGGTGACTGCGATAACTGTACTAACATACCCTGACTCATTTTGGGTCTCATTTGTGCGCCATCAACCTATCCAAACACTGATGTAGTTCAGATTTTACTTTCTGGCCGCTGCATGATTCAAACGGCTGGCCTTCTTTGGGGCTCAGCGCTCAGTAGCGGTTAATTGACTGGCGGAGGGATCACAGCAGGTCTAATCCCATTAGGCCCTCTAGACATCTCTTACACAACCAGACGTCACGATCGGCTCTCATTCTTACGCCTGTTCCAACTCCTTGACATGTACACATGCCTCATGTCTATTCTCCTGCCTGCATATCGGATTGCCCTGCGTGCCGTAATGATCCTATCAACAGTACCCTTACCTATTTGAACACACCTATTGAACTAATCTGTTAGGAGCCTGTGATCTATGATCACACTGACTTTGAAGGTCTACTAGGAACAACAGGTTGAAAATCCTGTTCCACAATTGTAAGGTGCTTTGGATGCAATCATTTGTGCAAATGAGTAAATGTTAATGTCCTATAGAGCTAGAGGAGGAGGCAGAATCTACAGTGCATATGACCACTAGGGGGCACTCAAACCAACTCACAAGAAAAGGTGTCCGTCTCGTTTGCAATTACTTCTCACAGAATGTTGACGTGACGCTTTTCCAACTTGTTCCATTAGCCACAATCAATCTCACTGACTGCGCTTAAGAAGTTAACACCTTGTCAAATCTGACCATGGAGAGGTCTCATTATTGTGTGTGTGTGTGTGTGTGTGTGTGTGTATGGTAGGGGTGAGGGGGGTAGGGTCCCCTTGGCACCCAGCCCAGGCTGCCAGGCTCTCTGTCTCACCTGCAAGACAAATTTCTGGTCTATGTGCTTCTTGGCCACACTGGGCTGAAACTCCTGGCTCTCCAGGAAGCGGATGAAGAACTCGTAGACCAGCTGCAGAGAGAGAGAGAGAGAGAGAGAGAGAGAGAGAGATTGAGAGAGAGAGATTGAGAGAGAGAGAGGGAGTGACAGAGAGGAGCGGAGAAGAGAGCCAGTGAAGGAGGAGGAAGAGATAGAAAAATAGATACAAAGAAAAAGATGCAAAAAGGAGATAAGAGGAGCCGGTAAATAAGTCATCAGCTGATCAGCAAAGTCCCACCCCTAGCGGTCAGGCTGAGGGCAGCTCGTATCCAGACCTGGTTCAGCCAAGGGTCAGTGGGACTGATTGGGAAACACACATATCACTGAATGGCTGAAGGTTTACAGCTATGATTATGATTATGAGTGTTGGCATGCACGTACACGTGTGTGTGTGTGTGTGTGTGTGTGTGTGTGTGTGTGTGAGAGAGACAGAGAAGTAATTGTAATTCTGTAATTGTATGTTTTGTGTGTGTGTGTGTGCGTGTGTGTGTGTGCGTGTGCGTGTGTGTGTACCTGTAAGTGAGGCCAGGAGGCCTCCAGTGTGGGCTCGTCCTCCTCAGGGTCAAACTCATTGCTGTCACTGGGCGGAAGAGTCCGGAAGATGTTATAGCACACCTGTGGGGGGGGGGGGGGGGGAGAGAAAGATAAAGATAAAGGGAGAACAGAGAAAGAGAGATGCCATTAGTAACAAAAGCAAGCAGCAAGGGGTCTGCCACTAGACAGAACATAAACACTTCTAAAACAATTCTAGTTTCTGGTTCACAAACAGCTCGTGGTCTCCAATCTGGTGTGTTTCTAAAGGCTTTGGCCGGGTTTCCCAAAATCGTTAAGAAGCTCTTAAGTGCTAAGAACTTCTTAGGAGCGTTGTA
This sequence comes from Sardina pilchardus, assembly GCF_963854185.1. NCBI lineage: Eukaryota > Metazoa > Chordata > Actinopteri > Clupeiformes > Clupeidae > Sardina > Sardina pilchardus. The sequence goes on from NC_085005.1 coordinate 19,288,816, forward strand.
AGAATGTTCTAAGAACGCTCCTAATAAGTTCTTAGGACTTAAGAGCTTCTTAACGATTTTGGGAAACCCGGCCATTGTCTGTAAGCGAGACGTTTAGTCTACCATTTATGGTGCTTTTTGAGACTGTTTTTAAGACAGCTTTAAGTTTAAGTGTGGGGTTTATTCAGACAACAAGCTTCCTCAAACAGCTCTCAGACCCCACAGCTCAGAGCCATGGGTGGTCCTGCAGCATTTCCAAGGGATTAGCATGCCAGCAGTTAGCGGTGTAATGGTATATCTTACAAAAAATGTGCACGGTGCGAATGTGTAAGTCATTCCTAGACATTTGAGATGAGCCATGAAACACAATGCCGTCCATATGAATTCATGAAAACACAATCAGATATGGGGTCATGCTCTCTCAGACATACTGAGACGCCCCCTCAGCTGTTCTATAAATCAGTGCAAACAACGGCCTCTCTGGGCTTATTGCTTAATTCTTCATCGAGTTAAATATCTCCTGACAAAGACCTGAGAATGGAATGATGATCCATCATGACGGCTGGTAGTGTTCTGTTGTGTGTCCTAGCAGATATATCTAAAGTATGTACAGTATATGTATATACACATTCTTTGTGCTGCACTTAATGTCATCACGCTAAACCTAAAACTCTGACTTTCAATGATTGAATGAAGTTTCTATTCTATTCTATTGTGATAATGTAGCATTGTGATAGCTCATTATTCATTCATTCATTCATTCATTCATTCATTCATTCATTCATTCATGTGGAGTTTATGTCACTGATCTGTACAGTTATGTTCTCTCTTTTTTTAAAATTGCTGTAATAAACTATTTTGATTATTAAGTGTTTTCTCTCTCTCTCTCTCTCTCTCTCACCATCTTGACCACTTCAGGGTAGGTCTGCTCGGTCAGGTAGCCGCGGCTGACGGTGACGTAGTCCACGAGCTCGTTGAGCGTGGAGCGCTTGTACTCCTTCATCTTGAGGTCGGACAGCGTGTCCATGAAGTCAAAGAGGGCGCAGCACTGCTGCAGCTTCTTGACAAACAGCTCCGGCTGCTCCTGAGCGGACACATCTACAGAGGAAAGAGAGAGAGGAAGGGAGAGAGGGAGGAAGGGAGAGAGAGAGAGGAAGGGAGAGAGAGGAAGGGGTTGTTATTGTTGATGACACTTGACTCTGATCACAGAAATTGATCCGTGTTTGTTTTGTTTTCCCAAACCTATCTGGGCAATTGCCCTGTCGCTAGTTTGGAGTTGAAGGCGGTTTTAAACTGGAGTTGGAGTTGGGGTTTAAAACCGAGTTTAACTCCAAACTAGCGACTGAGCAATTGCCCTATCATGTATTGCTTTACAACCCCTTCATCATTACCCCTTTTTGTCTTTTTATTTTTCTGCTTGTTGTTATTACTGTCCATGTCTTTGGCTTGTAGGCATAATGGCCTTGTTTGTTCTTTGTTACAGGCTAGCTCATACTGCTCCTATGAACTGACACGGAGCAGAGCCACAAAGGGACGGCAGGACGACAGGCAAACCCAGTTATGAGCGCCCATCCACTACCATGCATCTCAGAAGAGGTCTGCTTGTGGCCTCTGCATGACTGGTTTGCTCCCTCACCTTTGCCGCAGGGGGGATTTGAGGAGGAGGAGGAGGGGGGGGGGCTCAAATACCTTACACTTGGGTGAGTAGTGAAAGCACCTGACCTTTGGCCTAAAATAGAAGAACCACTTGTGTTCTGGGTTGGCACACACACACACACACACTCTCTCTCTCTCAGACACACACAGAGCAACACACACACGAGGCATAATTACGGGGGGAAGAAAGCTGAGGGATTTGTCCGAGAGCGCAGATTGTGAGGCTACCGAAAGGTTTTTTGAGGAGGCGTGTATGTCAGAGAAGAGCGAAGCAGAGATGTAGATTGCAAGGGCATGCGTGAGCCTGTGTGGGAGTCGGTGAGTTTGGCTCATACTTGTGCATGAATGAATGAGCACAATGCCTTAGTGTGAGTATATGCGTGCATGCGTATGTGTGTGTGTGTGTGTGTGTGTATGTGTTTGCGCAAGAATGTATGTATGTATACGCATGTCTAAAAGCATGCGTGTCTGCATCTAGAGTCTGCATGCTTGAGTGTGTTTTGTTGTGTGTGCGCTGGATGTGCCTGCCTGTTGTCTAAAAGAGAGAGAGGGAGGGAAGGAGAAAGCAAAACAGAGAGAAAGAATGAGGAAAGGTCGCATGACCTGATCAGACAATACAAGCACTCTTTTCATGCGTGCTCTGGTCTGGCTGCATTCTCTATACGTGCATGAATGCCTGTGTGCCTGCGTGCGTGCGTGCGTGCGAGTCAATGTCTTTTTGTAAATGTGTGTGTGTGTGTGTGTGTGTGTGTGACTGCATGCAAGCGAGTAGGTGAGCATAACTCAGTGCGCGCATGTGTGTGTGTGTGTCTGTCTGCATGCAAGCGAGTGAGTATAACTCTGTGTGTCTGTGTGTGTTTGTGTGTGTCTGTGTGTGTCTATGTTTGACTGCACGCATGCGAGTGACGGAGTACCACTCGTTCCTGCCCAAACGGACACTACACGGACCCGACTGGCTCTGGCAGTAATCAAGCGTTATCAGCCTGTTCAGGAGACTCATTACTGACCTGCTTAGGGGGCACATTCTGCACTAGAGGGTGACGCTGATTAAAGCAGGTCAAAAACCTTGAGAATGATAATCACGACGGCCATCATTAACGTGAACTGCACCAGTTACCCTGCGCCCTGCTGTCCAGGGCTGTGACGCACACATGCAGTAACGGCGCAGACCTGAAGAGTACGCCAGCGTCTTTTAACTACTTGCTTCACATGGCTCCTCATTCCGAGGCTTGGTTTGATATTAAAAGGAAACGGTGGCCAACTCAAGTAAGTAATAAAAAAACGTCTTATCATTAAACAGCCTGGCCCAGGCTTTATGACACATTTATGAGGAGCGTTCTGCCCTGGGAGAGGCCAGATTGGAAGAAAAAAAAAAAGTCTTCCGATCGCGAAGCAGCTTTCAGGATAATGACCCGAACAGCAGGTATAAACTCCACAGGTTTCTTTCTTCATCTTGACCTGCCCCAAAGTTATCCCTTGGTATCCATCTGATACATCGAATGATTAAAAGGAAGTTGTCTGCCACTGTTGAGATATCAGCACGATCCAAAAGTGTACACTTAAAAACCCTGGTCAGTCCTGGTTATCACCTATGAATTCTGCAATGCGTAATGGAGAGGCATACACACTCAGGATAGACTTTAAAAAGTTGCTGTGTTTGACTGTATTGATGATGGATCAATAGACTTGGTTTTGGATGAAGCAGATCTACTGCCTGCATGGGTCAGGAAATATAAGGGCATTTAGGAAGCACATAAAAAACCTGACCCACCTGCAGCAGTTCACTTTCTTCCCTAGTAGGGCACAATACTATTACTATGCTTTACAAAATTCTACAATTAATATCACTGTAATATGTCAATTACTACTATAAAAGTGTGAGGCACGTCAGTAAAACAATCAAAAGAAATCCCATAAGGGAATAATGTGGCAACAAGATAAGGACCAATTCCAGCTATGACAGCTATGATTTGTCAATGAAGTCTGCAACTGACAATTATTTTCAGTCGATTAATCGAATAGTTGTTAATTCAATAAAAAGCCTGAAAATGGTGATAAGTGTTTTGAGTTTTCTTTCAAATTTATGATCTCGTTCTCTAATGGAAACATTTGGTGGTGACGGATGTTTCCAGAAAGTGCCCAGTACCTTTGAGCAGTGGTAAGGGGGTCAGCTCAATGGGCTTGTCCTGAGCGCGGAACTGGGAGGAGCTCTGAGCCCTCCTCTGCCGGGCTCTCCGCACAGACTTGCGGGTGAAGCCGTCCACCTTGTCCACCGACGGTGGTCCAGCTGGCGTGGACGACATGGTCCTCTGGAGAGAGAGAGGGAGGGAAGGAAGGGAGAGAGAGAGAGAGGGAGAGAGAAACAAGGAAAAGAAAGAGAGACCAAAAACAAGAACATAGGGTCAGTCTCCTGGAAGAATTATTGGATAGAATTTACATCGAAAAACACTTGCAATAATATAAAATATAGACGTTATAAAATACCAGCCTTAAAATAACAAAAGGGTATTAGATATGCAACAGTTTCTAGGTGTGTACTAGTCTACCAACTTGATGGTATACTATGCGGTCATCAGAAGGACAGATGACAGATGAACACATCTCCCGTATTTACAGAGGTTTGAGAGTATAGACTACAGTCATTTGACCCAGACCAGAGCAACAGAAACGATCAGTCTGAAAAGGTAGAACACTAACGACTAACTTACTACCAACTACTTAATGCGTAAACTTATTACAGCCCACACCAGCCAGTAAAATGCTGTACTGCCAAACAAGGGTCAGCATAACAACCATCCAAGCCATTCACACTTCCATGCAATTTAACATGAAGAGTGTGTGTGATTGTGTGTGTGTGTGGGTGTGTGTGTGTGTGTGTGTGTGTGGAGGCGTGCGCATGTCTACACGCACTCTCGCACGTGCTTGGTAGCGATGTCCCGAACCTCAAAGTGTGTGCAGCGTTACTTGAGAATCAGCTGGGGACACTTGAGACGACGGCAAGTGAGTGTAAAAATGGGAAGGGCAGCCTGCTGAGTGAGTGCTGCCTGCCTGCGCTTTTCTGCGTGAAGGGCATCCATCAGTGTAACACACCATCACTCTACACCCACCAAGAGAGCACACACACACACACACACACACACACACACACACACACACGAGTGAAACCAGCCAGCAGCACTGCATGGCCGTCAGACTACCAGTCACTTACAGGCAACAGTCGGCCTACAGCGGAGAGAGAAAGGAACAAGCAAGCACAAATCCTACCTGCGAGCAACTCACTCTTCAATTGCATTAGTGACCAGGGAATTATGAATAAATGTCATTAAAGCCTGCAAGCTCTGCAGACCGCATTTTGAAATGAGAGGAAAAAGCATAATAATAATAATGATAATAATAATAACAAGTGTTGTTGTTGGAGCAGTCCAAAAAAAAACACTGTTTGAAGGAGAGAAAGGAAGAGAGAGAGAGAGAGAGAGAGAGAGAGAGAGAGAGAGAGAGAGAGAGAGAGAGATAGAGATAGAGAGACCGAGAGGGAGGCATGAAAAAACATCTCTGTTCCTTCAGCAAGCCAAAGCCAACCCTTCGTGACACATTAACACTCAGAAAGAGCCCGGGCCTCTCATCAGCCTGTGCCGGGGGGGATCCTCGTCTAGAATGTCCTCTGTATTTGCGGGGTCAAGTGCTACTGGATGGGGGGTTGGGTCCTTTGAGGACAGAGGGTGTGTGTGTGTGTGTGTGTGTGTGTGTGTGTGTGTGTATGTGTGGGTGGGTGCTGCATGCAAGCTAAGGCCCAGAGTAGGGTAGGGTAGGGCAGGGGAAGGCAAGGCAGGGCTGAGCGGAGGGAAGCTGGGCAGGGCTGGACCTTGCGGCGGCTATCCTTCTTACGTAAGCTCCTGCTCGGTGTCCCCGGCAGCCGCACGAGGGATTAAGCGCACCCGCGACCCGAGAGAGACTGACAGGAAGTCATCATCAACGGGCTTTACTGCCCTGCTCCTGCTCCTCCTCCTCCTTCTTTGACTGGCTCCTCCATCAGCTAAGCAGAGTCACAGATCAACATCTGCCCTGGATAGGTTCAGAGCACGACACGGCACTGGAGATGTTTAGCAGTCGGGACGTGTATCAAGAGGGACAGGAGCAAGTGGGAAATCAGATTCTCTCTCTCTCTCTCTCTCCCCCCCCCCGGACTGATGAAACAGAAGAGGAGAAAAAAAAAAGAATGACATAACCAGGGAGTGCCTAGAATACGCCCACGGGCCGACCCTGGGTTTATCTTCAATGGGCTCGCCGCTGATCAGTACCAAGAACGGAGGCAGGCTGGCTGGCCAGCAAATCAGGCCAAAAGGGAGTTCCTGGATTGGGCCTGCAACCTTGTTGTCTCAACTCACCAGCTTGGCTTGTTTAGTCAGATACAAAAAAAACGGCCTAACGGGACTTTACAGCTACTAGGCTAAATATTATCACAGGTCTGATCCATTACAGTGCATAGCACAGTCGGTGCAGCACCCAGAGGCAAACTTTGAGACAATCTGTCTAAAAGTGTAAAAAACTGAAGCTGGTGAAAGATGCACCACATGTAACTTGTGTTGACAGTTGCGCTGCACTATTTGTCCCTGGCAGGTCAGATCTGGTCAATCAACATAATGGAAAATCCCCAGCTATGAATGGACTACTTGCAAACGTCTAGACTAGTTTTATTATTACGGCACTGAGGTATTTTTGTTGTTTTTATCATCATATTCTGGATAACACAATGCATTAATCTCATTAGTGCCTCCTTAATGCATTGTTTCTCTGCTTGTAATCCCCTGTCCCTCTCCTTTAAAGTCGCTTCAGACAACAGCGTGTGCTTAAGGAATTAAAACCATAAACTCACACTGAGCGGTGACTTTACTCCGAACCACCTGAAAATAAATCCTTCAAAGACTTAACAGAACACAGATACAGCACTTGCAGAACACAAACACACTCCCCTCACACATGCATACTTCACATTCTTACTTAGCAGAGACGTCTAAAACACACACACACACACACACACACACCACTGTAAATTAGGAGTCTGCAGCAAAGCCAAGCAGATTCTTTAAATCTGGAAATTGTATATCTTGTGCGGGGCATCTGCACTTTATCCACCTAAACGGTGTTTATGTCAGGTTCACAGAGCACCACTCTAGAGCGAGGCAGCCACCATTGCCTCTGGCAAGCTGCAGGGTGAGGCCCAATCCATGCGCACGTGTGTGTGTGTGTGTGTGTGTGTGTGTGTGTGTGTGTGTGTGTGTGTGTGTGTGTGTGTGTGTGTGTGTGTGTGTGTGAGAGAGTGCGTCTGCCACTGCGGCTAGAGACCCCCGATGCTGTTCCTTGGCTTAAGGAAGTTAAAGACAATAAGCAGCAATCTGATAAGAAGGCACAGGCAGCAGAGGGGAAGTGTGAGGAGTGGCGGCGGTTCCTGGAGCGGTCTATCCTGGACACAAACTGTCGCTTTAAAAGTGAGACGGTTAACACGGGGGGGCTCCGAGCACAGCGTTTTAACAAGAGCTGCGGTGTCGGCCTGATAGTTTTTTTTTAAAATGACCAAAACCAGACATGTCTGAAAAACGCTAGTGTGTGTCGTACCGCAAAAGCTTGCAACCAAGACACACGGTGCTGGATGAGGACACACTAACATAAAGCAACAGCAATAACACAAAGCAATTTCTTAAACCATGAGTTTGTGGTGAGCAAAGCTCCCATGGTGGAATGTTTGTGTGGCCATCACCTGATCATTAATTAACATGCAACACAGATAGAGAAAGTGAATTAGTGGGTACTGGCTGAGCAGCTCCGTCATAAAGTCATAAACAGGAGGGACTTTGACAGCTAAACACTCTAATGGCTGCCTGCACCTGACCACCACGTGAAAGCAGCGGCTAAGCTGAAACCTGCAGCTGTTTCCAAAACTCTCTGTGCATATCTCAATTAGATATAGGCCCTAGGCTACAGTAAAGATGAGAGCTAACTCTGCCAACGAGTCATCAAGTTACTACAGAGGCCACACGTTCTCAAGATGGACACTGTACCAATATAAATGGTATGAGTCAGTGGCACACCAAAGCTACCTGCGGGTGAGCAGTAAAATAAGAAGTGCCGACAGGCAGCCAAGGGATACGGGATACGATTCTGTTTTTAATTAAATCTACCATCATTATGCAAGTTTCCACATCGGTCAGTTCTATTGGTCTAATCACACAACAGAGTGGAGGACCACAATGCAACATCTTGCAAGAAATGAAGACTGAAGATCAGCTGATTTGAATCAAATTACAAAAAAAAAAAGGTTTTCCGAAGATTACAAAATAACATGTAGCAGCAACTCATTGGCCTAGTCTTGGCCCCTGTGTGCATACCAGGGGGGCAGTTCAGAGGCAGTTAACCAATGAACTTGGAGCTGGTCATATCCAATATCAGATGTAACAGGCTTTCATTTCTCACTTGTGGCTTGTCAATTAGCCTGCAGTCTTTCAAACATGAACCATGTTCGAGAATCACTGATACCCAAGGGACAAGGTATGCTTTGCCAAAAGCAGACAACAGGAGAGGGATCAACGAGAGGTGCCTGAATGCTCTCGATTGTCAGCCTACCAAATGCACGGCTGCAGCTGTGTGGCAAAAACAGGTGTGTGTGTGTGTGTGTGTGTGTGTGTGTGTGTGTGTGTGTGTGTGTGTGTGTGTGTGTGTGGTGTGTGTTGTGTGTGTTGTGTGTGTGTGGTGTGTGTGTGTGTGCGTGAGGCAGGTGGGCATTTTACCAACACAAACGATACATTACAGATAACAGAAACAAGACACAGGCCTATGAAATGGTAGGCGAATAAGACAGCTACTACAGCACAAAAACAAAGGGGATAAGAATGGTTTGAGTGCATCCTTCAAAAGCTGATCACATGTGCAAAAGTAAACTCCAACATACCTGACCTGAACTTTACAACAGGGACTTCTTCAATCTACCTACACCATGTGACCAAACAACAGGAACACATTTTACCTTAACCTTTACTTAATTTAAACACACTTCTAACCAGAATATAACATCTACCTAGCTAGACTGATTACCATTGTCACAAACTATAACATTGCACACTGTGCACTGGAATCAAATAATTTGCTCAGCTACGAACTATGAAAATCAGCTGACTGATACGACCACGTAACTCTCTGATAACCTATCAAGTTGACAATCACTGCACGTTAGGACACTGACTTTACATTACATTACATTATATTACCAATTCCACCTTCGTTGTAATAGCAGTCATTGCTATTTTCACGGATCATCATTAGGGCACAGGTAACGTTGGTATATTCCTCAAATCAATGCATTAACAGATTACTTCATTTCCCTGATCAAAAACACTTAACGTTAGGTAACTAGAACAATTCGTAATGGAACATAAAAATGTCAAATCCGTTCAGGTGGTTGTGATGGCAAAAGTAGCCAGATACCCTAACGTTTCTAACTTGAGCTATGTAACAGTTAGCTAGCTACTTAGTGACTCGAATATCACAAAATCCTCGCAGAACAGCCGACGTTAGCTATCTAACTAACAGCAAGGGTCGCTAAAGTCAACGTTAGCAACTAACGTTCACTTTAGGTAGCGACAGCTAAGCTAGCCAAGTTAGCACTGGTAAACGCCAGCCAGCCATTTACTGTTAAATATGTATATTCTGCATGTTTTATAAACATGGTTACTAGAAGTCAGAAACTCGTACATTCATTCAAACCCAATGGCGCATAAAGAGATGGCATTGTTTACCTTGATTTTTTTGTTGTCGATGCCGTGTGGGGGTGGTAGTTAGCTCGTCGTCAGCTAGCTACTACTTCTATGGAGCAGTCCCGTGTGAGGATGTTAGCTAGCTAGCTAGCTAGCTGAACAGCTAGCTAACGCCTAATTAGGGGGTCTCTGCAGCTTGCTTCTTCACGGGACAAAGATAATTCTAAAATAGTTATCTTGTCCTTTTGGGATGACACAGTTCACGCTTACCGGCCAGCCAGTGAACCAACCTCTGGCAAGCCAACATTAGCGAGCTAGCTGACTAGCTAGTTGGCTAACCAGACGAAATAATCCTCCTAGTCTGAGACTGCATGAATAACAGTATTCGGTGGGGTCCGTGTTATCCCGACAAAGATTTATAGATACATCCCAGTTGCACAGAATCCATCTAATTGTGAGGCACTCGTCAAATCTGCTTAAATGTATTGTATCCCTTTTAATTTCCGCCAAAAATGAGGTTTCATCACTCTATTGTGAATATTTCAACCTCAGATACATGGTAGCTGGTTACTTGCTCATAACAGAGGATCGCTCTAAACTGCTAGGACTGTTATGGAGTGACCACTACCTGATTGGTTGGTGAACATAATGTGAAAGTGAGTGGTTGGTTGAAGTACCCTTCAATCACCTGACTCCCAACATGAAAAATCAAGATAGGTTGCATTTGTCGGTAGAGACGATGATATCGACCAGAGACAGGCGCTGAAAATATTTTACTTGCGAAAATGTTGTCCTCTTTTATTAAGGCCAGTGTAATGGGAAACCAAAGAACATGTAGTAGCAATGCAGTCTGGGATAATGGACAATGTAGAATTCCAAAGTAGCGGTTTTCCTCGGCATCACTGCTGGCGAAAGAGACATTTAGCCTATTACGTAAGAAATTATGTGATACTGGCGGTAGGCTCCATAAAATATGCTATAGTTTATACAAGTAGGCTATTGTACAAATGAGACGTGAATATAAATTCTGGATATTCTGTGGTGAATGCAACAGCCTTTCAAATGTCGTATATGGTACAACTACAATTACTACTAAACTAGTCTGCTCCCTTAAATATAGGCAACGGCATATTACGCAACGCAACATAAATGCCTACCGGTATGCTGTACAGTCCATGTGATTTCCATGCCCCGTTTTTCTTCTGCAAAGAGGACGTTGTCATGTCTCAACAGTAGGTGGCAGCGAAGCACCGTAGGTTGTAGCCTACTGTCAGTTCGAGCGCAGATTTTTGGTGTTGCCACTAGGCAGAGTTGAGCCATTAATGTATGACAACAGCGCATGCATGTGATGGTACTAACCTACACGTTAAACCAACCCTGGTCCTTGCTTTTAAATGAGCGTGCCCCTTAAATGGAGGTTAATGGAGGGCTGAAATATTTGAATATTAGGCCTATTATTTTTATTATAATATTGTATTAAATAATTAAATTGTTTTTGTAAAAACATAAGGCATTTAAACAGGCTCAATTCTACTAAACCTTTATTGTGAGCTTATTATTATCATTATTATATATATACAAATATATTTTTGCAATATTCCAGCCTGTGTGTGTGTGTGTGTGTGTGTGTGTGGAATAGAGTAATAGAGCAAGATTGAACAGGCCCATGCCAGCATGCCACATTGCAGATAGCTCTTTATCTGACCATCACTGTGTGTGTGAGTGGAGAGTGTGTGCGTGCTCTTTTGAGTACACACAGATAAACTGCCCCTATTAGACATGCTCAAAGTGCAAACACATGGCTCCTTCATGGACTGCTGGTGACTCAGTGTGTGTGTGTGTGTGTGTGTGTGTGTGTGTGTGTGTGTGTGTGTGTGGGTAGCTCTTTAACTGCTTCTGATACACATAAAAAATGAGGAAATACATACTTGGGTCTACATAAGGGAATCCCCACTCAAAAGCAATAAGCCATACTTGGATCAAAATATGTGTGTGTCAGTTTAAGTTAGGAGCCAGATATTTCAGCTGATCAAGGAGAAAACATTTTCCAATGATGAAATTTACAATGCCTGGAACTGGCCACACACTCACCACAGATCACAGTATTACACACTTATTCCAACTCCCTAGTCAGAATGCAGACTGTAATTCAATGAACACAATATGCAATCATGTAGGTAAAATTAGCTATTGTTTTTATTCAGCATTTCCCAAACGAGACAGTTGAATGGATGACACATACATCTTTTGTTTTGTTAACACTGAGGTACAAACCTGCATATGCATATCACCCTCATACATTCCCTCTCCCGCAACTATTCCTGATCTCTGTAACACTTTGCCTATCTTTCATGATACAGACACAACCATGGGGCCACACATGGGGAGGTTGAAGAAAGGGTACTAGGCCTAGCCTACTGCAGTCCATCAAGAGCAGCCATGGAGGAGGACAACAGGGTGCTGAACAAATCTCTCTTTTGCCCTTATGAATCAATTACATTTTTTAAAAAGGAAAATATATATTATTGTATGGTTTCATTAGCATTTCAGTGATATACTTGTTTTAAACATATAGCATTACACAAGCACACTGACTTCTGCGTTTCTGTTTTCTTCCTAATATGCTTCTGAAGGACAGCAGAAGAGGGATGGGACAGGTGGGAGTAGCCTATGGTTCTACACAGGTCTGAGCAGGTTGGTAGAGTCCGAGTTGGGCTCGATTGATGACCACTGGTTCAGGATGGCAGACTAGGCCATGAAAAAACTGTCCCCAAAACACTGTTTTTCTAAGCGGCTTTATCCCATGCAAATACGCTAAAGCACATGTGAAAACTAACTACATGGCTATGGCTTTTGGTCAAATTCAGTGAATAACTCACAGTTCTCAATTGTTTCTAAGTGTAGCCGCACAAAAACATCAAAACAAAACTTTTACACAGTCCTGGCTCCATGAACGGTAAACAAACCGTTTCTTGGACCAAGCCGTAAAATAATTCCAGCCAATCAAAACATTGCCTCAGGAGCATGAAATGGAGTGATGTAATATAATTTGTTGTTGAGCTGAAATATAAACAACCTTTCGCCAGGATTGTAAGACTGCTCCTTAAAGTCAGTATGATCGTAGTGTCCTTCACATACATGTGATGACCCCAAAATAAGAGATCGACTGACAAAGCTTCAGACACAGGCACACCCAACTTCAAACAGTTCCCACGAGGACAGCAGGCCCATTCAGATGTCCACTGAAGAACAACAGAGCATCAGACATCAGAGATATGAATACTGTCCTCTTCAAATATTTACTTTCTGAAAATGCCGTGCTTACACAGCTGAAAGGAAAGCCGGCCTGCTCATCCTGTGGTGCAGCCCTTTGTGCAAACTTGTTTACTTATACGCTGGTAGACATTTCAGGGAAACCATGTCACATTTCAATTACAACTAATGGGAGAATTGATGTGATAAAATATATTTGCTCCCAGGATTTAAACATAATTTGAACAAGAAATACAAAAAAAAAAAAAAAAAAAGATTATGTTTTTCATCAAAAAAAGAGAAAGATTTGACAAATTATATAAATCTATGGCAGATGTTGGCCCACAACATTACCCACTCAGACAAAATAATTCACAAAAATGATATACACAATAGATATGCTCTGTTTTTGTTGTTGTTGTTGTTGTTCATGACAAATTGACAGCCCAAAAATAGCTTGAACAGGAGGGTGACTATGTCCCCTTGATCCTGAATGGTTGAGTGGTCCTGAGAGACAGAGTCAAGGCACTGGGGGAGATTTCGGGAGGGGGGTGGGGTGGGGGGTGTCTGGACCAATAAGAAATGGCAGATGTCAGCAGAGAAATTAGATGGCATTCGATTGGACACTACGGACAGACTGGAGTATTTCAAGGTCTGACCACACCTACCACAAAAGTTCAACAAATACTGCAAATTTGCATATACAAAGTACACACACTGCTACACCTACACACTTGTAAGCGAGTACACACTCATGCACGCACACAGACACACATTCATACAAACATAATGGCAAATACATGGTTTTGTCAGAATTAACACAATTACCAACCTATCTAAAACATGAAACATGGCCTCATTTTAGTTGGCAATATTTTACAAACAAAGAATAGAATCAGCAGACCTGGCAAGTAACCTTATATTTTCAAAATCATTAGATATAGTCATATCTGTATATATGCCACATTATTAGGTAGCCCTTTCAAGCCATAAATGCCTTTCTACCCATTCACAAATAGGTCCCTGGAAGTAGTCTCAGTTGGGCTAGAGGGCAAGCTCCCGCTATTTGGCTACAGTAAAAAAAAGTGCACAAAAAAAACACGGAAGATGACACATCGAAAGTCTTGACGAGAACTGAAACTGCATTGGGGAAGAACGGAAGGAAGGGAGGAAGGAAAGTGGGGAGAAAGGTCAGAACCGAGGGATGAGAGAAGTGAACGTGTGGAGGAGGAGGAAGAAGAAGAAACCAAAGCTGGGTCGCGTGTTGTTGTCATGAGATTCGTTTCCTCAGCGTCAACTTCTGATGATCTCATCTCGATGGCTTTAATACTGTCCATCTGGGGCCACAGTGTCCCAAGGGTGTTCAGGGATAACGCAAAAAAAAAGAAGAAGTACTGTAGTAAATCAAGTTAAATAGCACACATCACTGTGGGCACAAATACTGATCATTATTAAAGAGCACATATAATACAGTGTGTTGTGCAAAAATGAGTATGAGAACTTCCCAGTAAACCACATTTACACAGTCCACATGAATAGATAAAAAAATAAAAAATAAAATAAAATAAAATAAAAAAAGAGACCACTGTTGGGAAATTGTTGAACTGTTGCCTATTGTTCCATAAAGCATAGCATATTAACATAATTATCTTTACATGAAAACCCCAGTGTGTACAGACTTCACAGGCCTATTTCTACAGGCAGCTGCCCACAACACACGTGATGTTACTTGGCCTAAAGAAGACTCCTCAACCAGTCATGGATGCGCCAGAGACCTAAGACTACATTTCCCATGAATGCCCTGCGGTAAACATTCACTTTACACAGTCTCACAATATGGCCCTCACAGAACGTCTCCAGGGAGCTTTAAACGCGTAGCTCTGGAAATTCCCATCCCCTAGTTCCTTCACCCTCAATTCAAACTCCACTTTTCAAACTCGTGCCTTTACAAGTAACAAAAACATACAGTAATTGCCACTCGTCTTTGGAAAGGTTCCCCGTTTCCCACAGTAATACATATTTTGGCTTCCAACAACAAAAGGAATGGGAGGCTCCATGACAACACAATATGTGGCGGGGAGGCTCACAATGGTCCATGTTATCTACAAAAGAGGGAATGTACAGCACACACAGCAGTATACAGCAGAGTAGCCAGTCCCAGATGCTCAACACACCCTTCTCAAAGCACAGTCGGCGTCCGTGCATGTGCGTGTGTGTGTGTGTGTGTGTGTGTGCGTGTGTGTGTGTATGTGTGTAGGTGTGTGTGTGTATATGTGTGTGTGTGTGTGTGTGTGTGTGTGTGTGGAGAGGAACTAGAATGGACAATGTCAGGAGAGCCAATGTTTTAAGAAGTGGGCAAGGAGCCAGGACATTGTCCGAGGAGAGTGGTGATGGTTGGGGGGGAGGGAGGGGGGGGTCACAATGACGCAGGATGGGTGGGTGCAGCCGCAGTGTACTATATGCTGGGGGGCGACGGGATCGCGGAAGGATCTGGTCAAACAAACAGGAATCAGACGCGACGGAACCGCAGTCGGGGGAAGGTGCCACATGAAAAAGGGCCTGTGGAAAGCTCTGGATTTTAAGGTGTGTGTGTGTGGGGGATGGTGGTAGGGTGTTAGTTTTGGGCTGAGCTCCAAATCTGGAGGTCTCAAGGTTGTATACAGGCAGCCTAAGATGGCAAAGTGTCCCTTATTTACACTATGAAGGGTAGATGTTTACTGGCACACACCATAAGGATATATACCTGCAGGCAAGGTGCCCGCAGGAGGGCATGTCTCAGCTAAAATCAATACCAGCCAAGGACCAAAGCGATAGACCTCATTTAATTCAAATTTTGGCAGAGCGAATAGGTCATTCTGAGGGCACTTTTACCCGACTGGTGGACTGCCAGCAACCATTAATGAAAACCACAAAAAAAAACAGCAAACAGCAAATACTTCTTAAGAGGAACTGTTCAAGGAACGTCTGTTTTGGCTGAGTTGGCCAGTTACTTTGTGCCGCTCAGGAGGGGTGTGTCACTCTTGAGGCCCTTCCCCCTCATTCTGTTCTATGCAAGAACTCTTGAATATTGGCAATAATGGAGGTGGCACTGGGCCCATGTTGAGTGTGCTGAGGTTACACATGAGGGTCTGGGAGACTGGACAGAGGAGGGGGGCCAGTGCAGGGTTTTGGGACGAGAGAGCTGGACAACGGGGTAACTGAAATGGCTAGGTGTGAGGAGGGTGGATGGGTTGGGGTGAGGTGGTGGTGGGGTGAAGATTGTGTGAGTGTGTGTGTGGTGGGGGGGCTGTGGTTTAGGGTGGGGGTCAGGTTTCAGGCGAGGCGACTCAGGACAGGCTCAGGTAGTCGAAGAGCAGCGGCACGAGGAAGACGCAGCTGAAGGCCACCGTGCCGTAGACCAGGTAGCGGTAGGTCAGCTCCACGCCCGCGTGCTGCCGCGCCACCCTCACGTCGCCCGCCGGCACGCCGAACACGCGGCACGCCAGCGGGATGGTCAGCGTCTTCATGGCGGCCCGCGTGGCCAGCAGCACCGGCACGCCCACCAGCAGCCGGGCCAGCGCTCGGCCCAGCAGCGGCCCGTCCACCGCCGGCATGGCCAGCGGCAGCAGCTCCAGCGACGGGTCCGGCTGGAGGCCCAGCCGGTGGTTGAGGTGCGAGGCCAGGGCAGCGCCGGCGCCGGTGCTCAGGGCCTGGGCCGTGTCGCCGCGCGACGTGCTCCACGTGTCCAGCGAGAAGGCCAGCAGGCCCAGGCCCACGTGCACCAGCGCGATCACCAGGGAGGCGTGCGCGCCGGCCAGGTAGTACTGATCGATGCCGTCCAGCAGCGGCTGGAAGACGGCCAGGATGAGGACGCTGTACAGGAACCCTGTGATGACCTCCTGTAGAACAGAGGGAAAGAGAGAGAGGGAGGGGGAGAGAGGGAGAGAGATAGAGAGAGAGAGAGAGAGAGAGAGGGAGAGAGAGAGATTGAGAGAGTGGGGGGAGGGGGTAAAGGCTGAGTTAGATAGATAACCAAACCATGGCAGCTTGAAGAGTTCAGAGTTCATTTAAGGCACAGCTCAGCTCACGTTGCTGTGCTCAGGGAAAGTATTCTCGCTTATGCTTTAGATGCATCTTCCCAAAAAACAGTGCAGTCAACAACATGTTCTCGGAAACTTCCTGTTCCACATTGACTCAGAATTTAGTGCTGATGTGTCCCAAGACATAGTCTGATTTATAGTTTCAGTTGCTATGATACAAAACACACACACACACACACACACACAGTACACACACACACACACCACACACACACACACAAAGACACACATACTGTACACACACACACAGTGTGGTGCAACCAGCTGCTGCTTGGTGTCCACAACTCTTATAAAACACATTTTATCACAGAAACAGCTTTAAAGTGAGAAAAGACAGAAGACGATGAGAAGTCTCTACCCTTCCCAGGGGCTGACTGGCTGCACAGGAAACATGGCCTGCCCAACCGAGGACACCATTTGTCTGTCGGACCTCGACACTTTAGCCACAGAGTGGGTCAATACGGACAGAGGGCTTATTTGTGTATCAACAAGGTGCCCGAGGTGGAGGCACTGAGCCAACTGTATCATGTGTGGAACTGGCTGGTCCCCCGGTTCCACTCAATGGCCCAATAACAGTGGGCCAAAGGCCAGCGCTGGAGGGCTCTCTCGTGGGTGGCAAGGGTTGGCCCTGACATTCTTAATGCAATCACACTTTGCCCTTTATGTGTGTTTCTGTGTGCGTGTGTGTATATCAGAGTGAATGAGAGAGAGAGAGAGAGAGAGAGAGCGAGAGAGAGAGAGTGTGAGTGAGTGAGTGAGTGAGTGAGAGAGATGAGATGACATTCCATAAGTGCCTACCTAAGTCCACATTTACATTCCTATCAGCTGAAGCCACAATGGAACTTACATCTACTACTACCACCAGCACAACTACTACTACTACTACTACTACTACTACTTTCCACTGCTTACTGATGCAATACACATGTATGTGCTGCTGCTGCTGCTACTACTACTACTACAACAACAACTACTGTAACTCTACAACTACCTGGTAACAGTATTACTGCAACTACTTATTATTTCCATTTAAACGATTAAAATCAGTATTGGTATATCATTTGTGGACTTATACTATAATAGTGAGGTCTTTCTGAACACTCTATATTTTTTACTTTACTATTAAAAGTACTATCCAGTTTGAGTTTGGTGTACTTTCTAATGGCTGCAAACTAAACCACCGTGAAGCCATATGTACGTCACAATGCTAAATAAAGGCCTAATAAGAAAAATAAAATTCCAACCACACACAAGCCACACACAAGTGCACACACATGCACTCACTCATGCTGACACACACACACACACACACACACAGTGACACAAGAAGCCAACTGTTAGCGACTGCACATGCACACATGCTCTGGTTTGACTTCTGATCCCAGACTTGTGAAACTCTGCCAGGTCTCCAAAGACACTAGGAGGCCAAAGGGCGCTCTTGTTCCTCACAAGAGATCAGCACTTCTGGATAAAAAGAAATGACCTGTTATGAACCAAATAGGAACCGCAGGCTCAATTAAAATCGATTTGAAATAAAATTCAAATAAAGGGAAAATTCATGAAGGTGCCATTCATTGGAAGATGCAGTGGAAGTCAAAGGCAGCTAGAGCAGAACTCTCTAAAAGTGCTCACAACTCGTGAGGGTGTGTGTGTGTGTGTGTGTGTGTGTGTGTGTGTGTGTGTGTGTGTTCACTACTCAAGGACGGATAAAGAGGCCAAATTCCTGTGTGTGTAACACACTGGCCAGTGGCCACTAATCACTATTCGCATTGACATTCCTCTCACTATTCTGGCCATGTGTCTGTGATCTCACCCACACTCGGCGAATACTTCCTTCATCCTACACACTGTTCTCAGGGCAACTCACTGAATCAGCCTGCGCCACACTACACAAACGAGGTTGAAAACAATGTCAAAGACCTGGGCAATGTACATCATCACATGCCAGACTGTTTTGACATAGCAGAGTCAAATTATAGGCCTGGGAGGAATTGTGCTATGACACATGGGGCCGTGTTTTGAAACCTTGTGAGTGAGGGTTTAAATCTAATCTAAAAACAAAATATGTTGTAAGAATGATAACTGCTGGCAGTTGCTCCACACAATGCATTTTTAGTACGGTACATCTTGTATCTCAGTCACCTCAATAAAATGCTACCAGGCCATACTATAACAGCATGAAGCCCATTCATTATTGATTTAATGCATTATTAATGGTTGTCAAATCAGGCCAGGTTTATCGCTTCCTTTCCTAAAAGTATGATTAACATACCATCCATCCGAGATTAACGTCTAAAGAGTAAGATGGCAGGAGAGCGATACCACGTAGAAACTGAGCCTGAGTCGAATTTCAATTTTTCCAAGAAATAGGCTCGAGAGCTCTGTGTGACAACAGAACACGAGCCAGTCCCGCTCTCTAATCGTAGTGGTGCAGGGCCAGGCCAACACAAAGCATAAACATTATCCTTGGCTTCCACTAGCAGCCAATAAGAGCCCGTCATACCAACTTCCTGTTTGAGCTCTCACTGGGGGAGGCCCTCTCTCTCTCTCTCTCTCTCCCTCCCTCCCTCCCTCTCTCTCTCTTTCTCTCCCTTTCACCTTATTTCTCTTCTCATATCACCCAGTTAGAAAATCATCCTTCGCAAGAATCTGTCCCTGCTTCTTTGAAGTGCTGAATCTGTTGTCTCTTTTCCTCTGAAACTTATCGCACCTATCTCTCAGTTGACCCTGACCACCCCCTCTGTAGTAATCGTGCTCATACGCCACGGGGGCTCCAACAGCTCCAGGCAGTGGAGGAGAGGTGACCCGGGAGGGGGGGGAAGACGTGGCTTGCGGTGAGGTGGCTCACGGTGGACTCTGCTCGCCGACCTCAGCAAAACGAGGGAGATCAAACCTGATGAACCTGCGACGGTGCTCCACTTCGGCTCGAGCCGTCGGTGGCCTCTGTGAGCGTTAACTGCATCAGAGATTGTGTGCATTTAATGCTCAGAGTGCTCTTCAGTTTCCACACACACACGCACGCACACACGCACGCGCGCACATGCAAACACGCACACACACGCATGCACACACACACACGGCAACTGTAGAGCTCCCTGTAGAGCTCCCTCAAGCTGGTTGCATGGTTGCAAAATTGCCTTGCTGGTTTTCTCGGTAGCGACTCGTGCTACGGTACGTCTACGCTGTATAGCTACGCTAGGTGAACGATTCGCCTAAATTACAAGTTCGATTAGCATCAAATTGGCCTTGTGAACGTGAGAATCTTGCATAGTGTACCTTTGACACGCTATCAGCTTTATTACAGTGTTATTAGAGGTCACAGTGAGAGTGAGTCAATGACCCCCATTTAGAACTACGATTTGCTCTTCACAGTTGGTGATACGAAGCAGGAGGATCTTAAAACTAGTCTAACAACTTAATATTTCCCCACACGCCTACCATCTTTTCAGAACTTCACAAACACCTTGGAAGTCAAATTCCTGATCATCTGTTTGGAATGGACAGACAAAGAGAAAAGGCCCCAGTAACGCTCCGTCGGCTTTTCAAAGAACCTACTTAAGAGAAACTCTCAGCGGTATATCACCGATATATTCATTTAAGCACACAAGAAGGCTTTAAAAAGCTTCTGGACAACAGCCTCTCAATAATTGCCTTCAGCACAGCACACACCATGTAGTCCCCACATTTCAATTCTACAGCCCATTCCCCATTCACACAGCTCAGCCTCAAGCTTGCTACTGAGATCAAGACCGGTTGGTGAACAACACACTGTTCTGATTCGGCCAATTAGCTCCAAGCGGGTGGGATCAGTGGACCCACTGGCCAATCGTAATCCATCTCCATCACAGCTCCCGCTGACCCAGTTCTGTGGATGCTGTACAGCTGGGTGATGATGTGGGGGGATGAAGTGAATAATGCACTCCTGCAGTATCCTTTACACATGCACTCCAGCCCCCTCAGAGCCCCCTATCAGTCTCGCTCTCTCTCTCTCTCTCTCTCTCTCCTTCTCGCTCGCTCTCTCTCTCTCTTCTTTTTCTTCTTCCCCCCCTTCATGCAAGCAAGCAATTGCGATAAGTGCAGATTACGTCACTGTTAGCGACCGATGCCTTCTCTCCATCCCTCCAGAGCCGTGCTGAACGTGAGCCAGCATCTCAGACGGATTGTTGTACACTGAGTGTTGCACAGTGGTGATTTTTCTCCAATCCAAGTCTGGGAAGGGAGCCGGTGGGGGGCGTGATCTTCTGTTAATTTTAGGATGCGGACGGAACGATGCCCCAGTGGATGACGGGGCTTTAAATAGAAAGACACTCACACCTCGTTGTCAGGGCTGTGCGTGGCACAGGCTCAATAGCAGTACAAGTTGTCTGACGCCTGGTCTTGAGGGGGTGACGTCAATTCCGTGCCTGATTCGAGAATGCACGCACGCATGCACACGCACGCACACGCACACACAGGCGCATCCACACACTCACACACACACATCTACACACACAAACCTAACAGAGACGCAGCCACACACACTCACACACACGCAGTATGGAGCACAGGCACACCCCGACACACACACATACCGAACACATACCGAACACACACACACACACACACACACACCAATACTTAATACAGATGGAACGACCACACACACACAAATAGGGTCATTCCGTGTCAAATCACCCAGTGCGGGAAAGTGACCCTCTCCGAAAAAATCTGAAATAAATCACAGGTGTTTGTAGACTAGACCTATGCACAAATCTGAAATAGTATACCTGGATCACTAATGGTTTAAAATCTACAGGCCTTTGAAGCTTCAAGTCATTTTAAGCATTGTGGTGAACAGTCCTTTTTGGTCAACTTGCAACGTTATTGGTTCTTTTGGTATTTCACACACATCAGTGAAACTATGTGAATGGAAGCACATTTTCCTGTTGAATTAAGAAATCTAATCAGATGAGACGTGTCTTGTGTAATTTCCCCTCTGCAAAGCTCTGAAAATGGCTATAAATTCATTATGTGAAAAGACATCATCACTTTTGAAGGCTTCTCATTCGAAAGGTATGTGCCACAAATTTCATCAGGTTTTTTTCCCACTCATATATGGACTATAAGGTCATGTCCATGCATCAACTTTGGTTGTAATCGTTGTCATATTGTCAGAGCATTTTGTTTTAATTGGGCTTGATTTTCAAAAAGCCCATTTTCGTCCTATCATTTCACCATGTGGACAGTTAACAGGATTTTTTTTAATTTTACCATATCACATTCTGTATGTGAGGATCATCTGTCCAAAATTTGGGCTTGTTGCTGAGTTTCTTTATTGGAGATATGATTTTTGGAAAATATCCTCTATAAATCCACTGAACTTGCATTGGATCTGCAGTACTACTTTGCACCACATGGGGTGCTCTTTTAATACAATGGAAGTCAATGGAAGAGTAAGAGATTCACTTGTTTGCTGCACATATCCAATCTAAACACACATTTTATGGTTCATAGTTGAATTGCTCCAAGTAATGATTGCAACATGAACAACATACTACTCATAAATAAATCTTATTTAGCTAAATAAACTGATCAAGCTAAATATACACACATAAGACTGACTGATCATACATGCAGCAAGAGGATTTAGCTTGCCATCTTTGTAACAGTTTTCTACACCACCATAGAAGTTGGAAAATGAGAGTCATGAACATATTCAAGAAAAAAGGGGTTTCAAGAATTCAGTGCATTATCAGATGCAGAAAAAGCGTCAGATGCAGTTTAGAGCAGATATTTCACTTGATGAAGATGACCATGCATGTTTCCATCACATAAAAGTTTTAATCAAAAGGTATGAGGGCTCAAAACGCTATTGCCTGGATCCAAGACGCATTCATGAAAAGGAGATAACTCATCAAGTATCTTGTATGTATGATGACCAGTCAGTCTTATGTGTGTATAATTTGCTTGATCCGCTTATTTTCTCTAAATAAGATTTATTTATGAGTAGTATGTTGTTCATGTTGCAATAATTACTTGGAGAAATTCAACTATGAACCATAAAATGTGTGTTTAGATTGGATATGTGCAGCAAACAAGTGAATCTCTTACTCTTCCATTGACTTCCATTGTATTAAAAGAGCACCCCATGTGGTGCAAAGTGGTACTGCAGATCCAATGCAAGTTCAGTGGATTTATAGAGAATATTTTCCAAAAATCATATCTCCAATAAAGAAACTCAGCAACAAGCCCACATTTTGGACAGATGATCCTCACATACAGAATGTGATATGGTAAAATTTTAAAAAATCCTGTTAACTGTCCACATGGTGAAATGATAGGACGAAAATGGGCTTTTTGAAAATCAAGCCCAATTAAAACAAAATGCTCTGACAATATGACAACGATTACAACCAAAGTTGATGCATGGACATGACCTTATAGTCCATATATGAGTGGGAAAAAAACCTGATGAAATTTGTGGCACATACCTTTCGAATGAGAAGCCTTCAAAAGTGATGATGTCTTTTCACATAATGAATTTATAGCCATTTTCAGAGCTTTGCAGAGGGGAAATTACACAAGACACATCTCATCTGATTAGATTTCTTAATTCAACAGGAAAATGTGCTTCCATTCACATAGTTTCACTGATGTGTGTGAAATACCAAAAGAACCAATAACGTTGCAAGTTGACCAAAAAGGATTGTTCACCACAATGCTTAAAATGACTTGAAGCTTCAAAGGGCTGCAGTTTTTAAACCATTAGTGATCCAGACATACTATTTAAGATTTGTGCATAGGTCTAGGCTACAAACACCTGTGATTTATTTCAGATTTTTTTGGAGAGGGTCACTTTCCAAATTGGCTGAAATTGGGTGATTTGACACGGAATGACCCAATACCTAACACAGGCGCAGCGCGCGCACACACACACACACACACACACACACACACACACACACACACACACACACACACACACACACACACACACACACACACACACACACACACACACACACACACACACACACACACACACACACACACACACACACACACACACACACACACACACACACACACACACACACACACACACACACACACACACACACAGTGGCATTGTGCTAAGCCATCAATCAGTAGTGATGAGTCACGGACATCCTGTGTTGTTCCCCTTCCCATCTGTCTCGTCTGCGCCACTTATCACACACTGCCCCAGGGAGCATCCGGCTGCGCCAAAACAACCAGCGACACAAACATGGCGGCACAAGGCGACTGTTAAAAGAATGTGTGTGTGTGTGTGTGTGTGTGTGTGTGTGTGTGTGTGTGTGTGTGTGGTGATGACAGAGGCCTATCTGGTGTGTTTGTGTCGTACTTAAGTTAACCGAATCCTCACATTGCAGTGCAGATGCAGCTGAGTCACTGGTGAGTCACAGGAACTACATTTAGCCACCAAGAGAGAGGGAGGGAAACAGATGGAGAAAGAGAGAGAGAGAGAGAGAGAGAGATGTAAAGAGAAGAGAGAGATAGAGATGGAGACAGAAACAGATGGATAAAGAGAGAGAGAAAGAGAGAGAGAGAGATGTGGAGAGAGAGAGAGAGAGAGAGAGAGAGAGAGAAAGAGAGCATCTGTATCTCCAGAATGACTCCACAGTATTCAGGAGGTGTGAAGCACTTAGCACACGTGCTGCAACAGTTCACAGTGCAGTTTTCCAGTCGCTGCTGACAGGCTGCTCATGTGTGTTGGCACAACAGGTGCCAAGATGCCTCTCCTCAGGCCAAGATGCATGTTGGTGCAGCGTCAGGACGCTTGCAGATGGTTGTATTGTGTTGTATTTGCTCAACTGAGATGGTAAATGAATATATTTCCAATATAGTATTATATAAAGTAATATATATAATGTATGTACAGGGAAAAAGCCAGATGAAGTCGTGTCCCATTAAGACTGGGTAAAAGGCCTGTGAGTGGTGGTGTGCATGCGCGCTTGTGTGTGTGTGCAAGTACTGTATATGTGTCAAGATTATGCATGTGTGTGTATGTGTGTGTGTGTGTGTGTGTGTGTCTATGTGTCAAGCTTCTGCATGTGTGTGTGTGTGTGTGTGTGTGTGTATGCGCGCATGTGTGTGTGTGTGTGTGTCTATGTGTCAAGCTTCTGCATGTGTGTGTGTGTGTGTGCTCAATACTCTCTACTCACCAGCACAGAATGCATGCCCATGTAGATTCTGCTTATGCACACCAGGAAACTCCAGCAGACCGCCAAGCTCAGACCAAAGAGAAATGGGTACTGCAAGCAGAACAGAAAGGGAGAGAGAACAAAAGAAGAGGGGGAGGGTGGGGGGGTAGACAAGGAGAGATGTGTGGTTATTGAAGTTCAATAGGTTCACCCTTTCCATGAAAATAACTCACCGTGATCTGGAACCAGGTCAAAGCTTTGTTGGCATAACAATCTGTTTGCTGGACACTACGCAGAATGCCAGAGTCAGCTTAAGAGCCCGAACTGGTTTGTGTGTGTGTGTGCGTGTGCGCGCACACAACACACACACAAAAAAAAACCACACACAGGTAGGTTCCTCAAACTTGCCCCTGTCAGAACCAGAAACTCCTAAGTGTGAGCCAATAGACATACAAACAGGGGCTCAAAGAGAGATCACTGTCAAACAATGGCCTTTTACTTTAACGCCACATGCGGGGCCTGTTCCGTGTGATCACTGCTGTTAAGCAAAACCCTCTGGCAAAGGACGAGCGTCGCCCAAGAGTGAGAGGTCCACTGTGAGAATCAGTCAGGGAAACGGCAAATAAGTAGCTGACGGTTCAGGGGCATTTGGTGCCTTTATTAAAAGGCACAGTCCATAATTGTAATCCAAAACACTTTTTTTATTGAGATTTGCTCTACGCAGAGTTTTAGTTGTCTGTTGTGAGTGTGAGTGTGCCTGTGCTTGTGCATGCATGTGCGTGTGTGTGTGAGTGTGAGTGAGTGTGTTTGTTTGTGTGTTACAAAAACAGTACTGGCTGGCTCTGTAACAAAATGCTCAGAATGCCTATGTCATACAATTCCAGCTAAACAGCATGCTATTCTGGGCGCACGAGAGCTCCACAATCCTTCACTAGAATGGCGGGCTTTAAGTGCCTCGGCTCCCGAGTAGGATGCAGCCTTGGTCTGGCATGGATGACCAGTCTAAACAGCGCCGGATCCATTTCTCATAAAGACCTTCTCTCTCATTTGGTTTGCTGTTACTGGGCAAGTCCCCTTGACCCTTCAGCCAGGTCACAGCCCACGGCTGATGACATCATTTAGCAAGCATGCGGGATCATCATCGATTTGGCAGACAAAAAAAAAAAAACAGCACAAAACAACACCACTACAGGACTATGATCTCCACCTCACACACACACATTGCTCTCTCCCTCAAACTTCCCTGACCTCTCCAGAGCCCGTTCCATGCTAAACGACGGAGCGGCCCTGGACTTACAGGATATGGCCTGTAAGTCACGGAAGACCACCCTCAAACAAACACACACACACGGCTTGGATTTTGCCTGCGGGCAATGTTGGCCAGGGCCTCTCTCACCGAAAACACATAGGTTATTGCCACCCACATTCTCACTCTCTCGCTCACGCACATACACGGCTCTCACGGCTCTGGCATAACTCCCCTTCTCAGACCACAATGTGGAGGGGGAGAGAGAGAGAGAGAGAGAGAGAGAAAACAAGGGAGGGAGGGAGGGAGGCCCGCACTATAGCCTTGTCTCAACCCAGCTAGTTGGCGGGCTGCGGAAGGGAGAAAGGCTGCTTTGTTTTGCATGGATTACCATAAAGCCGTCCACACGCATACACCCACGCAGACACAAACACACACACAGGGGACGGTCAGGTCACAACATCTGTACCGCAGCACAAGCCCTCTCCGCTCCTGTCTTTCTTTTACTGGTGGCAGGGTCAGGCCTCTACAGACAGGGACACACACACACACACACACACACACGGCTGTCAGGTCACTGCCGTGTTTGATGAGGTCATCCGGGTAGGCTGCCCATGGCCAGCCACGCTAGGCCCTCAGATGTGGTCCCCTCATCTCACACGCCTGCAGCTGCCTGCCTGCCTGCCTGCCTGCCTGCCTGCCCGCCCGCCCGCTCGCCACGAGCCATCAGGCCTCTGGGTGTGGTGTTGGAAACCACTAGGTGTCCTGGACATCTGGTCAGTCAGATCTCCTGAGGAGGAAACTCTGAGGGGCTGGATGTGCGGTGAGCAGTACGACCCCTTCAAGACCACCTCCAACTGAGTGAGGGAGGGTTATTATCGGGAGAAATGTGTGTGTGTGTGTGTGTGTGTGTGGGTTGATGGCATATGTGTGTGTGGGTTGATGGTAGGGGGGGGGAGGGTCGGATGTAGAGTGAGGGTTATTATTGGGGGAAATGTGCATGTGAGTGTGTGTGTGTGTGTGTGTGTGTGTGTGTTGATGGTACATATGTGTGTGTGGGTTGATGGTGAAGGGGTTTGGACGATGTAGAGCGTGGGCGTCCACTTCTGTCATTTCCTTCCCCATCTGCTGCTCTGGGGTCAGTGGTAAGCTCAACTAAACGCAACCAGGAGCGTAAATCTCAGCAGCCAACGAGCTAAGGAATATTCTGGAAAAGATCGGGGACATGCATTGCACACACACACACACATGGATGAGAGAGAGAAGCACATGGAGGCGATTTTCCGCAAACCTGTCTAACTGGAACATGTAGGCCAACCTCGTGCTGTCCAGGTTCTGCTCGATTGGAACCCATTCCACGAATCGTGTGCCAGGCACGGGCTCTTAATCCACATAAAGCTCCACTGTCTTTCACGCGTTTCAAATTTTGGACTTGCTGATCCAACACTTTGAATTTCGTTTGGCTCTTTAACCGGCTCTGAAACGTAGCTTAGCTTACATGTGTGGCTTGTGCTTTTAGCCAGACCTACAGCATCAGGATGCAGCCAGTCGACACAACCGCGTACAAAGCGAACGAGAGAGACGGAAACCTAAGCCGGAGTCATTGTTCCAGGCTTCCTGATGTATCGCATAGATGGTGATAGACTACATAAGGGGGTAGCAAGGTCAGATAGGAGCAGATGCCCTCTGGTCGACCATAGGAAAATATGTGCAGCACGGAGGAAAGAGCTAATTGTATTGTTTCGCAAGACATATTTTGCATTTTTTGGCCAGCTCTTTTCTTCCCATCTGGAGGATAACTTAGGACTGTGCACACACATCCACCAACAAGAAGACCAAGACACTGAAATGGTACACAAGAGACACTTCAAGTTCACAGACCCCTTCTGGTCTGCAAGGAGAAGATAAACACACTCTGCAAACTACCTAAACTAGACCGCACAGCGACGGGGCCAAAAAAGCACGTTGACCTAACCATGCCTTTTATTATCTCTAATCGTCCTGTGGCGTCCATCTCACGCCGCGTGGCCAGGGCCAATCGAAGCCTGAGGTATGGGGTGCGGCCGCTCACACCACTCTCTCCCACAGGCTCACACCAGTCCTTTTAGTGCACTTTTATAAACCAAAGCAAGCATTCAAACTGGGCCAAAGATAACAGAGAGAATGGTGTGTTATCACCTGATCCACTCGCTGATGCCTTTTTAACTCACCTCCTCTT
Source organism: Sardina pilchardus (assembly GCF_963854185.1). Classification (NCBI taxonomy): domain Eukaryota; kingdom Metazoa; phylum Chordata; class Actinopteri; order Clupeiformes; family Clupeidae; genus Sardina; species Sardina pilchardus. The sequence goes on from NC_085005.1 coordinate 19,317,153, forward strand.
TACAGTTTAACGGCCATAAAAGCACTAGAAGTTTCTCAGGGCCCATATGGTGCCAGAGAGAGTGTTAGCCTAGCGAATGTAGCGGAAGCCAGTATGGTGTGCAACGAACAATACAACAAAATTGAGAAGGTGACATTATTTCTTATAGAAGCAACAAACGTAGCTCACTTAGTCATGAACAATATCCTTTAAATTTTATTGTTCCGTTTGGGGAAATTTGTCTTGGACTCATATACTGCACACTTACAGTAAATGATTTTACAGTACAATAAACAAATAAACTCAGTACAAAAACAAATGCAAACAACATAGGCATCATATGTTGGCTACACTTATCTATAGACACAGCGCAACAAAAACTGTGTCAGTCACATGAACACTGTGACAGTTTAGCAATAAAATGGTGTCAACATATACTCCGGGAACTTTTGGAAATGTCCGTCATCATATTTTACGCTCAAAGCACCTCTACCAAACATATTCTCAAACATGTTGACTGCCTGCAGATCGAGTCTTGACTGGATAGTTCTCAGGCAGTCATGCTGAATGTATTTCCCTCTTGTTGAGTCAAAAGAAGACATCTTTGTCAGATACTACGGAAAGCGTTGGGGGCCAGTTACAGTACCCTTTTTCAGTGTGTCTGAGAATACTGATTCAGTTTGTCTAAGATTCATTCCTTCTTCCATACAATGCAGGAGTGACTATGCATTGGTCTCACTGTGTGAGTGACTGAGATTTAAAAAGGAATGCTACACTGCTGCAGGCTACTTCATTATGATGACATGCTATTCCAATCTAAGTAGATAAGGCAGATATGTCCTTGTTTATCAGTGTGTCTGCCAAGATTGAGCTTAGCATATCTCAGCTAACGATAAGAGAGTTAAGCGTGAGCTTTTGGGACACGCTACCAGGGAAGGGACTTTGTCAATTTATGTAGAGTTTCAGACAACGTACAGGTTGACAGGAAAACCAGGACTTTAACCACATCCCTGAAGATTGTATCGGAGATGAACTTCAGTCCATCAGAGCAAAACCCAATGTGTATTAGGTTAAAGAAAAAAGTCTGATCACTTTCATTTTGTATTAGCAAGAAACATAGCTTACAACCTTTGTTTGCCTGTTTGGTTTCCTACGCAATCATTTAATAATATTGACCGTCACAGAGATCAATGCTATACCAAATACCGTAAATTCTTTGCAACCAGAACTCATTCCAATCTCAAAAGTGTGGAGCGGCCTACTGATACTGTAAGCACTGTCTGACTGCATCCATGAGCTCAAGTTTCCAAAACAGAAATGTCTCTGTATCTACTGATGGGCAGTAACACAAGTAAACATCAGAGCATTCTTTTTAACTGTTGAATCTCTGGCATGGAGGAGCACTGAGGGTTTTGTGAATAGAAGAGTTGAGGCTGAAATGTGAACTCTCAGGTGGTGTGTGGGGTCCAAAATGAACCTTGCAACCCCTTTCTGGCTTTGCCCCAAGCTGGTGAAACAGCTAATGAGGGGTCGAAGGGGTTTTTATGGGGTAACAATTTCAGCTATTGTTGCAGTGTTTAATAGGTGATTTGCATATATCTACTATGCATAAGAAATACTAATATTTATTGACCCATACACTTGAGATACTGTCAATGTTTGAGCAGCTACTCTTGAATTAGTGACATGCATTTGCAAGTAGGGATGTTCGAAGTCGGTTGACAAGTAGCTAACGACGTCACAGCCCTATTTTTTTCAGTGCGTGTGAATTAAGATTTCAGGAAGGAGGAGCCCCCGAGCATCCTTGAGATCAGGCCATAGGATCACCGTACCGTAGTCACGATTTATTAGGGCAGAGATGACAATTGCACCATGAGTTTGCACGTGTTTCAATATGGTCGAGGCATGCAAATGACTGATTTTGAATCTGCCAATAAACTAAAGAAGAAGAATTAGACTGATTTTGATTTTTCACTTGCATTTCTCGGTAACTCCCTTAAGTAACATTATCCTCTTGTCACTGTTTACTTTGCATTTGTGTGACTGTGCGTAGTGATGACGGTAGGGATTTAGAACTAGCTGTCTATAGGAGTTTATCTCCTAGAATCTGGATAAAAGCCCATACAGTAGCTAACATAAACTGGTTTCTTTAATCCCTGACTACCACAACTGTCTGTGAGACTATCTGCTTCAGTGTGAGATTGTTTATCATCTAGAGAAGCGTGTGCCATTGACTGACTTACCTGCCAGCGACCATAAGTGAGCATGAAAAGAGAGAAGGGGAGTGCAGTTCCAGTCATAGCGTGGGTGGACGGCATGCTGTATTCCGAATTGTAGAAGACCTCGACTTTGACCACCGGCGGTGAAGCTGGACGTGTCCACCGGATGAGGTCTTTAGTGGACTGTCCGAGAAACAACACCAGCACCCACACCACGATAATCTGTCTGCTGACATAGGCGTCGACGTTCCACATGAGAAAGGGAAAGAAAACGATGAAGAACATCTCATTGCCTAGTTCGGTTCCAAACGTGAAGAGATAGAAGAGGAACTTGTTCTCGATAATGAACTCCTGACCAACATCACCGGTCAAAGAGTTCTTGCGGAGCGGCTTGACAATTCCCTTCGACCCCCCTCGTTCGCTGTCAGCTTTTGAACAGCTCTCGGAAAGAGTATTTTGTTCTTCGGGCATTGCAGCCCCGTTCAGCAAGCCATTCGAGCATTCTTCCTGTTTAGAAGTTTCTGAACTTCTGTCTTTTCTCTGTCGAAGGTCGCTTGGCTTCTCGACAACACTCCCGTCGTCTATGTTGTCTTCTGTACATTGCTTGACACATGTACCGTTAGGGGAAGGCTCCGATTCACTCTCCTCTGTCCTGGCAGATTTTCTGGGAAAGGTCCCCCTGACTCCGCATAGCTTTTGAAATCTCGCCACATGCTTCGGGTCCTGAAGGTTCAGGCAAAGGCGAACAAAGCCCTGTATAAGGTCAGTCGCCATGGTTCTAAGTGAAAACCAAAGAAAATCGCATGTGATTACAGACGCAACGTCGTGCCTGGTGATGATGCGAGTGGGGCGTCTATGCTCCCACTGCTCTGCCTTGAAGCATACAACTAGCTCGCAAAGCTAACGTTAGCTGGCTAACGGACTTGCATGCGCGCATACGATTCTCCTAGCGGTACTAATGTCGCGCAAGTGAATTTCGAAAATGATTTACGTAGAAGACCTCTCGCCTAATCTTGACAGGCGCATTGATCACATACGTTGAGACGGTTGCGCCCGACTGTTCTGAGGCACAGAGAATGTGCTTGTCATTCCAAATCTCTCGACTGTGCACGACCATAGCCTGAGTAAAATCATCTGAACCACGGGTGCGCGCAAGAGCGATGACGTAGAGAAGGTTCCCGTTTCGATGGAGCCACCGTCAGGAATCAAATGATTGTTATAATTTCTCAATCCAACTGAGTCCAGTTGGCAGGATTTCTCAAACAAAATGCACAGTTTGGTCACTTAGCCATAGCTTAGAGGGAAGTATATAATTTTGTGTATAATTCAAAAGTGCTGCAACAAAATTATGTTTCAACATAATAAATCATATTTGCAACCAAGAGGGCATTCACCTGTGTAATGATACAAATTATCTCAGGTTACCCTGACCTTCCCTGATAATTCCCGGCCTTTCTAATTACTATGGCACCATTCCAAAATTACCCAACACAGTAGGCCTATGCCTAATTAAGTGGTGGGCCCATATCAGATAGCCAATAGTTTGTGAGAGCATCAAGGACAGGACCCAGTCAACTCACCAATTTTATAATAATCACTGTAGATCAATCAAATAGGCCTAACCCTGAAGTTGTGACGTTGTCATGTAGGCCTATGATTGCAGTTAACCGTAAAGAAAATAGGCCTACTTTATTTTGAGCTGACATGGGAAGGTATTTCTTCAGTAGCCTATAGTAGCGAGGTTGTAGCCTATGTATGACAGTTTTACATTAGGCTAGACCATCTACTCAATGCATTTCATTAAAAAAAGGCATGTAGGCTCCTTGTAAACACATGCTACAGTAAGTCAGTGATGTAATACTTATATATATACACTATATATATTTTTTTTGTCTAACTGAACCTTTGGTTCATTTCTTTGCAGTCTAACCCATCTTTTCCTACATAGACTTAACTCACATCTGATATCTGATGTGACGCAAGTTAGATGTAACGTATCTGTTTAGGATGGATTGCAATTGATAAGCAGCACACTCTCTGTTCCACTCAAGGTCATTAATGGAGATATCGTGCAGAGATGTCCTGCAGAAAATCCTTTAGGCCTACAGGGGAGTTTAAGCATCACTAATAAACCAGCACACACAGTAGGCTAGTATCATGTTCATATGGGCTTAAATAGGTCTGAATAGATAAAAACTTAATATACATCTTAAAAATTCACTGTTGATATAAAGTAATATGTATAGCCTATGTACCCCTATTCAAATCAATATACTTAAGTCTTTAACTGGGATTTTTTTTGATGAATCTACAATGAGTGTGGGAGGGGATCAGTCTATTGGTCCTGTGTTCTGACCACCATTGCTCTTTGATAGCACTTACTAATATTATATTCATTCTGAGGAACTAGTCTCTAAACAATGTGCTTCATTGTTCACATTGATAGACAGACTACAAATGGTATGTTTGCCAGGGTTTAAACAAACCTAAACTGAAAAGTATGGCCTTTGCTTATTATGCATCAACCCATGGCTTATTATTCTGAGAAATACTGTGCACAATTCTTGGCCAGAGCTCCCTAATAATAATAATGTCTCCGCATGAGATTCATCTGTTTGGACAGAATAAATGCCATCACAGCCGGTCTACCCTTTGAGCATGGAACTCTATCTGGAATTCCATTCTATAAGCCTTTCCAAAAGGGCTTACTCTCATTTCTCCTCTCCTCCTTATTCCAACTCCATTTGGCCTTGTTAAGCTCCGACACCCGGAAAAAAAAAAGAGAAACCCACATTGCCATAGGGATTTATAGAAGGGGGGGGGGGGGGGGGTGGCCTTACTGTGATCAAAGAGCAAACTTTCAAAGGTTCACCATGCAGCAGAGAGGATCAAAGCCTGCATGGCTCATTAATGAAACCAATGTTAATGTAAGTCGTGTTTGTAAGGGCAAGTGAAGGGGTGGGTGAAAACGCACCACCACCAAAGTTGGGGGATAAAAAAAAAAAATGAAAAAACAATCAAAAGAATATTTTGTTCGGTAACGTGCCATTTTGCAAGTATGCACAACCATAAGTTTGCATAGTACATGCACCTCACTGCGTGAAGCACTAACAACAAACCAGGCCTTATTGAAGCCAGAGGACTTGGTCATGAGACACATCCTGCTATTTTGTTTTGATAACACAGGGAGGATATCAGCTGAGAAATCAATCAGCCAACAGCAAGATTTTGAAAGACACAAGGGGAGCAATAGACTCCTGTACGTCACTATTTCAGACCTCATCAACAGACAGACTCTGACATTCAGCAATTGATTACTTAATTGGACACAACATTCCAATGATGAAAACCAGCACCAGCCAAATGCTGGTAAAAGATGAAAGTGCCGTTAGTCTTCAGACACAAAATAATTATCTACTTTTGAGCGCCAATGTGGCCATTTATTTGTCAGTGGCTGGTAGATGTTCGCATTTTAAAAAGTTAATTTCCACCCCTGAGAGGTACCCCTTGTTATTGAATTCACCAGAACCCGTGGAGCATGGCGTGGTATACAGTAAGTGGGCCATGGCAAGCCACAGTATGGGGCGTGGTAGAGGACGAGAGGTAACTCTGCTGCCTAGAAACGTCTGGCACAGGTTCTGTGCCCAAATGTTGCCAGTCCATTACTTTGGATGAAACCTTTTCTCTCAGGAAGGTGCACAGAATCTGAATTGATGAAACTGTGCTCGGAATAAATTCATCAAAAGATGTTTACGTGACAAGTTACATGCTGTGAAATAAACTACAGATGTGGGTATTTATGAGAGCAATGAAATATAGGGTCAATGGGACACGCCATATTGTGTGATGACTATACTGCAGAGCCTCATGTTGATGTGGCAGAACGTTCACGAGAATCTGTGGACTAGTGCCCTATTGGGCACTACTGTGGACACTGTAATACTGCCATCTGCTGGAGTAAAGCACCACATGCAACAAGCTGGTGGATATATCATTGCTTGATTTTGTTGGACAGGTTGGAAACTTGCTCATCATGAAGTTAGTCTGAGAAAATGTAATCAATGGACGAGTGGTGTGGTCTCATTGTCTCAAACACCCTACATTTCTTACATCTTATTTCGTCCACCTAACACACACAGTCGTATACACATCCACACACACATCAGACAGCTTCCTGCCGCACCAGTAAGAGTCAGACGCCCTTCCTTCCTGACTCCCAAGTCAGGAGCGTGACAACTCTTAAGCAAACCCTCTGTTCTCCACATCGGGGACATGCTGTTCTCACAGTGCCCAGTGGACTAATAAACACTCCACTTTCAAAAGACAACATAATCATTAATGTTATGCTCAAGATTTGGTATTGACACAAAGCTTGCCTCACAGACTCCATGTAAAACATTCTTCATGCATTAGTACAGTTGATGCGTTGGAGATTACGGCTTAAAACAGCCGTTTTGGTTGAAAACTAACAATATGAAGTCATGAAAAACTATGATGTGGCTGTTGTGACCAGACCTGTATACTACAATGTTGGAACTATTAATACTCATAACATAACCATGGTACCATACCATACCCTACCCATAGAACCATTCCAAAACATCCACTGTTGAAACTCCAGTCTATCCAGGGGCCAGTTTATCTGAGTCAAGATGAAGGGAGAAATTTATTGTGATATACTGTATATTTTAGTCTAGGATGGCTTAACAAGGCTTAATGCAGTGTTCAGTGTGATGTCACACAAAGCCAAACAGAATTTACAGTGTGCAACACAGCACAAACCAACTTTATTAATAAAACCAAACATAGGGAAGCATACTGTAAGTACACCAACTAACATCAACAAAAAAATAAACTGTACAAATAAAGATGGTGTTATGCATGTAATTATTCTTAAACATAAATCTCTCTCTAACAGCTACATTGTCGAAAATATACTTTCGATGATGTTTCACCCAATTCAATCCCACTTGAATCTGTTCCTCGATCTTCGTTTCCCTGAAAACACAAGAAAGACACGAATTGAGAGCAAACACTTCTGCATTGCAATAACAGACAACAATGGGGACATACTGTACAGTTAGAGAAAAAGGAGAGAAAGGAACGCTACTCTGGGTCAAAAATCTTTTGTTCAGGGTGCTCTTCAAAAAAGGGCCTAAGATACCTTCATGATAAAAAAACAGAAAAATATATAGGTAATCCTATTCAGAGCCTTTAATACAAAAAAATGTTGTATTAAAGGCTTTAGCTTTTACTGAATAGGTGTGCCTACATTTTTCTGTTTTTTTAACAATGGACACATGTCAAATGTCAGGAGAAGAAGGATTTCTTACAACATGACCGGTCATGTTCTGCAACGCTCAAGAGCCAGTGTTGCTTCGGGTCATCCTCGTCCTCTGAAAAAGAATGGGAATCACTTATCCATTACACATGAACAATGGCTCATTAACTACTGAAGGAATGCAATACCGGTCAATAACAAATCACCTGGAAAATAAATAAATACATTTATAAACTACACTAGCATGTGCTACATGATGGCCACAGTATATATTGCCATCTTAAAACACACCTTTGCATTTAAAGTAGATTTTGAATCTGATCATGCCACTAAATTGTCAGCACAGCACTATACACTCCACACTCAACCAACACACAGCCACAAAATATGTATAATATGTGCAAGCAATTGCATTACTTGGTTCCTCTCCAAGGGCTCTGCAGGTCCGCACTTTCAGGGAAATGTGACGTTTCTTGCCATTGGCATAATGCGTTGCGTAAGGGTCAGGCGAAGGGCTTATGGACCCACACTCCACCTGACGGTGGCGACGGGACTTAGATGCCTGCAGGAGATACCAACACCCATTAAAACTACTCATAAACGGAAATAAAATGAAAATGTATATGCTAAAGGTGCAAATTCAAAAACCAGGTACTCAGAGTTAAAAGCACTTATACTGTAGCAATAAAAATAAAATAAAACACCAACGCATATTTACCAGTGCGCACCAGTAAGCATTCATCAGGCTGTCATCACCACATCGTGATGAAGGCACATTACGGTAACCTCTCTTACCATTTAAAACTAGTTTAAATTCACCCACTTGTAGGCCAAATTCTTCTTCATAGGTCATTACTACCAGTAATGCAGAAATACAAGACATGTTTGATAATGCCAATATTTTTGGTCTTTGGTATTATTTGCCCTCAATGGTGCCTTCCAGGCAGTGCTGCACTACTCCCCTCAGTTTAGGGGTAGGATGAGGGTTGAGGGGGTTAAGGTTAGGAATAGGGTAAAGGTGGTGCCTTTTAGGCTGTGCTGCCTGGAAGGTGCCGTTGGGGGAAAAAAACACCATTGAGCAATATTTTTACAGGCTTCTACAGCATGAGTACAGTGGGGTGTTGTTCTGTCACCTACCTGTGTGACGAGGCCATAGGACTTGGACTTGATGGAAGCAAGCAGCAGTGCTCGCTTTGAAGACTAAAATACGGAAGGAAAATACAAAGTGAACCTACAGCAGTGTGGAGATAATACGGTTTTATCCGAACCCTTAACACTATGACATTACGAGTTGCGATGCACAATCAGAGAGTTTCACTTGCAACTATACTAGCATAGTTTCCACTGGCTAGAATTACAGCTGCCATTTCCTTGCATTCATAGACCAAGTTGTATAGAGTTCCTGATTCAAAGCTTAGACTTTGCTTAAGAGTTCTTGACTTGAAGCTATATGTGTTCCATAATGTCCCACAGTCAGCAAAGCATAGATCTGCAAAAGAAGAGCTATACACAAAATCTGATCACCACAGGCATAGTCAGTGTCGATGTCGGCTAAAACACTTATTTTCTAAGCAAGAAATACACAGATCTATCACCACACTAGGCCCACACAGTGATTTACGAGGAAACTATAGTATAGTTGTGTTCCCCGGAAGAAGTGATGGCAATCTGGGTGTCTGACTCGCCTCTTCCCTGTCTGAGACTTCTGCAGAATCAGCGCAATCTTTGCTGGCCTAGTCACAGGAAAGAAGATGCAGCATCAGATTGTTAAAGATTGTAGAGATTAATGACCAGCATTTTGTGTGGACAAATGTGCCATGCAAGCAAAGTAAAACCAAGAGATGCCAAAATGCTACTGAATTACAAAAATACTGCAGCATGACACAGAGAAAATGTACTAATAGCACAACTGTAGAACAATACAGAATCATGATGACTGGCTGCAACTCACATTTCTGGAGGGTTCCTGCTGCTCCGAGGCCAGGGCGTAGTCCTGTATTCGCTTGACCAAATCCCGCCGAGTAGCATTCACAGTGGCGGTCAAGGACAAGGCCGCCTTCATTTTCTCATAGCGGTCCTGGATCTGCTTCATCTCCTGCATTCAATCACTCACAAGCTGATAAAAATCTAACAGTATAGGCTACTGTAAAAGGCACAGTAAATAGAGCTGCCATTTTCAGTCAACATTTCTGTAATACACCTCATTTAAGGGATCTCAAGGATCACCGGCCTACCACCACCATGTTAGCACACCTAATTCAGTTAATGGACTTGGTCTTCACCTGATTGTCTTTAGGAGAGTGTTAACAAATATGTATAGGCTTGTGCAGTTGGCCTCCCAGCAGGCTGCACTGACAAGGAAAATTCTGCTGCATTCCAGACAACCAGCATTCCAATGAATGAATTGGAAGAATCCAAATAGGAAATATCGGACTTCTGAGTTGTCTGGAATGCAGCATAAGTGTGTTTTAAATAAGCTGAGAGAGATGGTTTTGAATGAAGGCCCTTACCCTGGTGGTATCTGAGAAGAGCAAGGTCTTTGCTCGTTCAGGGCGCTCTGTGGGCAATTCCTGCTCTTGATGCTTCGGAATGGGGCGCTTTTTTTCAAAATTCAACTACAGGTTAACAGAAATAGATTATTAGGGTGACAACTGGACTGGAGGAGAAACATAGGTAACCGAATTGTGTAAACAAAAAAAAATGTCATCCATTGTATTGTAATTGTTCACCCTGGTGAGTATTAGCCTATATCGCAACCTCCCTCTCCCCTTTACTGTAAAGTGCTTTGGGTATGTAGCTAGAACACTACATGCAGTTTGATTTTGCTTTTTAATGTCAGTGTTGCCATCCCTGAATAAAAGGTTGTGTTCACCTCATTTTAAGAATACAACAATCTACATTAAAAGATGCCACATCATTCCACAATGTTGCAGAATCTTTTTCAGTTCAAGAGAGTAATTTTGTTTATCTAATCAAGATGGTGTCAGAAGCATTTATGAGCAGGAGGGAAAGGCTCAGCTTCAGATAACAAGCAGAACATACCGGAACAGGCATAGCACTGTATAAGAAGGCCTTCGAGGACATTAGCTTCCAGTATATGTAGATCACATCCAAGTGCTGTCCATCCCACGCATTCTGGATAAACTTCTGAATGTCATCCCAATCCTTCAGAGCTACACAGATCTGAACACAAATACAAAAAGTCATCATAACAACAGGCAAGTTCAATCCTGGTCAATGTGTGGTTGGGATTAAGTATTCTAAATGAGTAGCACAATTTTATTTAAGTACAAACTGTGTAAAAGTATGTACATATGAAAACAAGAGAGCATCACTCACTACAGTCAGGTTGATATTCCTGGAGTAGCACCATGCTAACAATTTCAATGTCATGGGTCAAAGTCACCCAGAAAAACCACGGAACAACAATGGAAACGTATATCTATACTGCACTGCAAATCACCCATGGCAAACGCTTCTGCTTTATGAATAAATGTAATGTGCAGGTATGGTGTAATGTACTATATATAGTAATGTGGTGTCTGACTCTATGGCAAATACCTTTTCTGGAGGCGAGGCCAACTGTGAGTTATAGAGGCCATAAAGCAGGTAGAGTCCCCCCACCCTGATCTGGAAGTTGTAAGGAGGCAGGAGGTAGGCATAGGCTGTCGTTAACGCTGATCTGGAGAAGTGCCTCTTCTCATAAGCTCGAAGAAAGCCACTACACAGGCAGATGAACAGACCGTTCAGGGAAATTAGGACTTAGAGGGGTGATTTACATGGCTATACTACATCAATTATGTCTTATTCCAGACAACTGGGAGGTCTGACATTTCTGACCTCCTGCAAGGAGAATTGTATTGGAACACCAGTCAGCCATGTTTTTGTTAATCTCTGACATTGTTCACCTGAAACGCATTGAAGTCGAACCTGTGAAATGGAATACACCAGACCTCCCAGTTGTCTGGAATGCGACATATGGCATTAGATACGAGTGGTTCAAAATCCAAACATTTAACTTGTGTATATGAAAATAATATGTTGCCGTTTAAGTTTGAATACATTTCCAGCAATTCAGTTCAGTTTTAACTCTCATAACACCTGTGGATATTTGCAGTGCCATCTTACTAGTTCACAGATGAGAAGTTCATGTCTCTCCAAATAGCAGAGAAATGCTCATATCGGACACTGTCTGTCTGCTTGAAACGTGCCAAGAGTTCCTCAAGGTCTTCTTTCAAAGGCCCCAAGTAGTGGTCAGTCGGCTTTACTAGGAAACACGATCAGGATGTTCAGTGAAGTTACTATTTCAATTGGATTATTTTTGGTTTATGCCATCATCTTACCCTCTGGCATGGTGTCAAACTCCTGTCGACATCCAACTTGCCAACACGTTCAGTTAGTTTCCTTGGATACCACAACCCCTGTTTCAGTTTCAGGCCTTTGAGGAGAGTCAAATTGTCATCAGGTGTGTTACTACAGGATTGCACATCCTTTTTTGAAATCAGTTGGTCACTGGAGTATGAATTCCCCCCTAGTATTTGGTTAGCTGCAGAAATGGGAATATTTTTTAGCTTCAGCAGAAGACTTCGAATCAATATTCCTGCCCGTATCAATGGGTGCAAAATTGGTATTATGATGATGGCTGAAATGTATTATCACCTCTCTCAATGTCCCCACCTGGGCTTACACAAATCTCTATGTCCCCTTCTCAACCTCTCTCCTCCATCCTCCGTCTTGTTCCCAACTGATCTATAAAGTACACTGGATAGACTATCCCATTGTTGCTGCCCCATCATTCTTTATCTAGATCAGTGGGAACGAGGACAGAGGAAGGAAGGGAGGATGGATAAAAAGACGAATAAGAAGAGCCTCAAATATTTAAGTACCTATTCATGGGTTTCATCAGGTCCCTTTCCACAGGTGTATTAATCAAGCACCAGGCAGTCTGCATTCATGGCTTTCATCAGGTCCCTTTCCACACGTGTATACAATCAAGCACCATGATTATGACTGCAGACTGCATGGTGCTTGATTAATGCACCTGTGGAAAAGGACCAGATGAAACCCATAAATTGATAATCATGGTGCTTAATTTTATACACCTGTGGAAAGGGACCTGATGAAACCATGAATATGTTAACACAATAAACTGCTTTACAGTAAGTGAAGCAGAAACTGAACTATGTTGCTATTGAAGGTGAACTCGGAAGGTGCCATGCTTATCAAACAGTTGTCCATATCTCGGTCTCTGAACACAAAAAAGTGCCGTCCACCATAGATATTAGAAAGCTAGACACCACATTGCCCGTCTGATCTCCACAGACACGTTTGTGGAGATCTGTCTGATCTCCACAGACACGTTTCTACATTGGCTTTCAGTGATTGTTGCCCCCACCATGGGCTCTTTTCATTTGTCTTTTTATCCATCCTCCCTTCCTTCCTTCCTTGGTCCTAGATAAAAAATGATGGAGCGGCAACAATGGGCTAGTCCATCCAGTGTTCTTTATAGATCAGTGCAGAGCGGTAGATAAAACAGAGTGGCAACACTCCCATAGACCTCCATAGGAAAAAATGGCAGCGCTTTTTCCAGGCTATTTCCTCGTTATGGGGCTTTTGGAACTGTTTACAGCCAATCTCTTGGTCAGTAGTCAATGAGTTAATTGATTACACCTTCCAGCATTAGAAGTACATCCCACCCTCCTGCGATTCAGCCATTCAGCACAGGTTTTTTGGGAACTTTTGATCGTGGCGGCAACATCAAAGAGTGTCGCAACTCTCTCTTTCTATGGCTCTGGATCAGTGCAAACAAGCCAGACGACCTAGGATCGAGGAGAGAGGTTGAGAAAGGGCCCATGATGGCAGCACTATTCACTTATGTTATGTTCTGGCAAAGATAGTTAAGATCAGGTCCCTTTCCACAGGTGTATTAATCAAGCAATTGATAGCAATTGCATTGACAATCAAGGTCTTTGATTTTATACACCTGTGGAAAGGGACATGATGAAATCCATGAATATGTCAATAACACGGCTCTTTAAGCAGGGGAAGCGATCCCCATTTTGCGCCTATAGACAACATGAACTACAACTAAGTATGTCCGCCTTAACAATCTTTGGTTCTGGAGCCCAAAGTAGTATCTAGCTTTTTAAGATCTATGTTGTCCACAGCCTTTGCTCTGTGAAGAGGTAGTAAACCAATCAAGTGGAACCACGTGGTTGTCCTTCCTTCAAATGATTCCAGCCATGTTTCTTCTGGATCATGGAGAAAAGCTGATATATAATGCGGAAATATTGTATTTTTATATATACAATATTGCAGGCTTTAATTACACTCTTTCATGATCTTTAATTCGTAAATGTTTCTGGGGTTATCTTACGAATAAACACCAGGAACATGACCAAAATAAACAAGTCACACCAACAACCAGTCTGGTCCACAATTGTCCTTTACTGATGATGCAATAAACGATACATTTAGTGTTAAGAGAATACAGGTGCAGAGATGAATTAAAACAAAGGCTTACAATATGATGCATCACAGAAGAAAACAGCTTTTCTAAAATATGAAAAGACAAAATGATCTAGCTGCAGTTAACAACGCTAACATTGTTACTTACAAGATGATCTTGATGAGCACACGGTAGGAAAGAAATTGTCTTGATACATGCGTTTTTATCTGCCCGAGAACTGTCATGAATAAGGTGAAAAGATGGTAGCGGAGTTGCCTTTTTGCACAATTGATATATATTCATATACGCTGACGAAGTCTAATACATCAACAAACCTGTTACAATGCACCCTAATAAAGCATGATTTCAAAAAACAAAAAACAAGCCTTCTAGACATCTATTACAAATAGAGTTGGGAATTCTAAACTATTCCCGAAATGTGTGTCTACGACACATTGCCTAACTCAACAACTGGGAAAAGGGGTATCGGCTATACCCTCTATGGTTTGGGGTGACCCTTGATTTCCCTTTGACAATTAGTTTACATTGCCAATTTTTTTTTGCCAAACTTGATTCTGCGATTAAATCTTTGAGCGGTCCACTCGTGCACCACTGCAAACTGGATCGCAATGATGGAGCAAGATTATGAATGAAAAGCGCATGGTAAAAATGTTTCTTCCTTAAAACCTTTTACGAGTAGCATGTTGGCATACATTAAAAAACACCTCTTAACATTAAACTGCTACAGAAGAACACTGAAAAAACATCAATGCCTACTAAGGAAAACAGACAGACAGACAGAGAGAAAATATAAATTGTTCAAATCTTCCATTAAAAGTAATCATCCTTTACAATCCTTTTTTTTTTGTATATTGCATGGACTGCTGGTATCCGTTCTTTTGTTTGTTTTTGTCTTTCTTTAAGAAAATAGATCATTGTGCGACTGTAGCAACACACTGCTTGAGAACAAGGGACATTGTTTTACTTTGGATGGGGGTTGGGGGGGGGGTAAGGAGAGTGGGGAGGGGTATCTTTGGGGTGGTGGTCACCATGTGAGAGGTGTGTACTCTGGACATGTGTTTTATTTTCTCTTTCGCTTTTAAGGCCTTTGCTTTTAAAACACGGAAAAAACAACTCTTCGGTTAAGTTGGATGCCACTGTGCAACGCCATTAACACACATACAAAAACACACACGTACACACACGTACACACACACACTAACACACCACATCCCTGACCCTTTGGGGCTCCACAATCAGGAGGCAAGCGTTCTGAGGCTACATTCTGATCCCCTCTGGGAGATGCGTGTGTGTATAGGTGTGCGTGCGCATGGAGGATGGGTCTGGATGGGGGTTTGAGAGACATAGGAGAAGGGGATGGTAGGAATGGTGGGGAGTGGGTCTGAACATTTACAGAAGTAGCAAGTAATTTGCCAGGCGTGTAAGAAGAACTGCGTATAGAAAATATAAATAGAAAGATGGGAGGGAGAATGGGTTGGGGTGGGGTTGCTTTCTGGGGCACGGTTCTAGGGCGGGTAGGAGGGTGGGAGTTGTGGAAGTGTCCTGTATTGCCAGGCGAGAAAGAGAGAGAGATAGAGAGAGAGAGAGAGAGAGAGAGAGAGAGAGAGAGAGAGAGAGAGAGAGAGAGAGAGAGAGAGAGAGAGAGAGAGAGAGAGAGAGGGAGAGAGAGCGAGAGAGGGAGAGGGAGAGAGAAGGAGAGGGGGGGGCGGGGGGGACAGGAGAGCAATCAAATGACTTGGTCGAGCGCCCTCAGCAGCTCCTCTCCCTGGAGCAGCAGGTGGCGGTCCTGGATGGGAGCGTTGACCTCGCAGTCGTAACGCGTCAGCTGAGGCAGGCCATTGCCCACGCCCGCCTCCAACGAGTTGCTCAGCAGACGACTCGCCATGTCTGAGAGAAAGAGAGAGAGAGAGAGAGAGAGAGAGAGAGAGAGAGAGAGAGAGAGAGAGAGAGAGAGAGAGAGAGAGAGAGAGAGAGAGAGAGAAAGAAAGAGAGAGAGAATGAGTCAATTAGACCAGTCACTTTCCTCAAAATGAATAGAAGCCACAGCAAAGATTATTAAGGCATGATGTTTGCTCTGTTTGTGAGTCTGTACAGGTTGCTAAGACGAATCTACTTGATGGCCATCAACTTATATCTGTGTGTATAATTATTAAGTTAATCTAGGATAGGTCTAAAACATCACCGTACAAGTGAAGCTATTTGCTGTTGAGTTGTTGTACTTTTTGTTTAAGTTTCACTCACCAGAGGGCAGAATGAGGATGGTCTTGTTCCCGCCGAGCATACTGGAGCCCTTCACCTCCAACACTTTGGCCCTCTTGCTGGACTCTGTCGTTAAGGAACTGTCCACACTCTGCAACAGAGCACCCTGGGGGAGAAGACAGGACAATGTCAGAACACTGCCGAAGGGCAGTTGCTGTGGTGCTAGCAGTAACATTAAGACCACATTGAGTTTGAAACGGCTCATCTGTTTTTTTCTTTTCTTTTTTTTAATCACACCTCCTCAATGCAATTTTTAAGACCACGAGTTTGAAATGGCTCATCTGTTTTTTCTTTTCTTTTTCTTTTCTTTTTTTTAATCACACCTCCTCAATACAATTTACATTAAATTGAACGAATTAAAATGGGCAGAGTACGGTATTCAAAAGACATGATGTATGAGAGCGTGGTAGAGAGAATGAGAGAGAGAGAGAGAGAGAGAGAGAGAGAGAGAGCAGACAGACAGACAGACAGAGAGAGAGAGAGAGACAGAGGGAGACTGACCAGTCCGACTGCCTGGGCCAGTGTGGTGGTCTCCAGCTTGCGCTTGCGTTGGTTGTTCTGCAGAGCCAGCATCTTTGGAGATAATGACTGGTCCACAGCTGACATTCTGAAACACACAATAGTAAGCAGTGAGCAACGGGAATGTGCCACAATTGGAACAATTTTGAAAACATCAACAAAAAATGAAAGAAAGGTCATAACTGACGATTAATCGATGAAGTCGATTAAACACACAGCCCTAGGTGCCACAATTGGAACAATTTTGGAAACGTCAACAAATGAAAGTAAATGAAATGAAGTAAATGGAAAAAAAGTCATAATTGACGATTGATCGATTAAGTCGATTAAACGCACAGCCCTACTACCCAGCTGTGTCGTCTGACTAACTACTTCGTGCCGTTACCTGGAGGTGAGTTTGCTGGCCTCGAGCCGCTCTAGGAGGCCGCGCGGCTGCGCATCTGTGGCTGTGGAGTCCTGGAGATGCACTGCGCGCAGCGGCGAGGAGCCGGGGGTGCTTTGGCCCTCCACCAGCATGTGTAGGGGCGCGGGAGAGAGCCTGACACCAGGAGAAGGGGCGGCAGAGGAGGAGGAGGTGGAGGGGGAGGGGGAGGAGAAGGGAGAAGCAGAGGGTGAGGAAGAGGAGGAGAAGGAGGAGGGGGTGTCGGAGGGCAGCGGCTGGAATATGGAGCTCATGTCGGCCATGGGGAGGTTGCCGACCGGGAGGGGCTCCAGGGGCGACGGGATGCGGAGCTGGAAGTCGTCGTCCATGGGGATGTACGGGGCCCGCATCTCCAGGTCCAGATCACACATGTCCTGCAAGAGCACAGGGGACATAATCAAAGATCCTTAATTATTGACAAGATAGAGCAAAGTAATGCATCTCTATGGAAGCAAAATTCGAACAGTTCCTGTCTGCTTAAAGAGGCGTGTTGCAAAGAGGTCATAGTGGGATATCGATCTCTGTCAGATCGGCAAGCAGTTCAGTTCGAATGTTAGCAGGTCTGCTTAAAGGGGGATTTAGCCCCCCTCCCCCTTGTGAAGACAGAACGCGGAAATGATCGAACGTTTGCGCCTCTCGCTCCGCTTTAACCCTCTCTGACATAATGTTACAAGCCTGCCACTCACACACCACTGACATATGTCAAGTTAAAAGATGTTTAGCAGATGCTTTATCCAAAGCGACAGAGACTCGCAACAGTGAAACTGCATGTGGGACAGACGGTCGAGTCGACCTGGGGTCAATTCCCTACCCGCAGGTTGGGACACTTCTAAGTCTTTAACATGAAGTTTAAAGATTTTCAGAGACTCTTTTATCCAAAGTGACACAGAGTCGCAATGGTGGGTTGGGAATTGAATCCAAGTTGACCGACTGCCGTCATACAGCACTGGGAGATGGAAGTAGCTTGGGGTCCATGCACAACGTCATTGCATTTCAACACTAGAGACACTCCAGGGTCGCCACTAACAACCATCTGAATGTTTACATAATGTCTGTTATTATGTAGGCCTATTATGTAAGCCAAGGCTATTACAGTCAGAGAGAAGATATTAGAAGATGGCTAAGATCATAAAGCATCATAAGGCAGTTTACTACCGAGTGCAATTAAGCTTTTGAAGAGCAATTCATCTGGAACCCAGACGAAGACGTAAGTCAAAACGTGCCGGTTTATTTGCCTTGCAAAAAAGTAAACATTCTACAAACGGAGTGCCTTAGTCTCTTCTCTCTTTTTTGATTCTTGACTGAACCCACAACAGAATAAAGAGCACCTGTCTATTTCTGACACGAAAGGAACCTTGCAGCGCCTCTGGTCCTTTTTTCATATCACATCTAAACTTGTGTCAAGTGATGACTAATGCCATCTGCTAGCTAGACTATAATGACACGTCACTGTGCCACTTTGCAATATTTAACCAATAAACATGATAACACTGGAGATACTGCAATGCAATTTAGATGAATATTAAGTGATTATGAGTCAATAACAATGACTCACATAGCCAGAAAGTCTGGTAGAACAGGCGTGTTTGTACGGTACATACCTGAGTGCTGAAGGGGGTTCTTGCTTCGGTGTCGATAGCAAACAGCTTCTCCACCATGTCCATACTGAACTCAGCCCCGATGTCTGGGTCCACTGTGAAGCAGTAGTTCAAGGGACTACTGGGCTGCAGGAACATAAACAACACGAGTTTAAACCACATCTGTTCCCATCAACACGAGTTTAAACCACATCTGTTCCCATCAACAGGAGTCAAAACTAAACCAGATGTACATTACAATACAAGTCAGGAGACAACTTGGTAGTACTTTGGTCTGAATGGTGGATAGCAACCATTAGCAAAATGGGGCATGTTTTACACCTAATTACATCTCGTTAATGGCTTCCTGCGATATTACGCAATGGACCAGTCTTACTAGCAGACTAAACACTTCGGGGAGCTTGAGGGGGGCCAAGTACCTCTGGGGAGCTGGTCTCGGGGCCGGAGCTGGTCGCCGTGGTGACGGGGTCAGAGGTCAAGGTGCTGGCCAGTGACGGAGAGGACTCCAGGGAGGTCATGGGGGAGAGGGCCAGGGGCAGCTTCTCGCTGGTGGAGGGAAGCATCACGTCGTTGTACAGCGGCACCTCCTTCAGAAGCTGCAGGTCAGAGTCTGTGGGCAGAGGAACAGACAGTCAAACAAAAGGACGAAGAAGAAGAAGAAGAAGAAGAAGAAGAAGAAGAAAAAGAAGAAAAAGAAGAAGGTTTTTGTGTTGTGCGTCAAAAACTTTTGATCCCCTAGTCTTCCCATAATATTAATCGCCTCATTCACCCTTAACGGCTGAACGAGCCTGAGAGATGCCACTTTGGGTGCCTCGCTGCAGTGTACCCAAATGTACCTTGTCCCACAAAAAGATCTTTCAGGGGTCAAACCTTCCACCATTTTCCTAAAGACCCACAAGTTCGTCAAGAGTGGATTAAAATCGCAAGAATGGAGAGTCCACCTTCCTGGTTTTTGTACGCCTCGACAGCGTTTTCAAAATGGCTGCCAGGACTTAGTTTTGAATAGCAGCATGTCTACCAGCTAAGATAAGATGTGATAAGAGCTATAGAGGACAGGTGATTGCTCTGCAAGGTGTCTTTAGCAGAGTGTGTGAGTGTGAGTGTGGGGTTCTGGGTTCTGACCGGGTCCGGTGAAGTCCAGCGAGATGATGGTGTCTCCAGCGGCGGGCGCCAGCAGGGTGAGGTCCGAGCCGGACGCCTTCAGTTGCTCGTAGAGGCTGTCGGAGTCGCTGACCTCGCTGTGGCTGATGAAGAGCTTGGTGATGCTCTGCTCAGAGTTCTCCTTCTCCTTGTCATTCTTCTCCTCCTTCTCCTCCGAGGTCTTCTCCACCACCACTTTCACCTCCAACTCCTCCAACTCCTCCTCCACTTCCTCCTCCTCTACCTCCTCCTCCTCCTCCTCCTTGTCCACTTCCACCTTCTCAGTCTTGGGCTCTGTGATGGTCTGCTGCAGGGACAAGAGCAGATCGCTCTCCTCAATGCCACTGAGAGACAGAGAGAGAGAGAGAGAGAGAGAGAGAGAGTGAGAAAGAGAGAAAGAAAAAGGGATTAATAAAAAAAAAAGATTCGATGGGAAGTGCATTTGACCTAACTATATAAAAATACTATTAATAACTTCATATAATATGTAACAATAAAAAGATTGCAATCTTATTGACAAATTCAGTCAATTTTTGTCAAATCACTGTGATTGTGTGAGTGAGCGAGTGGCCTGCATACCTCAGCACATAGTTGACGCACACGATGCACTGGGGCTGGGAGTTTTTGGGGTTGTAGATGACCGTGGCCTGGGTCTCCACCCACACATAGCCGCCCTTCTTGGCCAGCATGCGGTACTGGCCAGTGGTGGCCTGGCCCTTGGCAAACACTGCATGCAAAAATGAAATGGTAAATGAGAATATATTACAATGCATTACCACAAAGTAACCCTTTATATGATATCGATTCATATCTTTATAGTTATCGTCGTCTGTGATGGCCTGGTTGCAGTGTGTATTGTTATTTTTCATTTCATTAATAATATTACTTTGCTAATAACTGTTGATTTCTCCACATCATATTTATTCTACTATACATATCAATGTTATTATGTTATAACCCAATACAATCTCTGTTACTTTCACTTCTGGATGTCTACGTCAATGTGCTTACAGTCGTGGTGTGTCTTGGTAAGGTGATCGGAGTCCAGGGCGTGGTAGTACTCGTACACAGACTTGTTCAGCAGGTCATCTGGCTCGTAGCCCATCAGTTCTGTGATCCTACAGACAGCACAGGACACAGGAGAATTTGTTATGGGAGCTTTCGTACAAAGCACCAAGAATAGGGTTGACTGTCTGCCAGACATGATGTGTGTGCGTGTGTGTATTTCAAGACCTATTTAGGGAATAAGGCCGGCATCAGACAACAGAGAAAGGAAATGACTCAAGATGGCCGCTTCCTTGCTGCGGTGTTTTCCCCCCACCACTAGGTGGCGCCAAGCTGCTGTTGGAGAACCAGCAGGGGGGGGTAATAGGCACAATCCTATCTCCTCTCTAATTCTGTCATCTGATGTGGAACAGACAGTATGCCCAGGAGAGAGGCAACAAGAAAGGAAGCTGAAATCCTTGGCCAGGAGTTCATCTATTCATCTCTGCTTTCTTTAGAAACCGCCTTGCCATGGGACTCTCCCACAACAACAACGCACCAGCTATATGACTTTTCCACCCAACAGGAGAGTATGACTGTAGAGAGTGAGGAGGGCAGACGACCTGCTTCCTCTGAAGTTCCCCTTGCTGTTTACTAAATGCCTAAATGCATGCCTGAGACCACTGACACTGAGTGTGTGGAGACTTTTATTCACTCATTAGCTGCCAGCCATTTTCAGTGCAGAGCGCTCCATACTGCCAGACATTTTACAGCATTTTGACTGTTTTTCCAAGATCCACCGAACGGTGAGCTTTATGACTATGTAAACACCGAAGGTACCAAATGAAAGAGTAGACTCTCTTCTTTCACCAGATCTGCCATTGACGTTTAAAGACGTCAATGGCAGTGAATGAGTTAAACAGAGACTGTGTGGGTACGTGAGAAAGAAAAGGACAAGAGACAAAGACACACATAACCAAACACACACACACACACACACACACACACACCTCTCGTCGCAATAGGAGAACTTCATGTTGAGGGTGTGGCGGCTGAGGAAGGTCTTGCTGTCCAGCGGCACCTCGATGTTGGACGGGTGGGGAATGGGCTCGCAGATCAGCACCAGGTAGGTGAGCGGGGGCTCCTTGTAGCCAGAGTCGGCGGGCACCTCCTCGCGCTCCTGGACGCGCACATGACCCATGCAGTGCAGCACCTGCCAGACAGGGGGGTGGGGGGGCAAAGGTCATCAAAAGGTCACAGATCAAAATCCCAGATCTCACACGATTCACACACCATGGATCTCAAAAGAACACTGGGTCAAGTATCTACGGCTACAAGTACTCCACCGTACTCCGTTGATTTGATTTAAGCACGTTCTCCAACCACATGCCGTTTGCAATTTCCATACACATTATGTGAGCACATGCCAATCGCTGTGGTCTTAGCTCACGAGATATATAGAAAATGTACCGTAATTTCCCGACTATTAGCCGCGGCTTTTACATTGATTTTGCAAAATTTCTTCCGCTATGAGGTTAATACAGGGGGGCAGTTAATATGGTGTTAATATGGTTTTGTTTCTTTTAACTTGCACAAAACACTGTCCTGCGGCTTAAACACAATGCGGCTTATATGCGGGAAATTACTGTATAGAAAAGATAGAAAGACTGAACACCCCTGTTACAGCTTATAATAATGTATGTGGCATACTTCATAATCAGTCACCACATACCGGTGTGTCTTGGTGCTTGGTTTGACCTTTGATGTGCTTTAGCAAAACAGTTCACATCACATACGCAGATGGTGGCAAACTCAGATCCTGATGAGGAACGCATCCTGAGAATGTGCATCATGTAATGCGATTAAGGCCTCGGGGGGCCCTGAGGGTACGGCGTGAAACAATAGCGTCTGGCCGGACGCCGCCACCCTGCACGGAATCCCAACACTCTCAGGGGTGGTCCGTCCGTCTGTTCCTCTTATTATGACTGAAAACAATTCAGGTCAGGCATCTCGTGGGGATCCACGGTGTCGGAGGAACTGACCCCCCGCCAACCGCCGTGGCCTCCTCCACCCTGTTCATTCTTCTGATCTCTTTCCGAGCAGAGAGACTGCGGGGGTAGGTGGACTAAGGAGGGGGGGGGGGCTGTCTACAGTTTTGTTTGCAGTGTTAAGTCAGGGAATGTCTTCCACATGGGGTGCTTTGTGCAAACGGACTGGGTAGGGTCTTGGGAATCAATAGAGTCAAACTAGACACATATACACACACACACACACACTCCAAAGAGGAGGACAGAGGGCGACCGAGTGGGAGGGAGAGGAAAAGAAAAGAATCTGCGCTGAGATTAAACCCAGATAATCCTGCTCTGTGGATGTTCTACTCTCCCCCCCCGGTAGTCCGATCCTGTCTGGTCCTGTCCTGTCTCGTCCGATTCCAACAGTGCATGATGGCGGGAGATTTCTTTGGCTCCTGGTCAAGAGGATGATCTGTACCTTTCCACTCAGGTGCTTGCCTGGCCCTGAGCCAAGAATGCAGCTCATTTACTATATGCTGTCCAATGGCCTCTACACGCACTACACCACATTGTCAGTTTCTACAAAACAAAACAAAACATTCTCAACATTCTACAAGTGGTGGTTAAATTTAGAATGGGAGAACTGACACACCACCTTCATGGTTTTAACACACCGCTGCAAAATCCCTAAACAACTAAATGTTAGGTGTTGAGGTTGTTGAGCGTGTGCGTGTTAGTATTTGTTGGGGTAGTGTGAATAACCCTTAAGGGTATTCATCTGGGAACCATCTGAACCGGATTAGTAACCTTGGTAACACCAGAGCATTGAGCTCCTCAGTCTCTTAGGAGAGCCCACCCCCATACCAGACAGGAAGTTGCCCATTTTGCTTTCTGAGATTTCGTAGATTTGGAGATCCGTTTCATTGGGAGAGTGTCCAGAACAGATATGACCGTGAGATTCATTCATGGTGCACTCAGGTTCTCAGGCTAAGCTCTCACCTTCCAGGTGGAAGACTTGATGTTGACGGTGCGGCCTCTGCTGGTGAGCGTGCACTTCATGCGCAGGAAGAAGCTTCGCTCCGTGTTCTGCTCCTTCACCTTCTTGGTGCCTGAAGATGAAAGGGGAGAGAGAGAGAGAGAGAGAGAGAGAGAGAGAGAGAGAGAGAGAGAGAGAGAGAGAGAGAGAGAGAGAAAGAGAAAGGGAGAGAGAAAGAAAGAAAGAAAGAAAGAGAGAGAGATGGGTCACTTCCAAATCCAAATCAAATCGACACATCGAATCAGCCTGAGGGTATCTAATGATCTTCAGGGTCATCTGGGTGGGTGGGGGGGTGGGGTGGAATACTGAACTCACCCGTTCTGTGCACCAACATCTCCCTCATCTCCTCGTGATCACAAGGGTGTGTGAAGTCAAAGATGCTGTGCCCCGTCAGATCAAACTGTAAAACAGAGAGAGAGAGAGAGAGAGAGAGAGAGAGAGAGAGAGAGACATTTCAGAGAGCAGGATTGAATGATGGGGCACGAAGACATACACCAGATCAAGTCTCCGTCAGGGAGAACACCTACACAGGAGGACCGCCTATTTACCTGCGTGAGTCCCATGCTCTTGCTGACGTTGTCCGAGAGATAGACCATGTCTCCATCCTCAGAGAGCACCATCAGAAAGCCCTCCAGAGCCTTCAGGTAGAACCCGTTGAGCTGGCTGTCCATCTCGGACTCCTCCTCGCTCACATCTGCGTGTGGCAAACAACCGAATAGCGACGGCGAGTCAGTTTCAACATCAAGAGCATCTAGGTCAACACGGAGTTGAACCCCAGGGATCAGAATAGCCGCCTGGCTGTTTATGTTTATATAACAAGGCCCCCTCCTTAGACAAACAAAGGAATGGATGGCAGGATGTTCCTGTTTTTAATACAGTTTATTTTATTTTTTTTAAAGTGACTTCCTTAAACCGCCAGGTGCCATCATCAGTATTTGATATTTTGCCCAAAACTGTGCAGACATATTTTCATAACATCACCAAAGTAACCATGACACCAAAACATACAGTCGCTTCACCAGAAACCATACTTCCTGTAAGACTGTCTGCAACTGCCAAACTCTGCTTTCAGTAAAGTCGACCAGAAAGGTTTGTGTACCCAGTAACGAGTAAGCTGTGCAGAGAAGTTAAATTAACACTTTGCAAGATTTTTTACCTTAATATAACCTTTACGAAGCCAATTTGATGGTAAACAAACTTGTAATAGGGGAATCGTTCACCTAGCATAGCTAAACAGCTGACATGTTGAAGTAGTAAATCGATATATTCCCTCCAAAATAAAATATTTTTGTTTAGTTGTTGTTGAGTTTGTGCGGCTTTCTGTGAAAGTGCAGCAGTTCAAGCACTCCAACAAGTCCGTTTGCTGCACTGACCCATGGACCTTGTAGTTCTGGAACACTGTGATAACACCCAAACTCCTCAGACAGAACTACAACAAGCGGAACGAATGAATGCAGTCACCAGCACATATCTCGGGGAAAAGGCGATGGTAGAACCAATGAATAAACAAATGAAAGCGGTCACCTGTAGTAAATGCAGTTTATGACCTTGTATGGAAAATCCAAACCTTTTTTTATAACTTCTCCAGGCTAAATTTATTTTTATGACCCCACAGAAACCCTGGGTTAAAGCAATGAGAGTTTATGAGGGTTTTTCATTCGACAACATGAACTAGCCCTGATGCCAATCAAATTTACGCGAAAATCCAAGGGGAAAAAAATAAGTATCGCACAGGTCTTTCTTGAGGCAAATGAAGTTTTGGTGGGTTGTTTTCAGATGTTTTCTACTTTAGCAACTCTACATACTGCAGGCATTGCTTGTGACATTAACAAGCATAGACATTGGGACAGCTGGGAACAACACTATTCCAGCCAATCAACAATTGGCATTAAGAGCATGGAGGGAATCTGATTGGCTGCTGAAAATGAAAAACCTTTTGCTGGGATCAAGGACCTATCGTTGATAAAGAATGCCGAACCGTTATCTTCAATCAACAAAGCTGTATATACCTTTCGATTATGTCTAGGACTGAAAAACTGCAATACCTGAACTACTTGAGGTTGACTAACTATTGCAGGCCTAGATTGCTCCTACTCCTAACCACTACTACAACTACCACTATTGCTATTTATCTGAATTAGCCCTTTTCTCAAGCCCAACTTCGCTTTTAACAGAAGAGTAAAGCACCTTGAACTTGGAAGTAACTTGTTTATGTGTGGTGGGGGTGACATGCTACTGTATGCACTGACCAGCACCGAGCAGCTTCCTCATACGCAGGTAGCTGATGGTGAGCCTCATGATGGAGGCCTTGTCCAGGTGGGAGGTCACATTGTGAGGCAGGGGCAGCTCGTGGGCCAGCTCGTAGAACACCTCCGACTCTTTACCCCGCCGGGAGCGAGCGGCATCGCGGGACTTCTCCTTCCTGCGGTCCGAGCTCACCCTAGAGAGAGAGAGAGAGATAGAGAAAGAGAGAGCGAGGGGGGGGACGACGACGACACAAATTCACTTTCTTTTAATAAGCTGAACAGAAAACACTTACAAGAAAAAACTTAACAAACCATAAACACCACAAGAAAGAAGAAGAAACAGAGCAACAGAACTTCTAAACTCAAACGCCAACTGCACTCTAGAGCCAAGGTCAGCTAAGTTCCTCTCTCTCTCACTCCGCCTTTATATCGGGGAGTGTACTGCCATTACACACATCACATAGCAGCCTTGTTGGCTGCGGTCCACGGAGCGGAGTAACGAGTGACCTCGACGCGATTGGCTCCAGGCAGA
This sequence comes from Sardina pilchardus, assembly GCF_963854185.1. Taxonomy (NCBI): domain Eukaryota; kingdom Metazoa; phylum Chordata; class Actinopteri; order Clupeiformes; family Clupeidae; genus Sardina; species Sardina pilchardus. Next base: position 19,343,848 of record NC_085005.1, read on the forward strand.
GGGAGTGGCACGACAGGGCAGCGTTCCGTCCAACTCGCTGGACCACCGCCAACGATGCAGAGCGGAGCGCGTGCCAGCCAACGCTGCTTGTGACTCCCAGCGTGTCAAAAAATAACATGGACCTCGTCCTAACGCGCGCGCGCGCTCACTCTCTCTCTCTCTCTGTATTTGTGTGTGTGTGTGTGTCTGACTTCTCCAAATTTTGTACTTCTATGGTAAAATCAACACTGTCATCCAAGTTCGACAGAAATCCACTCATCTATATAAAGACACATGAAGCATATCCTATTTTTTGACAGATGTTGAACAACAACACCATTATTCAACAATGTACTCCCAGTTGGTACAAATGACAACATGACGAGGTCTCACATCATTATGACAATGACAGACTGACAGGCAGACAGAAAGACAGTGGAAGCTTTCAGGAAGACCTGAAAAAATGCCACCAACCATTTATATTCGAAAAGTGGTCTGGTGCCCAAAAGGTGACAAATTCAGTATGGTCATAAAACAACCTCAAATGACAGCTTCAGCATGTCAAGCAGTTAACCCAAGTAACCTACTGGACACAATATTAGCTTACTGGTCAGTGGCTTCATTCCAGTTTCAAAATCGTCCATTTCGCAACAACCGCGGACAGTTTCCCTAACATGGACTAACTAGTCCACCAGTACACTAAAGGTATTTTAAAAAAGGGCTCTTCACAGACGTTTGCTTGTAGTCTAAGAGTAAGACTAGTCCTAAGTTTAATCCATGTACAGGAAAGTGGCCCACAGTGTTCAGAGCTGCTTGCATAGCCTCGATCTTGAGCCAGTAGGTCGGGTTGGGGGTGGGGTGGGGTTGAGGACGACACTCACTTGAGGTCTCGCAGCTTTAACCACCATGTCACAGCACAAAGCAGCGAGCAGCACATCTCTGATCTCAGAGAGTGGTCCATTCCAGTAGCAGAAGAATTGAACTCGACAACTCAACCTAATCTTCACAAGTTTATAAATATTACAGACATATTCTCAACACTGCCACTTCCCAGTGCGACACGTTTAAACAGCACTATGAAATACTCTCACATGGTTGCTAAGGTTTGTATATACACGTTCTAACATTCTTTTCACCACACAGGACGGCAACTCAGATATCTTAATGTTTTTAAGCCATTTGCCATTTCAGCCGCATAGAAGAAAAGGGACTTTTCTTTGACTGTGACAGGTCAGCAATGTTAACCTAGGGGCTGACCACGCATGGCTGATGAAACATCTGTGCAACTAAACACTGTCTACAAAACCTCAATTATGTTCCATTTCCAGCAAAACTGCTCGTCATTTTGGGCCACAGAAGTTTTGAATTCTGTTACCACATTTGTCAAGACCTAAGATAAGACCATAACACACAGTACAGATTCACAAGTCACTGAGTTTATATGCAAACCAGACGAATGTCATACGTTTTTCTCTTGAGGTTACTACAAAAGCTGTCTAAAAATGGAAACATATCCTTGGCTTTTAACTCCCATTGTTTACAGCTTTTTACCAGAAGTCAAGTCATTTGTATAGTCCAACCAGGAAGCTGGCCAACTATGTCCTCACGTGACTACACGGAACATGAATACATTGCATCATAAAAAGAAACATTGTCCCAGCCTAACCCTTTATTTATTATGACTGCTTTCATTCGAGGAAGTATAAATGGAACAGAATCAATTGGTTATAAGGGGAACAGGCTACTGCACCCATTCGGAGAACCCAACTCTGCTTGCTGCTTGCTGCTCGCCTATTTGATAGCCTCTATTATTTGGTGGAACTATAGTCATTTCACTAATGGTCTTATTCAGAGTGACTTACAATGAAGTAATTGCCCTGTAATTACAATCCCTTTTGAGCACCGCAGGTTAAAAGTCTTTCTCAGGAGCACAATGGAATCACAGCCACTGGAAGCGACCTCACCACCCACTAGTTTTTCATCTGGAAGCCAAGATCCCTCACCACTGACCATCATCACAAAGAAAATGTCTCCATTATTTAGACCTTTAGCATGTAAATCGCTCCAATAAGAGTAATAAACTATAAGGTATTGTTTTTTTTATTGCTGTGCTAATCAACTATGCCAAGACTATTCGGCAGAAGTTCAGAGAAATTCATCCACATTTCGACTTTTTTTGTCTTTCCACATCATGAAGCGATCTAATCAAGCGAAGCGTGTCTCATTACCGTCATTTCCTGTGCAGCTGACTCTGATGCAAATCCAGATACAGACTGTAGCTGCATTCACAAACCTTGTCAATCCTCAACTGTATTACGAAATGTGAGGAAGTTAATCAAATGGTGTCAATACGGGGGCCATAGGTCACACTATCGTCCCAACTTCGACTCTTCAGCTCTTTCTCAATGTACATATTCTACTGCACTAGCTGACCAAGTCCTCTCCATCCCCTTTTCCTGTAACCGTCTCGAGGCACTTTCAAGTGAACTTCTTTTCTTGATTCTTCTTGAACATTGCTGCATGATAAGGAAAGCCAACTCTATCTTGGAAGACTCTACTCATGTTCTACATGGAGTTTTTGAATGTCTGCCGTCTGGCAGGCGTCTGCGCTGTCCTCTTGCTAGGACTAACAGGAGGAAGGCGACCTTTACCTTTGAGGCTATTCGCCTTTTGAACTCAAATATGCCCCCAGCCCCCTCCTCCCTCTCCTGGGACTAACCCCCTGTCTTATGTTGTGTTATGTCTTATGTCACTATGCCTGCATAGTGACATTGACAATATCAGTTCTGAATGGCAGCCAGTGATGGTGATTCGGTTTATATCCTTGTTTTGCCTATCTAAACAAACACATGATGCCATTAGGCAGTGGCCGTGGTAGCGCAGTGGCTAAAGAGCTCGGGCTAGCATGAAGTAGTAGACTGAAAAGATGTGGGTTAAATTCCTGGCTTCCACCGTTTTGACTTCCTTGAGCAAGGAACTTATCCCCCAAGTTACTCTGAGGAGAATGGCCCTTGTAATATAATTGACATATCTAAATCGCTTTGGATGAATATGTCTGCTAAATAATTAATGTAAATGCATTTAGGCTAGCTCATTTCCGGTTCCAGGTTTCCTCGTCTTGTGAACTGAGGTTAATGATACCGTGGCAGGGTAAAGCGCCTTCCTATTCCTGTCCTTCGTGTCCTGACTGTGCTGTGGAGGAACAACTTTCTGAAACTGTTTACATCTTTGAACCGAGGCAGACTGGACAAATAAGCTTTGAAATAAGCGCTGCATTTTGAATTGATCTGTTGGTTGACCATATAGAACAAGCAATGGAGGAAATTGGTTTGACAGTCTTGCCCCAACAAAGCTCTGTGGTTTTCAGATGGCCAGTATCATACCTAGCACAAAGGCCAACCATCAGGCTAAATGATCAGAGTCAAACCTGCCTCAACAACTTAAGACCCGAGTCAACTACCGTAATTTCCCGACTATTAGCCGCGGCTTATACATCAATTTTGCAAAATTTCTTCACCTATGAGGTTAATACAGGGGGCCAGTTAATATGGTGCTAATATGGTTTTGTTTCTTTTAACTTGCATAAAACACTGTCCTGCGGCTTATACACAATGCGGCTTATATGTGGGAAATTACTATGCCGATCAAATGTGATCCTCACTACTACTGTCATTTTAGATGTCACTCCTCCCCCCCGTTGGCTGTCAGCCGACTCCGATGGCCAATCCCCGCCCTGGACTGCTTCCTAGGATCTCAGGCAGCCCTGGTCTGGCTACGGTGCATTGCATAACATGAGCATGTGCAAGGGCTGTGCATGTGCATGTGCAAAAAGAGAGCGAGAGAGAGAGTGCAAGCTACAGAGAGAGACAGAAGGAAAATAATTGAAAGCTCATCATGGCTAGTCAGCCGTCAAGCTACAGATTAACCCAAAACAAAAAACACTGTAGAGGGAGCACAAGCAAGCTGCAAAACTGACCGTAACAAGATATCTTCAAAACAAACAAATCGGTTATAATCTCATGATTTATAAAAAAATACAACAACACTGTGGACTTCGTCCATTAGGACTGTTAAGATACTTCATCTGAAACTTTTGCCACAAGTAATGTTATGTTCTCCTAGAAGGCTAGACCAAGCATGCTCTCAGTTACAGTTCTCAGTTACAACACAAGTGTCAAAGAGTTGCATGGGCGTTTGGTCGAGGTTTGTCACCAAGCAACCACACAGAATCCAGAGCAATTTCTTTAACATAAGGATGTTCTGTAAATCAGACAGAGAGCTTATGTGACATGTGTGACTACTGTATCAAGCAGTGATTTGCAAGAAGCTGAATAATGTGACTTGGCCAGAATATAAAGGGCGATATTTTCCTTGGAGCTTAATCAGATCAAGTCCAACCACGAAAACAAAGGACTGGAACAACCAACGATGGTCCACGGGGGAAAAAACGGAAATGTCTCAAGGAAGAAAAAGACAGTGCGAAACCTAATTGTGCCAGCATTTTTCTGGTCGGATATCTTGACACATGCAAAGACAGGAAGTCTGTCTGACGTCAATGAAATGCAGTGAGTCAGATATGAAGATTGCTACGGGAAGCTAGAAAGTTGCTCTGCAATCTCTGGAGTTGTCCAGTTCACCCCCTCACTTACCTCAATTTAAAAACAAATCTACCAAAACAACCCCGTATCCATCAAACTTGTATCTGTAGTTTTACATCAACACATTACATCAAAGGTCTCTATTTTTACTTTGAAGAACCTCCCCAAAATAAACAAAGTATGCTTCAGAGTAAAGGACTGGGCTGATAGATTGCTTACCTAAGATTACAAAGAGTAGAAAACTGTGTGTGTTTTCATTACTTTAACTCAGGGGTTCCCAACCTTTGGCAGGTGAGGTGACCCTATTTTGAAGTCATAAAATGTTGGCAACCCCAATCAGTCATAGTGGTGGGGGAAAAAATCGATTCTGTTCAGTATCGCAATGTTTTGTGCATGCAATTATATCGATACTAGTAGCTCAAAGTATTGCAATCAGGGCTCAAAATTAGCACCAGCCACAATTTTGAAGTTGGCTGGCAGATTTTAGACAGAAAATATGTATTTCCTATTGAATGGCTGGTGGATTTCACCAGTTCATCTGTCTCTGGCTGGTAAATATTCACATTTCAAAAAGTTAATTTTGACCCCTGATTGCAATACTTGATTATAGAATTTAATGATCTATTTTGCTTTCATTTGAGTCTAGTTTACTAAGGGTTTACTCTGATCACATTAAATGTGCTTATTACGCACTTAAGGGGCACTTCCTGTGGCATTTTATTGTGCATTCAACAGCAATTTTAAATGAAAATGGCTTCACAATCACAACCTGTTATACACGACACTCGTCACTTCTTTCACATCGAAAAAGGTGGGTGTATTTCTGTTTTCAACAAAAAGTGAATAGTAAGGACCTTGACATGAGCCATGCCATTGCAAAGTGAGTTGAACAGTGTTATTTTCCAAATGTTTTGTAATGCCTTCAAATAATATGGGAGACATGAATAGCAATATATCGCAGAATCGAATTGCAAATACAATTCTAATATGATAAGAATTAAAATAATATCAAATTGTGGCCCAAATATCGCAATAGTATCGAATCGTATTTTTTTCTGCCAATTCCTACCCCTAATCAGTCACAACATTTTGAGAGAGATCTCATCTCTGCTGTATTTTTCTAGCAAGCTAATTTGTTTGTTTGTTTGACTACCTGGTTGCTTTGCTACTTTGGAACATTGATCAAGCATTAGAATTCATGATGATCTCATGTGAGATGTTTAAGCTTATTTTTACACTCTAGAATGTAACGAACGCACGTCGCCGGAGTTCTAGACCTCCACCTAGCCATTATTTCCATCGAACCGGTCACCTCGTCGGCCGTTATCCCTTACTTATGGGGGTTGTCAAGTATATTTTTGGCTAATGTACAGGTCAATTGTAAGATACAATATCTCAACCGACCCCATTTGAATTTCAAGTGACCCTACATGGGGTCCTGACCCGATGGTTGGGAAACAATGTCTTACCCCTTGGTAATGTTGTGTCGTAACACCATTTCGTTCAACATCAAACAGGTAAATGATGATTGACAAAGCACAACTTACAACTAGTCTTCCTGATCCTAGACTTACCACCTTACTATAATTGACTGACTGTTTAAAAAAAAAAAAACTGCACTCACTGATGCACTTATTCTTACTGCATGCTCTACCTTTTTTTGTAATTTTTGCTGTAAAAAGCGTAAACTGTTTACCTTGTTGTAAGTCGCTTTGTCTAAAAACTGCCATAACCATAACCATAACCAATTAACCATCTTCAAATTTCATGTTATAACCAAGACTTTGGTTATAATCTAATGCTTTCCTATGACGCATTATTAGGCTGTTTTTGTTGTTGTTGTCCAAATAAAGTTTTACATTTATGATCATGGTGAGGACTGTAATTCTGTGATTACTAATGAGGGTTCTGATAAAGTTTGATGTTATGCGTATGCCATGGTACAAGTCTACCATTATAATAGTCATACAGTGTGATGTGTTCCCTAGTATTTTATTTAGTCTGTGTTCCAAAAAAAAAAAAAAAAAAAACTCAAAGCAACCTGGCTAAACAAACATACATCTCCATCTGAGTGACTTGTTTGCAAAGCAGCTGTCAATTACAGACACGGTGACATTAACTGGAGGTTAACTTATTGTTCATCTTCTGTGATGTGAGACAACGGCATGTTGCGCACCACGTTGACAGGGGGCGAATTTAGCTTTACAAGCTATCAAAAAGGGTGCCCGAAACAAGAAATTGTTAGCAAGCAGCCCGTGGCTAAGGACCTCATGATTAGCAGTAAAGACACCAAAGTTAAGTTATCTACCCTCTATTCAATCAAAATGTCCACTGCCAGGTAAACATTGAGCTGACAATATGTTCAAACCTCTTCTGACTGTAGGTAACGTTAGCTGCTACAACTTAGAAGCTAACAATAGCTCACCGTTATCTTACACTAAAATGTCCACCTTGCTAAAGCAAGTTATATCCATCGACTCGTTAACACCATACATTGTAGTTTCAGTGATATGCGACTGCTTTGCCACCAATTACCGATTAACGTTAAACCATGCAGGTACGTTAACTTGGCTAACATTAGCTGACTTCAAAATGGCGACTTAGCTTGAAACCCAAATACAACAAGCTTCACATTAGCCACTTCAAAGAGTTAAGTTGGTATGTCAAAATATAAATAGTAAGACTCAAAGAGTCACGTACCTTTTCTTTTCAGTGCCAACACCAACATCCATGCCGGGGTGGAACCTATCTATGAGTATGGTTTTCCCAGACCACTGCGAAGAAACTGCAACACCTAGCTCTATTATTACTGAAGGACGTGGCTGTCCTGCAAATCTGATGTGAATATTCCAGATAAGACCTTGACTATAATGTTAGAAATAGATACTCTATTAATGTCCAAACGCCGTTCAGACGAAGGTCACAACATTAGTCTTCCTCGACACAGTGTTTATCTCCAGCACAAAGAGTTGCGTCTCTGTCTAGTTGTCTGGTCTCTGTCTGTGAGTTGAATCTGCACTGGCTGAGTGTAATAGTGCGCGCTACCGACCGACCCTCGGGAACGCGCAATCACATGTCTTGTAGATAACGGATACCTTCGTCACACCAGTGAAGTTTAACTCTTTATAGGCTACTGTCATCAATAGGGAGGCAGGCACAACATTTGTAATGGATTTATACGCGTAAATAATGTTGCATGACTGTTCCCTAAAGCAGTGGTTGAAAGTCTATCTGCAGGCTACACACACAATCAGGCTATTCTCAGTAATCGCTCTCTCTCTCTCTCTCTCTCTCTCTCTCTCTGTCTGTGTGTGTGTGTGTGTGTGTGTGTGTGTGTAGGCTATGTATGTATGTGTGTGTGTGTGTGTGTGTGTGTGTGTGTGTGTATATTTAAGTAAAATAATTAAACCAACAAACAAAAACCTAGGCTATGTAAGGAAATTGTGCTCGCTCTCAGATCATGAATCAATAGATAGGCTAGATAGATAGATAGATAGATAGGCCTTCTTTAAAGATTCCCACTTGGGGGAATTCATGTCTTCATCTGTCGAGAATGTTGGTGCATTTCATTTAAGAACATTTGAATGATGTGTTGTGTAGTCCTATTTCACACTTAAACTACCTAAATCTGCGCACTATAGGCCTAATTGAGTTTTTCTCGCTTGAGGTGGAATCTTTTAGGATATTCACTTCTTTCTCCTTTTTTGTTAGGACCCAAAAACCTAGGGGCAAAGCCCTATTGTTTCTGTAAGGATATTTGTCATTTTTCTCATCCTGCCAGGCTGCCACACGGTTCCCATTGGTGGAAACTCATGAAACTTAAGATAGATAGCAACGTGACATTGATTGGCACACAACCGTTGTCATTATAAAGCTGATGTGGACAAAGCAAAGGCTCGGCCCTGGGTGTGGCCTAGGGACTCCATAGTGCCCCCTTATGTCACATAGTCTCATGGCTGGTATATACTTTCTGACTGCTACACACACCAACTTTGTCGCAATTGGTGTAGGCCCTATCTGATATAGGCAGGCTGGAGAGAGCTAAACAGATGAGGACAGTGTTGTGACATCAGTCAGGAAACATTGTCGTAGTGTTGATATTTTCAAATGTATGCTTGGTGACGTACCTCGAGTTTGCCTATTTTCATAACACATAGCCAGACCCTAAATCTCTCTATCTGGGTCTGGATTTCTTAGCTTTATACGTTTTTGCCTTATTAATTGTTTTGGGGGACATTTATTATGAAACCGCATTTTTATTTTGAAACCGTATCAACTGCAACAGAACATAAACATATTAAACATAGACTTGAACATGAAATGAAACACCACATAACAATAATTTGATTGTATCAGTCAACTCTGAACAGACACAAGGTGGTCATGGAATATCACACTTATTGATGTGCATGTTAGGCCTTAAAGTAAGCCTAATCTTGGACTCTAAGGGCGCACTCACACTAGGTACGTTTCACCCGTACCGTACTGGAGCACGGTCACACGAACTGGACTTTAGGGGCCAAGGGTACTCGGGTACGGTACGAATTGCCTAGTGTGAGTACGCCCTAAGAAGAAATTCTTTTCAATTGCTAAGTTGTATGTATGTTAGTATTAACTGGTGTGAATGAACAACAAAATAGCCTAATTCGTTACTGGAGATTTCAGAGTAGTAGGAGAGGCTTCGAGTTCAATGTGGGTTTTTTAAACTGGCTGTATAGCTTGAAGATAGAGGATATACAGTTCAACAGGTGTGTGTGTGTGTGTGTGTGTGTGTGTGTGTGCGCGTGCGCGTGTTTTGGTCTCTTGCCATGCATGCTTGGCGTGACATTGGGGGTGTTGCTGCATTGTCTATTCTACATTTGATTTCATCACTTGGAAGCGCATCATTTACCCTAAGCGCATCATTTACCCTATTTAGTGTAGAACCACCCTAGTGAATACAATCAGTGTAAAATGTCACACCCAACAGGAAGTGAGTAAGTGTTTCCAGTGTGTAAAACTTGCAAAAACAACACACAAATCAGATATGTGTATTCTTTGACATGCGCACCACATGTGAGTGCATTGTTGGATTCTGAAATATCACGTCGCGGAGTCGCAGGCGCTCAGGCCCGTCATCGCCGCTTGTGGCTGTAGGCTATTTTCTCCTGTGTTTAATTTATTTTGCCCAATATTGAATTACAGAAACTCAGTATGCCGCCTTGGTGGTTTAGTAGAAAGATAGTTGAGAGAGACAGAAGAAAAGAAGCAAGCGAAGTTAAGCAACTTTAGAAACAAGCCCAAAAAATCGCAACCCACAGCTCATCATTTTGGTAAACGACTTTACAGAAAATCAAGTTGATTAAGTTGCTCTTAATACAGACTTGGTAACTGTGTGTGTGGGCATGCATTTGTGTGTCTCTGTGAAGTCATTTTCTTCTAATGTAGGATAATAATCAGATAATTGTTCAGAAGAGAATGGACTTTGTCTCATTTCTGTCTTGTTATCACAGCAACTGAACTGTGTCTGCTCAAATATTAGCCTACACTATAAAATGTCTGAATGAATATAGGCAAATAATCCAGCCAGCATTTTTTTCTTCTAAGATGCTGTTATATTCCACCTTTGTTAAGATAGTTAAGTATCATGGCCCCTTCTAACCACCTACCACAGGCCACTACAAATATGTAATGTTTGCAGAATTTCCAGTTGATTGCCATCTGAAATGGCGGGGCCATTTTTGATGTTGCCTATTTCATATGGCTGCTGGTCACCCAGAAAGAGATATTTCATAAATGCACTACAACTAGCCTATATGTATGGTGTTTTTTTTTCTTTGATATATGAGTATATGATGCAATTTGATCTGTCCATTGCTATACTAACAAGGTTCAGATCATGTTATTCCTACAAAATCGCCCAGACTACATGCACAGGTGTACTGTAGTCAGATCATTTCAACTCTGAAACGACAAAAAGGTTTTTGCTGTGGCCACACAAGTGTTAATGAGGTGTTTATCTAAGGGGCGTGATGCAGCCTTGCCTTTTCAGACAGAGCTGTGAATGCAGTCGCAGGCTGCTGCTACTCCGACTATTGATTACAGCACTACGGCAGCCGCTTGATACTTCTCAGGGTCACTGGGTTTTCTTGTGAGATAGAAGATAGAGCTCGGAGTCCGACCAGCAGGGCAGAGCGTGAAGTAAGATGACCTGCACTGCCAGTGTGTCACTGTTCAGACAGGCTTATGAGCTCCCTCTTCGAGGCCAAGTGTGCTTCTGACCAAGCCCCCATGGATGAGTGGCTTTAGAAAATCAATCACTCAATATGTGAAAACACGATGTCAAATACATTGGAGTCTGTGATATACTTTTGCCTGTTGTCCAAAAAAAGATTTCCTGATGCAGACTTCCGCTATTTATGCATGAACAGCTGAAAAATGATTTTTTTTTTTTTGAAATGAGGAAAGTGAAGTTGTACAAATACCTGCATTTAGCCCAACAAAACATTGAACCTCTGAGATAGTGGACTCTGCCAAGTGGTGGTTTAAAAGCATAAAAATACGAGTGTGAGCATGCACTGTCCTGCAAACACACACCCAACTCACCACCAGCATTCTCTTCCTGTGAGAGCGAATCTTGAGACAAGCCAAACAAAACACTTCATGGGATTTGCTCCTCGCTGAGGGCTTGCTGTCACCTGATCACAGAGGACACACACACACTCACACACACACACACACACAAACTCAGGTTATACCTTCCTTGTAGACGTACAGGACATTTGGGTCAACAACTCTGTCTGACACTCATGGTGATACATGACCTTGATCTTTTTATCAACTACATTTAGACACAACCTTTAATGTTCCAAAGGTCACCACTACAGTCAGTCAGTCATCACATTGTTTCACATTATTGTCGTCTTAATTATAGAATCACTGGCCTTGCTCTTAGCAAAGTTATTTAGTGTCAGCTGAGCTGTGGTGAAAGGGCTCGTCTGGAGCCACCAATGCCACTTCACTTCCTGTCTGACATTACACAGGATTATAGTAGATGCCATTTACCCCCGCCCCCCCCCCCCCCCCCCCCCCCCCCCCACCACCACCACCACCACCACCACCATCTCTTTCTCTCTCTCTCTCTCTCTTTCTGTCTCGCAGAGTAGCCTACACGTCTGATAAGGATTATCAGGGATGGGATTTGTCCACTGATGTGGCTGTACGCCACTGATGTGATTAATTCTGTTTGTGTGCTTTGCACCAAGTTCATTTCATCACCACTGTGTATAGATTCTGTGTGAGTTCAGATGAATGTCACAATGTATATCACCATTTCTACCTCCGATTTCTGTTCTATACAGGAGTGTGAGTTACACAACAGGTGATTTCAGGTGCTGATTTGTACAGTACAGGCACACAGTCCGAGAAAGAGAGGTGCTGCTAACTGGCTGGCGAGGTAGGCCAGCTCTGTCTGGTGGGTGACCTTTCAAATCCTCATTGTGATTATGGAGATAAGAGCCTTTTCTAAATATGGAGATTAGGCCTGTTACCGCCCGGTAGCATTGCATCATTGCATCTTTCATTTAATATGCATCACTTTCACTTTATGACTTACAGCAGGGCAGTTTGTTCACACACACACACACAGACACACACACACACACACACACACACACACACACACACACACACACACACACACACACACACACACACACACACACACACACACACACACACACACACACACACACACTCTGTAGTATTCATGTGTGTGAATAGTTCAGAAACAAGCACTTTCCCTGTCTCTACTCTGGTCAGGTGTAAGGGTAATCTGCCTTCTGCCAATTTGTCCCCAGACAGTGTTGTTGTGTACCTCACACCTCTCAGTCAACACACTAACCTAAACAATAATTGATGTTTTCATTGAGGTACTTAGAATCATGAAAGGGCACCTTCACAGGATGTCTTGTAGCCTACCACTCTGGGTAGTGATGATGACAATGGCGCTTTGAATCCTGTCGTAATACGCTGATGATCACTCCTGTTCTGGTTGAACTGGACTGAACTGGTTGAATGCGGCTGCATGGCATGCTGTGACTCACATGCATCACTTCCATCAACGTATTCTGAAGAAAGCCAATTTCTAAGAAACTCATTGGGCTGTAGCCTGACACTGCCTGCTCAGTATCTCCTTACCAGCTAATTTTTATTTCACTCAATGCACTGACGTTTTCCTAAGCCATCAGGATGAGGGGCCAGTCAGCGAGGAGAGGTAATGACGAGAATGTAGAAATTGAAAGTGGCTGTAGTAAATGGTAGGCTTAGTAGCAGTCCAAAGAATGTGTATGTGAGTAAATACATTATTCCCTGGCTGCCTTTAAAGTTCATCATCAGTTTGTAAAGGACAAGGTAAAGTGAAACAGGAGGAAACATTAGGAATCCCCGATCAGGGATGATCAATAATGCAATGTCTTTGCCCATTATGATGACTGTGATAATATTGATGGTTAACACACTTTTTTCTAACTGTAGGTCTATAGTCAATTTCTTGATGGGCTACTTTATGTTGTTTATTCATGCGGTCATCGCATTTACCCTACTGAAAGCGGCACTCTGCATAGCAGTTTATGCCAGATTAAATTCAGAGGGAATAAGTAGCCTATTGTGTGCAACAATATTCAATATTTTGTCTATGTAATAGTTTGTCAATCACTATTTTTGTTCCCTAAGAATTTGACAACAGCTAGGCTACTTCTTGAGCATTCAACTAGCCTGCTTGCTTGCAAGAGATGGCTATATACTGCACACATGCCAGGTTTTGTGACAGAAGGATTGAAATTAGATGTATTTCGCACACAATATTGGGGGGGGGGGGGGGGGGGGGGTAGGAGTGTTTGATATGTTAAGGCAAACCTGTCTCTACTTTCTGTTGACCTTTCAGGTGACCTCTGCTTTTGTCCCACCCTGGATTGTACTCTACCCCTATCTTGGGGCCTTCTGGTCAGGGGTACTGGCATATTTTTAGCCTATAGCCTTTACACATGTGTATTAATATATGACACAGAGGGGCCCCTCCATATATTTCCATACCTCTTATGGTAAAAACAGAGGTTGGTCTTAGATAGCCCCGATGGTTTATGGACCAGTCAGGACAAAGAGTGTTTTTTCCTTTAGCTTACGTAAGGCTGAGCTATATAATCTACATAGTACAGAGGGGTGGCCCAGTGTGTGTGTGTGTGTGTGTGTGTGTGTGTGTGTGTGTGTTCACATGAGATGCCATGATTCCTAGCACTATGCATTATGGCTCTTAAGGTTTTTATGAAATGCAAAGCATCGGCAATGTGTAGATGAAACTGAAATTATTACTTTTTGTAACTGTGACAGTTCTTAATAAAGCAACAATTTTAGGTCTTGATTTTAATCTATACATTCACCATTTTTGCATACAAAACTTTGCATCTTACGTGTGTGCCCTTTCTTCTGTCCGTGTTTGATGTGGATTCCTGCACTGTTGTTATCAGGCTGAGCCATCAGTTGGCTCCTACATTAGGCAAGATGGGTAGGGGTTGGGGAAAAACATTGTGACTAATGTAGGTCAATGGTCCGGGCCATTCGTCACAGTAGTGCATTGCCATACTCAACAGGAAATGGTGTAGGGAGTACTCCTGATTTTATATACTTACAGTACATGCGTGTTCACTGTCTACTCTCTCCCTCACACACACACACACACACACAAACAAATTATGAAAACATAGTTTTATTTAACAAGTTATTTATTGGAAGCATGTGAGAAATTAAAAGGCCTGTCGTTGGGTATAACATGTTCTCTCTCTCTCGCTCTCCCTCTCTTTTTCCCTCTTACTGAGGTCTTGCCTTTGTTAAAATAATTTATAACAAAACCCCAGGGGGACATCCTTCTGCAACACAGCAAATGAGCATTTCAGACTGGCAAGCCTGGGAAAAACAAGAAACAAGATGAAAACATCTGTGCTATTTGAGTCTCTGTAATTTTACAATCTAATCGACCCAATATGGCCACAAGCGAGTGAGTTGCCAAGGCCACAGTCTTGGCATTCTGTCTCGGTAACAACAGCGATGCTAGAGATCCTCACAAATAATGAACCTGCTCTGGTGCTGCTGAACAAAATGTCTGACCTCAATTAGGACACCTAATGGGACATTTGATTTGGCGGAGAAGTCTTGGGCATTTCTGGACTTCAGAGCAAAGCAGAGGCTTGCCAACAAAGCAAGCAAAGGTCGATCAAAGCAAAGGCGAAACTGACAGGTGGCAGAGGAAGACAATAGGTGCTAGGTCTTTTGGTAGGTGCAAAAGAGAGGTACCTGTTTGTTGTCATCAAAAATTCATTCTTCGGTCATGCCGCAGTCACTAACACCTACCCCTCTGAATCATTTAAGAGGAGGCTGTTCACTTTGCGGTCAACACATGGAGCAATTCATTTCAAGTCTCTTCAGGCCTTTTCCACATTATTACTACGAAGTGATAACACCTTTTTGACACACAGTAGGCTCACTAATTTTCAAGTTAAATTGTGACCCACGCACACACACATGATTTGGAACACAATGCATGGGTCTGCCACAGAGGCATTCACAACTTAACAGGAATATTCAGCCACAGTCTTCTTTCATGTATTTGTTGCTCAAAGCTCTGGTTCCCGGCTTTGATGCTCAAACAGTTCCAAGAATAGCTGACAGCTGCCGGAATGGCCATAGTTTTGTGTGTTTGTGTTCAAGACTCATATTGTATGAGAATGATGAGACAATGGGCTTGTCTGAGTGGGATAGTATAACTGAATGTTTTCCACGTGTGTGTGTGTGTGTGTGTGTGTGTGTGTGTGTGTGCGTTCGAGCCCATTTAAATACATTGTCCAGCACTCTGTTATGTGGCCAGCAGCTCGGGGGCTGTGAAGGAAAAGTCTTTAAACTCCTGGTTGACGCAGGCGAACATGGTGTCCTCGATGGGAGTAAGCGTGGGCTCCTCCTGGGTGAAGTCGGGATCAAAATTACTCACATCCTCCAGCGATTTCTGTAGAAATGAGAAGGGAGCAAGGGCAATAGTTGAAATGCTAAATTCCTCCTCCTCCTCCTCCTCCTCCTCCTCCCTCTCGCTTGTGCCATATTGCTTAAATACGAAACACGATCGACAAAATCGCGACCTTTAATTTCCCCTTGGGGGATCAATAACGTATCTATCTATCTAAAAGACAGCAAATGACAGCATAGCAGACAACCATAACAACACCACAACAAAGGCTCAACAGAAGAGTAGCAGTGACTACACAATGTAACTGATGTGCAGCGTCAGCAGGCTGGACTCACTATTCTGGGTTTGAAGGGAGGCTCGAGCTCTCGCTTCTTCAGGGCGTTCCAGTTGAGGCCGGAGAAGAACGGATGGGACGTGATGGCCTCCTCTCCTCCCTCTCTCTCCACGCAGCCTAGACGACACTGGGGGTCCTTCATCAGAAGCTGCACACACACACACACACACAAACACACATGCATCAGCTGGGGGCTTATTAATATCAATATGAACTGTACCAAGCTTCAGTCCAAGTTACAACCCGTAACTATATTTTCTATCCATCTTTTTTGTGAACATTATTTATTAGTAAATAAATACAGAAACAGACACTAGAGAAAAACAGAACAAAAAAAAGAGTTAAAGATCATACGAGACTTTGGCCATGTAATAAGACTAGCTTATGCAAAGAGTGAATGAGAGATTTCTGTATGCAAAACAAGATCGGCACACACAGTTAATTCATACAACATGGTAACTCAGGAATATGGTGCATACAACGTGGTAACTCACAATACACATTTCAACTGGACGTGACTGATGTGCTCTCACTGTACATTCAACTGCTCACATGGCGAAACAGCCGATAACAATTTCTGACATGCAAGAAATCCAATCGGATCAGACCAGAGCTGGAACATTGATTGTTACGTCTTCTAATCGGGCATCGTGAGCCTGGCCAAGCTACACGACAAATCAGACAGGAATTTGGCCCTGATTAAAATATTTGTAGGATCCGACTGATGCCGGGTTAAAATCACATCAATTTGGCATCACACCCAATCAACCAGTGTATAGCTGGGAGATAGACAGTGGCCTCCTGCCTGCGATACAGAACGTCCCCAGGAATCCACTGTTCTCAGTCTCCTTATGCAAAGTTTCCCGACTGGCCATTTTCATTGTACTGGTCTGTCCACTGCAATTATTGCAACAAAACATCTAGCACACTGAGAGGCTCTCCGCACATGGGCAGATCTCTCCGTTCTTTAAAAAAAAAAACCAACAAAGTGGGGGCCTGTGCTGCAGGAGATCACTCTCCACTTCACTAAGGCAGCCATTGTTGACCCCTTACTTTTGTGTCAGGAAGATGGGCCTAATGAGGTCGCAAAGGTCAAGGGGGTCGGCCGGCCCCTCCTCTCCGGGCCTCTAGAGGAGGACAATCGGGAAGCGTAATTATCCCTGGTGACGGGAGGTTATAGGTGCCTCTCATGTAAAGTTTATACGTCCTCCTCCCTCGCTCCTCGGGCCTCGATCCTCACTGATCTACATAAAGAATGATGGGACGGCAGCAACGATAGTCTATCCCTTCATCTATCTTTCTTTATGTAGATCAGTGAGGATCGAGGCCCGAGGAGCGAGGGAGGACGTATAAACTTTACATGAGAGGCACCCTATGAGGAAGTGCCTTGGAGCCAGAGGTGGCTCAATGGCCATCTGCACTCACCAAGATGAATCAGACGTGGCTGCTTACGCAGCTAGTGACGACTGAGAGCACCGATCTTGTCGTGGCAAGGTTTTGGCAATCCAAACAGGCAAGTGCTTGAAAGTTTGGGGATTGCACAATTCAGAAGGTCAGAAGACTTTTTTTTTTAATTTTCCCCTTTGCTGACATTACAGCTGCCAGTAAAACAGCACCGCTCCCAAATAAGCAGTGTTCAGTGTCACCAAATTCAAACCTGGACTTGGGATTAGTCACTGAATAAACACAATAAAATGTTATATTTACTTCCAGATATTTTTTTTATCAGAAATCTAAGAATGCAGTGGGTCCAGAAATAAGTGAAAATAAATAATGACTGCTTACTAGCTTTTAAAAAATGGTTTTATTTTAACTATTAAGACTCTGTGAATAGCTTTGGACAAACGCATCTGCTAAATGCCATAACCATACCAAACAAAATATTTTTTTTCCAATCTGCCTGTGTAGCCAACATTTTCTATTGCTTTTCATGTCTGTCTGACAAAAAACACTGACGATATAGCTAATGAATGGGTTGCTAATGCATACAGTATGAGAATCCATTACTCCATTGTTCATAGCACGTCAAAGCCTTGTGATTCAGAGACACAGGTTATATTAACCATTCAATCGCTCGCGCATGTCTAGGGTCAGACTGCTGCTAGTGTGCAGTTCAATACCACTGCCACGTGTCCGAGTGGTTTTTCCATAGCATTATTCAAATCAATAGCGTTTGGCTCTGCTGCAGTCAGGCTGTATAGCGCAGGGTACAGTCCCACTCTGCATGTACAGTCCCACTCCGCATGCACTCTTTCCATGCCTGTGGAATGGCTGACTCCGCACAGTGATCACACGGCATGTGGCACAGCTGTGTTAGTGATGACACAGAGTCGGCCTCTGAGTCAAGTGCCTACTTGTTCTCTCTTTGAAGAAGTCTCCATCTCTTTTTTTTACCAGCCTGTTTGTTTTTGTTAGTCTCACATTCCCTCATTTTCCTCTTTCTCCCTCGTTCTCTTTCTCCCATTTTGTGTGTCCTCCCTGCGTTCTTGCCCCCTCCCTCTCTGCCCTACATACTTTACAGCTGTCCAGACTGATACTCTGCCTGCCTAATGTCTTGTTGGAGAAGGGTCACAGAGAGGTCAGTCTCTGCTACTGGAGAGTGTGTGTGTGTGTGTGTGTGTGTGTGTGTGTGTGTGTGTGTGTGTGTGTGTGTGTGTGTGTATGTGTGTGTGTGTGTGTGTGTGTGTGTGTGTGTGTGTGTGTTGATGATCCCATCACTACAGCAGTAGCTTAGCAGCAGTGTGTGTGTGTGTGTGTGGCTTCACCCTGGGTGACATGGAGGATGTTGCACCATGCAGGCATTTACAGCTCTGCAGAATAGTTAGAGGTCTCTGTGCGAGAACCCTAAGCATTGGTAGCGCATATAATCTACTACTTCTTGTTGCCTTAATTGGGATTAAATAGAATAAACCAAAATGGGTGTGCCTGGGACCTCTGACTGCCTTTTACTTTTTTCACCCAGAAACATCACACATACAGGACAGCAGTTTGTTTAAGTATAGGTGCTCTATTGGGCAATTCCCAAAGAGCACCTGATTTTTCTAAAATAATTGACCCAATGCAGCACTCTCTTTCTGAAACCAAATTGGGTGTTTCTAGTGTTAACTGAAATCCACTCACTTTCATATCAGTTTTACACTTATACAGTAGCAACGTCAGCATCGCAGGGTGTGATCTTCCAAAGAATACTACACTCAGCTATGAGTCAATTCCCATTGGGCCACATTTCTTCATTTTTTTTGCCCTGGGTACTGTTGTGTTAGTACCATACTATGAGTCACTGTGTGTATATATTATATTATTATGGTGCTAGAATCATGTCAAAAGTCCTGAGCACGATATAACATCTTCACAAGCAAATGAATTCAATGTCCAATGAGGCTAGTGTGATCCCATTGAAAAAATGACCATCATCATCAGAAGGCCAGTATCTCCCTTTGACAGGTTGGAGGAGGGAACAGAGTTGACTCACGCGAGCAGAGCTCTATTTTGAGAGAGCAGAACTCGTCTTCGAAAGCGCGTTTGGCCCCCAGCTGTTATACTGTGCCCTTGCAGGGCACCCCGCACTCACAGGTGCTTGTGCTGCTCTCGGCTGTGGAATTTGTGCGTGCGTGCAGTTAAAGCAACACTAAAGCACTTTTCCTCTGTCGCACAAACGCTACTTGTTTATCCAGCAAATAGCCATGTCCACAGACAAGGTATGTTGCATGATTTTATGACAGCAACATTGAAGCAAGTCAAATTTGTAGTCTCTTATGTCGTACTACAGAACCGCTACCCGATCTGGTAAACTCTCAGAAGTGCCATTCACCCTGTTACAAGTTGATGAACCACTGAAATGATTTTGGGAACATTATTTTCAGGTACAAAAAACTCCTTAGTGTTGCTTTAAAATCTGCCCATGTGACATAAAATCATTTGTTCACGAGAATGTTTTATTGCGCTCGAGACTTCGGTA